>NC_137464.1:179977866-180577866 GCF_964235325.1 Thermobia domestica | reverse complement strand
ATCGTAGAGAGTTGAGATTTGTTCTATCTTATTTTATTTAACAATAGCTTTCATACAGTATGCTACTTGATCCCGGTTCCATTTGCAAATTTTGAGTTGGACCCGCCTGGGACCCTGCGAGTGCCCCAGAGACACAAATTTTTCATTCAAAAGATGCTGGGCTTCCCACACAAATTTGATATGTATTCGCTGAGTTTCCTTACCCGACCGTTTCCGAAAAATCTGACCCGAAATCTGACTTCTTAATGTATAGTATGGAGCTCAATTTCTAACTTTTCACGCTTATATCTCCGCAACGGTTGTGATCGAGGATGTATCCCTTTTCGTGTTATGTTCTTTTGGGACAAGGTATCCAACGGCCATAGCCTCGACTCGAAGTCAGAGTTACACTTGGATAGGTTCCCTCGTAAGAGCTGGAAAACTTAGTGCAGCGTCCAAGTATTTGAATATAACACGTATTGATACTTACTCTTTAAACGCAAAGAAAATGACCTCGTGTGGAAAGTGGAAAAAAGTAGAAAAAGACCTCTTTTCTTCATAAATATAAGCAGAAATTTCCCTTTATAGACGATCCTTTTATTACAATCAGTCGCAAGCGAAGGTGTCTGGAGTATCAGAGTCGTGATACTAATGGTAATATGGTATATACGTATAGATTTGATGAAGACAAGCTTTTATTTATGCCTTACAAGGATTCGCTGTATGTTGGTACTCACTTGAGGAAAGGCGTCTGAAAGAATTACATCCTTATGTCAGTGTCAGGACTGATCTACTCGTCTTTAGGGAGATTCGTAAGGATCCACCACTTCAATTACTGGCATTAGAAGAGTACCTGAATTCTCTCGACAGTGAAAACAGTGATACATCGAGTCGCTCTTGTTGCCTAAATAAAGAAAAAGAAGAGGAAGAATTTGATATCTTCGACTTACAAGACCAGATGTTTAAAGGAATACATACACACAACTCTTTCACCGCGCTTGGATCCGATGATGATGCTCGAAGCGAACTATCAGAGCATGTTGTCCTTGAGGACATTTCAGAGTCCGAATTAAACCTAATCTTCCTTACCAGCAGCACAGGTAGTTTAGCAAAGCCACAGCCGCCAAAGAGATCTTGGTGGAAAAAGTTGTTTTGTTTCTGCTTCATCGGTGAAGACGACGCTCGAAAGGAAATGTTCGAGAATGACGTTCTTGAGGACATTTCAGAGTCCGAGTTGGACAGAATCTTTCTCAACGGCAGCACAGACAGTTTAACAAAGTAACAAGCGCCAAAGAGAACTTCATGGAAAAGGTTGTGTGGATGCTTCAACAGTATTGAATAAAGGGAAATTCTGTGAGTATATTTTGAGCCGTCTACGCAAACTACAGACGCCTACGACAGGGAACACTTTTGGCTACCTAACAGCAACGCTGACGCTGAGGACGAGTTGATGTCCCTAATATTTCGACTCCTTATTACACTGAAAATCCTTTTGGAACTTTAAAAAGAAGAAGAGGAAGAAATTGATTTGTAGTTGCTAAGCCTTGGCGCATAAAAAGAAGTTTGGGAGGAAAAATATATCATCAACTAACCTACATCATATCATTTCGGCTTACCTGCAATAACAGTGATAAGATGGTCCGCTGGAGAAGGTGTTAACGAAAGAAGTGGAGAATTATCAGGTATCGTCTTGGAAATTATTGAATTAGGTTCATCAGAAATGAATTAAAACATTACTGTCTTCATGAATTGGCCATCACACGTGAATGCTATGAAATGCATGGTATTAATTTATTGTACTACTTTGTATGTAAAGAAGTATGTAAAGCTTCTATTTTGTTTATTGCATTTAAAGAATATATTATTGTGAATGCATCGTTAAAACACATTGTAAACACTTGTGAAAGCCCAGGCAATGGAGAAGTAACTTATTTTATAAAAGTGAAATGATCTTTTGAAGAGAATCTGAAGCAGAAGATGGGAGATACTGATAGAAAAACTAGCGTTTACATGAATGAAAGGTGCAAACCATATTCACAAATAATTTGAAGAATTATTTTCTATTGCATTATTTCATTAGGCACAGTTTGGTCACAAAACCAGTTGAGAATGCTCCAAGAGCATTGCCAGAACGAACTTAAAAAGAATGGAGAGTTGGAGCAAGAAGAATAACTATCATTGTTCCTAGATGTAAAAGCAAATCTTTTTACTTGCACCTTCTTCTCTTTCTCGCAAAAAAATTAGCAAAATATCATCTCTCTATCACTTACGCTTCTCGAGATATGGCTGCTTAAATATCAAGAAATTCGAACTTTTTGGCCAATATCTGGGTAACGGTGGCCAGTTTGCCAGTAGACAGTTAATGAGTGGCTACCGGTTACTTTTTGGTACCAAAATTTTCACAATTCTCTTAGGTATTGGTCAACACCAATGTGATCTCTGTGTGACTTACGGTTCCCGAGATTTGTCTCCTTAAATCTCCCGAAATCGAAACTATCTTTTGACCAATATCCCGGGAACGGTAAGTCATAGAGAGATGATATTGCTGTTAATCAATCCCTTATAGAATGTTGAACGTTTTCGTACGGATATTAATTGATAACCACTATCCAACTGACCACTGGACAAACCAGTGGCCGGTTGGGCAGTGGCCACCGGCTACTATTTGATACCAAAATATTTACCATCACTTTAGATATTGATCAACACCAATATGATTTCTCTATGACTTACGGTTCCCGAGATATGGCTCCTTAAATCTTTGGAAATCGGCCATTTTTTGACCAATATCTCAGGAACAGTAAGAGTGATGCAAAAAATTTAATCACTTTCTCTGATAGTTTTTGATGCTCTATCGAATGCAGGGTTCAAAATTGAAAAAAATAGCAAATAACAGACAGACGGACAGACACACAGACATAGAGAATTCAGTAACGAACATTTTAAGTTCGTTGAAAAAAGAATGCTGCCAAAATATCTTGAGCCGTGGCAAAAATACGAACTAAAGCTCACACCCTCACACACCCACATGTTGAGCCAATAAGGGTTTAGCTGTTGCTAAGCGAGAGAAAGCGAATGGAATTCCTTCAGCCGATAGCAGCGCTTGCAACGGAAGACTAGGGATCAAGTCAATGTTGCATTAGTATAGTTTCGTTTCCGTCATATCACAATGTTACCTGAAAATACATAGGATAAATTTGAAATTACTTAGTTTGGTTTAAAAAAAAAAACTATTAAAAACCAAACGTTGCCTTAACCTGACTTATTATTCATAATACTTCTAAAACTGTAAGAACAAGAGACATATACTTTACCATTTCACAGTACAACAGCAGTTCCCAACCTAGGGTTCTCAGTCTTTGTTTATAGTGTGAACAGTGTATAATCATTAGAATTTGGTTAAAAGTTTTAATAACAAGGGAGAGGCAAAGTTTTGGTATACCAACAGCTTTCAACTTACTTAAATACATCGATCCGGGCTCTTTTCCACACGAAATTTACGAAAAGTCGAATTTAGAAATTTAATACTACAGGGTAGTCCAAAAGTGTGGAAACATCCAAATAAAATCCAAACCGTTCAGAATTGGGAATAAAGGAAAAAATGATAACAGGCGAGGGGGAAAGTCTTTTGAGACATAATGGCACCATCGACCGCCGTCTTGAAATCCGTCATCTTGAAATGGCGTAAACTTTTTAAAATGTGAATCCTATCGTGTGAAATATCAATTGCTATTATTACAAATGAGCCTGAAGTTCTTTTCTCACTTACTAGGGACGATCGCGGAATGTTACTCTGACCTCATATCGATACTATGCTCAATCGACAAACATTGTTGCTAGCTTTTTCTTTTCTGGCTGCCACACAAAGAGATAAAGAAAAAATTCTCTGTCATCATACACATGAAATTTTTACACTTTCTACACCTCAGAAGCAAAAATCAACAGATATGCCGGAGCTACAGCTTCCTTAATTACATATTGAAACTTTTTATGATGCGTTCTGTAGGCCAAAGAGGAAGCTTTCAGATAGTGGTACGTTTGTTCCAATGTAACCAGCAAGAGGGAAATAATAGAGGGGAAAATGGAAATTTTATGAAATTTTCTCCTAAAATCGGAAATTATTTTTTGGCTGGAAACACTACCACCAGATAGATATAACTATCTGAAAAGAAACCTTGATACCCCACTAGTATATCTTACAAGTATCATGGCGATATATAACAAAGTAAGCTTGAAATTTTAAAAAATTCTATCTCAGAAATTCACCATTTTCTTACCATTTAGAGAACATAATTTATTATAAACCTCAACTATACTTCCCCTAATTATCCTACTGAAACGTTTTGTGATGCGTTGTGTAGGCTAAGGACGAGGCTTTCAGACAGTGATACGTTTGTTCGAGTGTAGCCAACAAGAGGGAAATAATAGAGACAAAAGGGATTTTTTCCAAAACTTCCCCCTAAAATCGAGAATTTTCTATAGCTGGCAACACTGCTACCCAACAGAGCAAACTATCATAAAATAAACATTGGTACACCACTAATATCTCCTACAAGTATCATGGCGATATTTAAGAAACAAAGCTCCTAATTACAAAAAATACAGGGTGGTCCATAAGTCTTAGTACATTGGATTATTTTGGAAATAAACATGATTAAAGCAAATCTGACCAGCGGAAGACGGACTTGGGTAAAGGAGCTAGCGATTGATGCATGAGTGGTGAATGGCGGCCATCTTGGATCAAGGTTATTTTTTTAATGGTAAGGTAAGCATGTGACACATCAATTAACACTGTATTTTGCAGGGGAATGCAGTCCCGCAAGCAGAAGTGCGTTATCATGTCCCGTTCCAAAGTTATGACACTCCAAAGTCGTACCTAGAGGATGTGCTCCACATGTTCCCCGTCCATTGCAACACACAACTTAATCTAGTCCTCCTGAACCCGTAACAACACAGGGGGGGTGATGCTATCACAGGCGTCCTGAATACATCCCTGTAGGTGTGCGACATCCCGAATCTTCTTTTGATACACCAGGTATTTTAAGTATCCCCATAAAAAAAGTACAAGGGGGTGAGGTCCGGCGACCGGGCTGGCCACTCCACAGGGCCTCGGCGACCGATCCAACGCCCAGGAAAATGCAGATCCAAGCATTCCCGCACAGGCAGCGCATAGTGCGGTGGAGCACCACCTTGCTGAAAATATAGCGGCAAGGTGGCATCAGAGCGAAGCAACGGAAACACCAACTCCTGTAGCATTTCCCGATATCGGACACCATTTAGGGCACCAGGAATGAATAAGGGTCCTATGATCGACGTGTTCCATATGCCACACTACACCATGATATGAGCAGGGGTAACCTTCTTCCAGGGCTTGATCACATGTGGGTTTGCATCCGAACAATGTCACATGTTCTGGCGATTCACTTCCCTATCCAAATAAAAGTTTGCCTCGTCTATGAAGAGAACGCTGGCTGGAAAATGCGGATCTCGGTCACGTTGTGACAAAGAACAATTGGCGAATTCATGCGCAGGTCTAAATCAATCTTTTAAAAGGATGTTGACAAGCTGCAGCTTCAAGGGATGCCACTTGTTCGTATGGAGAATCCTAATCACGGGAGCACGTGGTACGCCTGTTATTGCTGATAGTTGTCTTGTGCTGCTCTTCGGACTTTTCACACCCGCAGCAAGCACTATTGTTGATGTCTTCTCATCTGTCGCGGTTCGTGGGAGACCTGACCGTGGTCTGTCGGCAACATTACCAGTTACATTGAATTTCCTAATGAGGTAGCTAACGGTGTTGTGGCTTATTGCAGGTCTTTCGGGGTGGCGCGCGTTGAAGTTCTGGGCAATCACACGACTGCTTCTATCCCCACACATTAGGATGATCTCAATTCTTTCCTGCTTCGTCAGTGCTACCTGAAACGAAAAGAAAACCTGTCAAATTTGGAGCGTCACGTCTTTCTTGTAGCGTTAGTGCCATATCGCTCCCCCTCCAAGGAAAGAGAAAACCGTCAACTTTGGAGCGTCATAATTGTGGAACGGGACATGATAACGCATTTCTGCTTGCGGGACTGCACCCCCCTGCAAAATACAGTCTTAATTGGTGTGTCACATGCCTACCTTCCTATTTGAAAAAAAAATACCTTGATCCAAGATGGCGGCCATCAAGATGGCCGCTATTCACCACGCATCCATCAATTGGTAGCTCTTTTACACAAGTCCGCCCTTCGCTAGTCATATTTGCTTTAATCGTGTTTGTTTCCAAACTAATCCACTGTACTAAGACTTATGGACCACCATGTGGATTACGGTAAACAGAAAAGTAGGGAAAAACTAGAAAAATGAAGGGTTAAAACCTAAATACGAATTTCTCGTGCACTGCTTAATTACCCTATTGTAACGATTTGTATCCGCTTTTGTTCAGTAAGGACCAATGTTCGACTGGCGTAAGTTGACTTGCGGTCGGACGTATAGGTACGGATTTATAAACAAAAATTTATATTTTTTGCTCAAATTTAGGAAAATTTTAATTTCCCTAGTTGGCAACACTGCGTGCGGGACGGTCCAATTGATATCAACAATTAGGTATCCATCCTAGGTAGACGAGTAAATTTAGACCAAAAAAGGGGTAACCTAGAAGTAATTGTAATAGAAGATATTTTTATTGTTTCTGGTCCTATTGAGTGTCCTGAATAACATATCAAAAGTCTAAAAAAATCTGACTACGGGAAAGCAGCCATTTAGAGCCGCCATCTTGGATATTTCTATAAACCATTTTGATTAACTTTTCTTGTAATATCTTCACAATGAATCAAGCTAGAGAATTGATTCTTATCACAAATCGAAGTTAATAAAGAATACAATCACCAAAATGTACAATTAGTAGAATTGTATGCAGAATTATTTAAATATGGTTCCTGTTAGGCTGAAAACGTTTTTGAGTTGGTCTTATTTTGTCACTTTCATGGCTAATAACTATGATACTGGAAAACTCCCCGAAATAAAATTAATATATTCCAGTCTTACCTTTCCATCGACACCAAAACTGTTTACCTATGTCTGAATATAAGGGAGATACGTGGTTTTATGTGATACAGGGTGTTGTATTTTGAGTCACTCACATACGCAATTTAGGTATTGTGGTTAGACACCAAAACATGAAGGAAGTATGCAGAAACAACAAATGACATTTCGGAGCGCTGGGTAAAAAAAACGTAACTATAACTCCGTCTTCGTAAGATCGATTTTCATCAAGTTGGTGCTGAAGTAAAGGGCATAAGCAATAGATGAAGGAGATAAACATGGATTTTCAATAAATTACAGTTACATGTGTAATTAAATATGTTTTATGTACATTATTTGATACGAAACATCATGTAGGAAACTTATGCGCCTTAATGATAACATTTAAAACTATTATTGTTCTTGTAAAAAGTATATTACGACACGTAGCTGACTAGTCGAACGATAACGTACGTTTATCAAGGACACCAACATTATCACTATTAAGGAATGTTTTGTATACAGAATATTTTTCATTAACATTCAGAGTTGTTATAACAAATATAGATGAACAACAAGAGATCTTTCTTATTTAACTTAGAAATATGTTCAAATGAACAAACCAGATTTTATAGTTGCTTTGAAATGAACCAGTAATTACGAAAGTAACTCAGCAAATACCAGGAACGACAATATACACTCTTTTCATAATTTCATGATCGAAAAGGAAAAAAGCACAATCAAGCGAAAGTACCTTTCTTCAATCACAATTGCATGAAGCAACAGATGAAGCACTGGCACCAGAATTAATCTTCATCGCTTTCTGGTTCCACTTCTGTCGCATCTATTACATTCTGACATATGATTCCATGGCATTCAGAGCAGGCACTTGAGCGGTCAAGGCTATGTTTCTTTCAGTTGCGTTGCATGGTAGAACATAGAGTTGTATAACAGCCATATTTTATGAACTTCAACATGTGCTCAGGGTCGGCGAGTTCGACCATCTTCATTGATGACAGATGTCCATCACGGAGTTCCCAGCCCCATTAGAGCATATCGACATCATTGGAATGTCAGACCTGAATATGCTGATATACACGTAAAGAGTGATAGTAGCATGCATCTTCAGTAGGCGGCAGTAATTCAGGCGTCATTTGAACTGTCGATTTAACTGTTTTGGAGATAAACTTGTGACAGAGAATGCCATTGAGAGTTTTACCCCCCTCCCCCATATAGACACGCCATAGCTTTATTGCCAGATGACTTGATTTGTTCTAGTGTTCATCCCGCAGTTCTGAAGATTGCTGTCTGTTCTCAGAAACACTCGTTCTTCCGCAAGAGTAGAATGGAATGCCGTTTCCCTAACCCATATGGTTTAGATGTAGTGTCACATCCCAGTATTGCATGAGCGAAGAGTATGTGTGAGAACACGACATCACGCAGTGTTTGTTTCATTGTCCTAATGCCATACTTTTGGAACTTTTCTTTGGTTTAGGACACAGGAAGACATCATTGAGTTTGTTGTCGAAATTGTGGATTAACAAAACTAGAAGGTCAGCATCTTCACCAATAACACCTGCAATATTTCAATAGCATGTTTTACAATCAGGACATCTGTATCACTAGGAGCATGTTTGATACCATACCCAGCTTCAGCAAACTCCTCAGCCAACAGTGTTACAAAACTCTGCCTGTTCTCTTTGTTGCTTAAGAACATGTCCTTGGTGACGGCGATAACCATCGACTGAGTTACATGCACTTTTGGTTCCTCCATACCTCTGTTGCGCTTGCAGTGAGCCTCAGACTTTGTTGATAAGTGTTCTCCTTCGTAGGCATCAAATATAATAGTTGCTTGCGCGAACTTTGACTTAACATATTGTACATATGAAAGTAAGAATACTTCAAATGTTTGTTGCTTACTCCAAGGCAAACGGTGAAGCAACCACCCACCATCAATGTTATATACTCTCTACTCCCTACTTCACCAGCCATTTCAGGATTTATTTCTGCAGAATATGTGATGCCTGTAACTACGTTTCTTAGATTTTGGTTAGGATGGCTAATGCTGAGTTGTTCCACAAATTCCATAATTTTTTGTGCATCGGAATTGTCCTTCTTCACGTGGGATTTTGTCAGAGTTATATATAGTTCAGTCATCGCCTGTAAATCCCAGTAAATTCTTGCATCCCCTGGTCGAAAGTGCACAAATGAGTTGCAACACTATCTATACTAGCTGCTGATCTTGTGTCATCTTTTTACCATGTGTTAACCCATTGTTAATGCGTTTTATGTTCCTCATTAGTATCTATTCAATTATCAAATCAGTGGAGAGTTCGGCCCAAAACCTGTTACTCCACTTCACAACATTTAGTCCATTCATAAAAACTGAGTGTACGTTTGGAGCCACATCTTCAAGTTTTAATATGCTTTGTAAGTATTGTATGCTGAACATGAATACGAAATATGGACACATGCTGCGAAAAAAAGGCAGCATTTCACTTACTGTATGCAAATGCATTTCCCAATTATCCGTTCTTTCAGCTTTAATAAATGAATTCAGAATATCCACCATTTCAATGTACATTATGCACAGTATAGCAGTACTGTTGATTATCAGTTCCATTTTTTAATCCTGTACTTTTTGTAAAGCCTGCTGATTACGTCATTAGGATTTTCCGAAGCCAACATTTCTTCTTTCAGAAGTCGTTCAAATGTTAATCGTTCTATGGTTATATCAGTGCTTTCACGTTCTGTGCTTACTGTTTCCTTAGCTAAAATATTATTAAGGACGAATAGCTCTGACAATTTCTTTGCCCGATAGCATATGCTTAACTGTGTTTCCTGCATACACAACCTCCAAAATTTCAGCCAAACTGGATCCTGTCATGACAAAACCAATGCACCCGAGGAAATTCATAGTCGTGTGCAGACCTCCTTGTCTGAGGATACATTTCTTTAACGGACTACCTTATGATTCGTTGCTTACTATTCCAACTGCTTTCAAGTACAACGGCTGATCAAAGGTTACTATGGGAACTTGGTTGTAATGTGCTGTATGCTTAGCTATAAATAACATCATTGACAGAATGCAAGATACAAGGGGTTGGATCCATGCAAATAATAGGGAGGAAAACATTAGATGACACAATATGATGTTTACCCGTGTGAACCAGTTGACTCACGCCCTGCCAGTCAGGTACACTTGGCTTTAAAAGACTTGAAATTTTCCACAATATATTGACTTTATTACCCAGCGATCTAAAATGTCATTTGTTGTTTCTGCATACTTCCTTCTTGTTTTGATGTCTAACCACAGAACGTGAATTGCGTATGTGAGTGACTCAAAATACAACACCCTGTATCACATAAAATCACGTAGCTCCCTTACATTCAGACATAGATAAACAGTTTTGGTGTCGATGGAAAGGTAAGACTTGAATATATTAATTTTATTTCGGGGTGTTTTCCAGTATCATAGTTATTAACCATGAAAGTGACAAAATAAGACCAACTCAAAAACGTTTTCAGCCTAACAGGAACCATATTTAAATAATTCTGCATACAATTCTACTAATTGTACATTTTGGTAATTGTATTCTTTATTAGCTTCGATTTGGGACAAGAATCAAGTCTCTAGCTTGATTCATTGTGAAGATATTACTAAAAAAAGTTAATCAAAATGGTTTATAGAAATATCCAAGATGACGGCCCTAAATGGCGGCTTTCCCGTAGTCAGATTTTTTTAGACTTTTGATATGTTATTCAGGACACTCAATACGAGGGTCACTACGAAAGTTTTGAGATACGCATTGTTGTGGCAAAGTATTTGAATTCCAAGAACTGGGTTCGGTAGTGGTGTCCAGAGGGAAGAAGCGAAGCAAGTTTTAACTCGCCTCGCTTGTCGGCTTGGCCGTATCGCCTTCACTTGTTTGTTGATGTGAGCAGTATTCTGCTGTCTAGAATGGAACTCGAAAGAGAACATTTTCGGGCAATGATCCTTTAGGATTTCAAAATTGGTTTGAACGAGACACAAAGCCTTGGCCGTTTGCAGGGGGCATTTGGGGACCTTGCTCCTTCCCGTGCTACAATTTTTCGGTGGTTTGGTGAATTCGGAAGAGGCCGGACATCGCTTAAAGATAGAAAGAGAGCTGGACGTCCGTCAACAGCTGTGTCAGATGAAAACATTGCCGTTGTGGAACAAATGATTCGACAAAATCCTCGAACAGCTTTCAACGACATTGAATCTACAGTGAACATTGGATCGCCAGCAGTAACAAAAATTCTTCATGATCATCTTCGGCTCAGGGAGGTTTCATCTCGTTGGGTGCCTCACACTTTGACTGAACAACAGAAGCGCACGCGTGTGGAATGGTGTGAAGAAATGGTTGCAAGAGTTGATGGAGACAATCCTCGACGCGTCTCTGACATTGTTACTGGTGATGAGCCTTGGATCTATCAATTTGACCCTGAAAATAAACGCCAGTCTACAGTTTGGATCTTTCCTGACGAAAATCCACCCACGGAACTGAAGCAACCGCGAATTGTGGGAAAGAAGATGGTCGCAACTTCCTTCTCCAAATCTGGCCATGTTGCAACTGTTCTCCTTGGAGAACAAAGGAATGTTACTGCTCAGTGGTAGACCACTGTTTGCCTAACAAAAGTGTTCCAAGACTTCGGGAACGGCATCCAAGAACTGGATTGCGTGGGATGACAACGCGTCCGCACACACGGCCAACATCACAGTTCAGTTTTTAGACTCTACGGAGGTCAAACTTTTGACTCATCCGCCGTATAGCCCTGACCTGAGCCAGTGTGACTTTTTTCTGTTCTCCAGGATCAAAGATGGCATGCCTGGGAAGAGATTTTGCAGCCCTGAAGGAGCTATAGTGGCTTACGAGAATGAACTTTCAATACTTGAAGAGAAAGACTGGAAACACTGCTTTCAAAAGTGATTTTGGAGGATGCAAAAGTGTGTAGAGTGTAATGGTGAATACTTTGAGACAATGTAAGTTTTAAATTGATATTAAGTATGTAAGTTATTTCACATCTCAAAACTTTCGTAGTGACCCTCGTAGGACCAGAAACAATAAAAATACCTTCTATTACAATTACTTCTAGGTTCAACCTCAATCTTACTCGTCTATAGGTATCTACCTGACAAGTCTTAAGGACATTTCTTTACAACGAAGGAAGCTACGGGGGGGGGGGGGGGAAGAATTCGAAATTCGAAAATTCTCGATTTTTGAAATTTGAGAAGGAAGTTCGACACCCAGAAGAAAAAGAAACTAATATGATAAACTATGGTCCAACCATATTTGGCCAAAAAAAAATATCCCAATATCTTAATTAGTGTTCACCTAAGAGCGGATTAAAAAAGTGATACAGCCGTGTGTGCCTCTTTGGTCACCTGGGTCCGAAAGTGTTAACGTTAGTTCTGCGGCCAAACGTTTCGGAAACAAATGTCATTGTTCAATTTGAAGGTGGCTAGACAGGAAAGTGACATTTGAATGACAATACAGTCGAATAGAGGTGGCAAATACATTTTATCAGCCTATCGACCCGGTGTGCCAAACAGAATGCAATTTGCAAGATGCAAGACTCTATTAACCTTTATCTACTCCCTACTAAGTGCCTTTATCTTGAAAAATGAGTATCTTTATACCTCACCACTGTGTTGGGGACTCAAGAAACCCCCTTCCCACCAAAATGAAGCGTATACTTCATTTTTTTTTTTTTTTTTTTTTTTTGCAAAATCTGTTCAGTTTTGAACCTTTAATGCTTGTAATTCAAACGCGGTTGAGATCGAGGTAGTTGCGTAATTATTTCATATGTAAAAACGAGTTGATTGAGCACAGTATCGATATGAAGTCAGAGTAACACCTCGCGACCTTCCCTAGTTAGATATACTCATCTCAGGTAAGTAAATAGAAACAAACTAAGACGGAAGAAAAATGGTGGCCTTGAAAGTATAACGTAGACAAATTCACCATAGTTCATAAAACCCTGTCTACAATGCATTGAGTAGAGTAGATTGGTCGGTCAGATTGGATCATGGTGTGTCGGTCTGTCACATTGGATCACAGTGGGTGGGGGGTCGCAGTGATCACATCCTAACGAACCACTGACCCCTCGTAAATCTTGACCCACTTTGTACGAGTATTACTATATTTGTTTATATACTTCGTGAAGTTTTTTCATGGTGATTATAATATTGATAATTGTGGTTTTTGGTGTTTAAAGCCTAAATTATTTTAATTTTGAAATCAATATGCTTATGTTCCAAAAAGTTACAGATTTGTCAAGCTTAACCATAATGGAGTTCAAGTCAAATTAAACAAAATGAAATACTTTATCTGTTATTCTGCACTTTTGAAAATGAATACATAGATTTTCAAACAAAGATTTCTTAACCGACTTTCCAACATATAACCACTGTAACAATACACATAGGTGAAAGTGAAACGAACTTCGGTGAGATTGTAAATAAAAATATGTCTAATTTCATTTTAACATCAATTCCCAGCGGAAGTTCATATAATTTGGACTCCCTGTCAAGCCATAGTTTCTTTCACGTCTCATACCAAGAATTATAACAACAACCATAAATTCGATTATATACTCTTTCATCAAGCATACATAGTTACATAGTGCGTGTAACAGAATATAACCGATTGGGTACCCACCAAATTCTACGGGGTTTGATACCAAATAACACTTCCACATCGGGCTTTCATAGTTCATTCAGGAGCCTATAACTTCGCAATTATTGGTTGAACATGCACGAAATAGGTATCAATGGAAAGTTAAATATTGGAGAAAATTTTTATATCAAGTGTTTTCGCGATATCTGCGGTATTGAAGCGTCCAGATCGATTTCTACGTATCAAACGTGTTAGATCTTCCTGGTACACTTCTTGTTTATCACTGACCCACTCAAAAACCAACCATGACCGTCTTGATATTTTACTTACTTATCCGCGATTTTTTGGATCAAGGATACCCTTTTCTCACCAACTGCGACTAATGACTCTTCGTTTCCAGAATATATTTACGAGGGACGTTCAAGTTATAATCAGATTTTTTTTCTGTTACATAAAGAAGACAATATGCTAATCAATTACTGTTTTCTTTCAAGGTACTTACCATATGCACACACTTGTCCCATCGGTGTGGGAATGTCCGTATCCCTGTGACATGGAATTCTTTGGGACGATCTTTCAGCCATTTCAGCACAAATGTTTTGACTTCGTCGTCGATGTGGAATTTTTGTCGTTCCAAGTGCTCCCTGAGAAGACCAGAAAAATGAAAGTCGCAAGGCGACAGATTGGGGCTATACGGGGGATGGTCTAGGATCTCCCAACCATGTTTAGTGATAGCTGTGACCGTTCTCGTGGTCGTATGAGGACGCGCGTTTTCATGCTGAATGATGAGCCATCCTTCACCGTCTGTGTATGTTTTCCTCTCAGAGGCTCTTTGAATTTGGTTCAGAGGAGGTTACTGTAGTACGCCGCATTGATTCTGGCCCGCATGCCAGGAAATCAGTGCTTTCACCTCATCTTTGTCCTAGAATGTAGTCAGCATATTTTGCCAGCGGATGCTTGTGCCTTGAATTTTTTTTTCGGCGGCGGCGAATCTGGATGCCTCCACTCCATGCGGAAGTGTTTGACTCCGAAGTGTAATGATGCATTCAGCTCTCATCACAGGTGATTATCTTTGTAAGAAAGCTCTTACATTTTTTTTTCTGAAATCGCTGCAGATGCTGAGAGGAGACGTTTCCTCTACACTGCTTCTGGTTGAACGCTAGCATTTTGGGGACCCATATAGCTATGATTTTCCGGAAGTATAGGTGTTCGTGGATGATAGTTTCCACACTCCATACGCTGATATTTGTTATCGCATTCAAATCTCTCACACGGATGTGGCCATTACTCAGAATGAGCTGTTCCACCCCACGAATGTTGTTTTCGTTGACTGCAGTCGCTCGGCGTGGGGTACTGGCCACTTTGAGAACGGATTCTCATCCTGCCTTGAATTTTGAACAGCACTCGTATACTTGCTACTGAAAAAAAAATTTTCTTCGCCATATTGCGCATTTAAACTTCTGAAGATTTCAGCAGGTTTCACGCCTTCCTTCAAAAGGAACTTCATGATGCAGTGCTGCTCCACACTGCCAGGCTTATTGCAATCGTCTATCGCAGAAATGTGTCAGTTTATAACTCCGAAAGGGAGCATTTGTGCACTCAGGTTGGTCTATACTTTTTGTCTTATCTTGGTGTCAGAAATCACTTCCCAAACGTTGTCAGTGTTGTTTTGAGATACCCTGTATATCTACACGCATAAGAAAAAATATTTGCATTAAAGAAAACCACAAATCGTAAAACAAACATTGGAAAGGGATATTTAATTTAGTTTAATGTGTTAAAAATTCAATTTTCCAGCTTTAGTAATGAAGCCGTGTAATTGTTTGTTAGATTAAAAGAAAGAGAAAAACTTGTTTATATGTCTGAAAAATTGCTGAGTTGAATCACTTACTCTATCATTGTTAGCACGCATACCTTTCAAGCACGTCGTTCCCGGTTCGAATATCGATGGCAGCACATTTATGGTTTTGATTCTGATTTATTAGACAGTTGGAAAGCTTCTTGAATTAAAATACTTGTACTTTAAACTATCGCGTTGACAACAGAAAATATAGCGATCATAGTTCGTGCGCTCCAATTCCAGAGAATTATTTAGAGTTTGTTTTTAAGAAAGAAACTTTCTGGTGTTTTTAATCCATGAAGGCTATGATTAGTCGAACAGTTTTTAGTTGAATTGTCAACACACCAGTTTCCGTCGTCTTTATTTCTGATTTTCTAGACAGCATTTCGCTGCCTTTTAATTCAAGTAGCCTCCAATCACCTTACAATGCTGGGCCAGTTGATAAAATTGTACCCTCAGGGGAACTTGAACTTGAGATTAACAGCGATAATTATTCGATTAAACGGGGCACCAGTGCTTATCTTAACCCTACAATGCATAGTGAAACAGATATGGGACATAGTGGTAAATCATCTGTTCTTTCCTACATAAGGGTATGTAGTTGCTAGTGTATATTGAACCAGATTGAGAACGTTCGAAGCTAGTTGTAATTCCAGTTTCCTCATAGCACTATTAAGCGTGCCGGTGCTTTTGTTACTCATTTTTGTTTTCTCTTGCAAAACTATTCTTTTTTCCACAGAAAAAATCATACATTGTAGGGTTAAAATCAAATAAACCTGAAGTTAACAAATTATGGCTGATTCTCTAATTGAGAAACTATTAAAGTAACTTTTACATGATAGAGTGACATTATCCCTTTCCGTGCCCATTCGTTGCCACGCGCACTTTTTGAATGCGTGGTCTTAGGTTCAATCCCTGTTGGAATATTTGGATTGAATACAGATCAGAGTAGTGGTTTGGATTTCACAATCCCATCTGTAGATCCCGTCTCTATGCTGAAATTATGCGTTAGACATAAACTAATAAATCGAAATACCTTCTTCCTTCCTCTGCGTCATATACAAGTCGAATAGCATAATAATAGTATGAGTATTAGAGATGGGTACGAATCGAGCTAAAACTCGACTCGAGTTTCGAGTCGAGTCAAAGGTAATTTTCTCGAGTCGAGTTCCGAGCCGAGTCACTGTTTTTGAGATCGAGTTTCGAGTCGAGTCGATTTTGATAAATGGCTCGCTCGTTCAGCTTGTTTGAGCTCGTTTTGAAATCATGGCCTGGTTAGACTGGAAAGCGAAAGCCATGAGAAATGTAAGCAGTAATGTGGAATACTTTTTAGTGTTGCTCACGAAAGGTGACACTTCTCGCATCTCGTCTCGTCTCAATAATGAGGCGACAATAGATTTTAATAACGAGACAGCCTTAAATGTCTTAAGCACAAATATAAATATATACTGTAGTTCTTACCATCAAGGTTAAGCCCAAGCATAAACCCAACGCGGGTAGTGATAATCGGCTCGGCTTGGTTCAACTGAGCGAGCAGATTTAGCCAGCTCGATTGGGATGAGCCATCTACTCGGCACAATTGAGATGGAAGCTTGAGCCGGCTCGGTTGGGATGAGCCACCGACTCGGCTCATGTGAGCCATTGGCTCGTGGCAGCTCAATTGAAACAAGTCCATCAGCTCGGTTCGACTCATCTCAATTGAGCTGATGGCTCGAATCGACTAGGTTGGGGTGAGAAATCAGCCCGGTTCGGTACGGCTTGAGACGGCTTGGTTGTGTGAGCTGTTGGCTTACCTCACTTCTCGGTTCGGCTCGATAGTGAATGAGCTGTGAGCCGAGCCGCTCAAGCCGTTGACAACTCTAAACCCGCGCCGAGCAGTTTTGAACATGTGTGGCCGGCGCCCCATAACTTTTAACAATTTTTGGCTCGAGCCCGAGTACTACTCCTCCGGAACTTAAACCCAGAACCTCATGAACGATGTCCTTGCCTCCTGAAGACTTATTGACAACATTGGCTGTCAACCAGTTTTTAGTATTCAGATACAAACCGCCTATTTTTTCATGGATATACACAGTGTTGTTATAATAATAATAATAATAATAATAATAATAATAATAATAATAATAATAATAATAATAATAATAATAATAATAATAATAATTATTATTATTATTATTATTATTATTATTATTATTATTATTATTATTATTATTATTATTATTATTATTATTATTATAAGAAGTTGTAGTTGTTGTAGTAGTAGTATCATTGATAATTATATTGTCCATGTAGGATACTTGAAGAAAGTAGTACACATAGGATTTAGCTCGAATTGGCTCGTTTTGGCTCAACTCGATCGGAATTCGAGTCGAGTTTCCAGTCGAGTTGGAGGAAATTTTTCGAGCCGAGTTCTCGAGTTAAGCTCAAAGGTATCTTTTTCCAGTTGACTCGAGTTAAAAAAAAAAAACTCGCTCATACCCATCCCTAATGTGTATTAGATGCCATATATCAAATTTCTTGATTTTATATGAAGGTTCAAACAAAACTTGGGTTGATAATAAAGTTTCTGCCTCTCTATTTCAGGCTAGAAATTTACCAATTTTTTTAGATTCTTAATAATAATAATAATAATAATAATAATAATAATAATAATAATAATAATAATAATAATAATAATAATAATAATAATAACAATAATAATAATAATAATAATAATAATAATAATAATAATAATAATAATAATAATAATAATAATAATAAAGCTCCAAGTAGTTACCTAGTATTCTAAAACATGTTCTCCATCTACAAAGTAGCATCTAGGAGAGAAAACGCCTGTGCAATCCAAATGGAATTATATTTTCTGCTACGTTAGTTGTTGGCTAGTGTGCACAGCCCCTAGTTGGGAACGTGACAATAGTCACAATCTCTTGCCAGATACGCCGTTAAAGGTGCGCTCTTTAGCCGAAGCACGCCATCTGCAGCTGTATATATATAGCAGCTATATACAGGGTGCGGCACGTAAAACCGGCCCGTCGTAATATTCTGGTATATTGTGTTTTTGGCAACACTTAAATAATCTACCTTCCTACCAAGAGATGGCGCGTCGAGGTCGGGTCGACTTACGTGACCTGCAGCAGTCACGTGCAGCCGCAGCCAGTGAAACTTGTCGAAACCAGTTGAGAAAAAGACCTCGTTGTGTTAAGCCGGGTGAGTGTCAGTGTGTGATAATGCCGTATTCGATACCCGAGCGTGTTGCCATTGTTGAAGGGTTCATTCTCACAGGATCTTTTGTGAAAGCAAAGAATTTGTTTCGGGAGAAATTTCCAGGACGTTCTGTGCCAGCAAAATGCACCATTCAGGAATTGATTGAAAAATGGCGGCGTACAGAATCGGTTGTTCAAAATGCTCCCAGGAACAGACGACCATCTGTCTGCACACCTGAATTAAAGATGCAGGTGGAGGAGATAATGACAAGAGGTCCTCGAAAGTCAACCAGGAGATTGAGTAGGGATGCGCTCGAGTCGAGACATGTCTCGAATCTCGACTCGACTCGACTCGAATTCGAGTCGAGATTCGAGTCGAGACACACTTTGTAAAATTCGAGACGAGTCGAGACAAACGTATTTCTCGACTCGAATTTTCGAGTCGAGACACGAGTCGAGTCGAGACGGCTCTTAAAAATCTCGACTCGACTCGAATGTCTCGAAAATCTTTCTATAATTTTTAATATTATTTTGAAGAAAGTATTCACTCAGAAACAGCCTTGAAACCAATTCCAGCTTTTATTCCTTCAGAAAGGTACAGAACGCATAAAATTAATAGTTAATCTTTAAAGATCAAGATTTAATTTTCAGCTCAATTCAGTTAATTAGAAATAGTTAATGTCGTTGTATTTGGTTGTACTGCACATATAATGATAATAATAATAATAATTGATTATCTAGTTTGTATAAAACTATTATCCGTAGTCTAAATCTAGTTTGTATAAAACTATTGCGATAATGTGAACTTCATAAATTCTCTGAATGAGCAGTTGGTAGTCTATAGTAATTTAGCATAGTTATAGTTATTGTGTTTTCGTTCCCATGAACGCAATAGGGTTACGTAACTTCTGGATTATTCGCTTGCCCAACTATTCTGAGGCTTTAATATGTTGCAGCATATCACGAGCTACGGATAATATATAATGTAACATTTGTTGTAAATCACATATTATGATACGAGACTATTTTACATAGTATATCTTATCTAATATAAATAAAATAAAGAGTTTGTTTGTGTGTTTGTCTGTCTGTCTGTGTGCGACCTGGGGACCAGACGAGTGGACCGAGAGTTCCCAAAATTTGGTCACGGGTACCTTAGTCCAGGCCCCAGATCAAGACGAACCGTTTTTTTTTTAATTTCGAACCAGGGGGGTCTCGGGGGGGACGTTTACTGGGACCGACCTGGGGACCAGACAAGTTGACCGAGAGTTACCAAATTTTGGTCACGGATACCTTGGTCCAGGTCCCAGTCTAAGGCGAAGCGTTTTTGTCAAAATTGGAACCAGGGGCTCTCAGGGGGGCGTTTAGCGAGACATGTAGTAAAAGTAATCCAAATTGATCGACATTAGTGTCAGATCCATAGTTTTCACGGTCGCTGAGATCAATGGTGGCACTTCCATCAGCGATGACTTGCAAATTCAGCTACTACTGTATGCGGGCCGGGTGTCAGCGGGTGAGGAATACCGAGACATGTATAAATAGCCCATATTGATTGATACTAGTGTCAAATCCTTAGTTTTCGCGGTCACTGAAATGAATGGTGATACTTCCACAGGTGTTGACTTCCAAATACAGCCCCCATGCGAAGAATGGGTATATTAAGCTAGTATTACAATAAATGGACTGCTTGGATGCCAAGAACTAGTACAGATAAGTACCATCCACTTCTATGAATAGGTATTTTTTAAAAGGATTTTTGTAAACACTAAGTTATAAAACAATGAACTACATACAGTAGTTATGGTTTTGGTTCCCAACATAAAAGAAATATGGATTGTTCATGAGATATTGAACTTCAACTTTCACTCCTGGAAAATTTCAATTTTGGAGTTAGGCCACTTGGCATCAAAGCAGTTCACTGTAAGATAAATATATTCCGCACATTAGTAACATAGTTGTTCAGGGGCCTTCGATTTCCATCCTCTCAAATGAAAGCTGAATGATTACTTGATACATGCTGACTGTATAGGAGAAATAGTGTATTAAGTTTTCGAGCTTTGGTGCGTATCCGTATTTACACTCTGATATAACTTTAAGTTCACACTCAAATCGAGCTAATTGTTTAATGCATTTCGAAAGCTTTTGTTTTTATGCAGCTCATTAAGGAAAATCTATTTCATAATCGTAACATTTATGTACTAAGAAACTATGAACGTAAAGTGGACTCGACCTAGCCCCGTGGCCGCTGTGACTCAGTGGCACAGCTCTCACCCTTGGTGTGTGAGGACTCTGATTCTGTGTGTGTGTGTGTGTAAACTCCGCGGCTAGTGTACGCGTCTTTGCCGTGGAAGACTCGGGCTCAATTCCCGGCGCGAGCTCATGTAGTTCGGATTCCACGTTAATCAGTAGGTCTACATTTCATATATCCTCGCTGCTGAAAGAGACGGTAAAGTCAAAATCAACTCAACAATATATATGTGTGTGTGCTTATGTAAATTTCCTCGTTGCTGTATGGTTAACACATACGCCTTGATCGCGGGAGACTCTGGTTCGATTTACGGTGGAAGCTCATGAAGTTGTTACCGGTATCCCACTTTAAACTGTAGATCCATGCCTCATATAACCATAGATATAATATGGTACAGAGTAAAACAGGCATAGAAATTTAAGCTTTTTAGGCTAACTTAATCTTACATATAATGCAACTAGCTTGGCCAAGTTATAATGGAGGAAATGCTATCATTGCAACACTCTGAGAATAGAAAATGTTCGTCAGGTATTACTATCCCCCCTCTCCTGCAGAATGAAAACCCTGACTAAAACTCAATATATATATATATATATATATATATATATATATATATATATATATATATATATATATAAAACTATTTTGTGTAATGTAACAAACAGTGGTGGATAGTATTCATGTTCCCTTGCAGAGGTCCTTACGAGGGTGCGCTTCCATCTTCCTCTCCCCAAGAACTAAAATAAATTAAAAAATTGCTATTACTTGTTAATCTTGTGCAAAGGACGCAATTAAAGTCCCAGTGTAACACCCCTTCACATTTAGATTTTTCCCCTGGAAGAAAACCAGTTATTATTGTTTCTTGATTTCTCAGTCTCACCTACATAAACATACGAATAGAATTACAGGATAGGACATGTTTAGAGTGCTTACATCTAACTATATTTCTCATCAAATGTGTCACAGATGAAAATTTCCGTTTGTACTGCCTCTATTTTCTGGTACATATGTTTCATTTATGTTATGTTGCTAAAATTCGTTAGGAAACAAGTACAGACTGCGCCTGTGTGCCTGACAAAACGTAAATGTACTGGATAATTATTTCTTCGCTTTCTTCCAGAAAAAAAGTAACCCATCTCATGTCGGCTAACAAAAGGAGGTAGCGGACCAAAGATAGCCGTTGTTTACCTAAGGTCGTTACACAGCAGGGGTTTCATTCAGTCAGAGGGAAAAGAAAAAATAATTTAAGGTTTCTACATTTGTTTTGAACTGCAATATACTTCTTCCTTTTATTTTAAGAAACATTTCCTTCTCATTTGTCTGCATCAGAAAAAGAATGCAAAAAAATCACTAGAATGTGCCTATTTACCCAAAGTACGTACTAGATCACTAGTTCAATAGTAAAATCACTAAATCTAGTACGAAATCATAAATGTGGCATCTCTGGGTTGGAGCGAAAGTAATGGTTGGAGTAAAAACTAGTCCGTATTTCTACTGCGTTCTGTTGTTGAATTCACAGAAATGTTCAAAAATAAATTCAAGAAGTAAAACACGATCCTACAAAAGACTGTTTACTTGCTCACTGGTTTTTCGTATTGTGAACTGAAACTCAAGTGCGCAGTCATGTTGAACACTTCTGTCCCTTTCTACTTTACAACTTGAGGTGGGATGAGGGTCAGAATAGATCTAGTGATATACCGCTAAAGGAAGTAGTAGTAATCGCATGACTTGAGGCAAATTTTTCCGCCGCCGCCAAAATTTTGCGCCCCGGGCGCCCGGCGCCCATTTTTGGGGTTACATGTTATGACGTCATAGGGTCACGTGGTTAGGCCATGCCTTTTTTGGGTTACGTGATGTTAGGCCCCTGGAGCATGGAGCCCGCCGCCGCCGCCAAAATTTTGCGCCCCGGGCGCCGGCGCCCATTCTTGGGGTTCATGTTATGACGTCATAGGGTCACGTGATGTTAGGCCATGCCTTTTTTGGGTTACGTGATGTTAGGCCACGCCTTTATGGGTTACGTGGTGTTAGGCCACGTCTTTATGGGGTAGTTTTACCGAGGGGGGTTGATTTTGTTTTCTTTTACGGCATAAAATTTTTGGAGATCGTTACTTTTTAATGGAATATAGGTGTATGTATAGTTTACTTTGCGGTATATAATTTCAATTTAGCGCCCCTAGGCCACACCCCCGTTCGCCTTTATGGGGTAGGTTGTTGATTTTGTTCCCTTTACGGTATAAAATTTGGAGATTGTTACCTTATGATGGAGTACAGGTGTATGTATAGCTTATTTTGTGTTACTTGATTTTAACTTTTGCGCCCCTGGAGTGTGACGCCACTGAAATTTTGCGCCCCGGCCCCTTTAGTTTACATAGTTTACGATCCGCCTTTATGGGGCAGTTTCACGTATGAGTTTATTTGTTTCTTTTTATGGTTATAAATTTGAAGAATGTTATTTCCTTTTTTACCTTATAGGATGTATATATATATAGCTTACCTTATTTTTGTTCCCTTTGATACACCCATGCGCACACCTTAGCATTACGTCATGGGGTCACGTGGTGTTAGGCTTTATGGGTAGACCTACCGAAGGGGTGCAGGGGTACATAGGACCACCCCCTTAAATTTTGGAAATTGCCAAATCTAAAAATTTGGTATGGTAGCCTAGGACCACAGTATGTACCTCTACTAGTATTGGGTGTCTATGTCGTTCCCTTTCATGGGTAAAAAATTGCCAAAAATTCAGATTTCGGGGTTTTTTGACCTAATTTATCCTCTTGGATGAGATGTTATTATCCCCCCCTTTGATGAGGTGTTATTACCCTATATGGATATATGTGCATATACAGGGTCAATTACCTTTCATAAGACATGGGTATATTTGTGCACCCCTTTAAAAATTTGGGAGGAGTACCTTGGCCCACCCCTTAAATTTTGGAAATCGTCCAATTTAAACATTTGGTATAATAGTACAAAACCCTAATATAGATCACTATAAATTTGGGTGGTCTACCTCGTTCCCTTTTAGGGGTATAAAATTGCCAAAATATAAACGTAAGCAATACGTTGTATCACGTGTTTGGTTTTTTGACCTAATTTATTCCAATGGATGAGGTCCTATTACCTTATATGGTTATATGGTCATGTATAGGGGTCCATCCCCTATTATAAGACATAGGTACATTTGTGCACCCCTTGAATTTTTTTTTTGGGAATGATACCTTGGCCCACCCCTTAAGTTTTAGAAATTGCCAAATTTAAACATTTGGTATCATAGTACTGGACCCTAATATATATTACTATAAATTTGGGTGGTCCACCTCGTTCCCTTTTAGGGGCCATTTTGTTCCGCTTTAGGGGTGAACATGGATACAGTGGTCCACCTCGTTCCCTTTTAGGGGGCATTTTTGTTCCGCTTTAGGGGTGAACATGGATACCTTGGAATCGTCCCGAGTTTGATTCTTGGAAATGTTGAATTTAACGTCCCCGCGAAAACTGTGAGAAATGATAGGACGAAACATGAATTTACTTGACTGAGGATTGAAGCAGGGACCTCATACAGTAGAGACAATCGCTAAGCGACCGTACACGTGTGTTGATTACTATGCAATGGTCCCGAGTTTGATTCTTGGTGCTAGTTTCAGGAAATGTTAACGTCCCACTTGAAACGATGAAGAGAAATGAGAAAACATCATAAACTTACTTGCTTGCGGCTTGAAGCAGAGACCTCACACATCAGAAAAAAAAAACGCTGAGCCACCATGCCAACTTCAGTGCGAGCAGTTTTGCGTATGAAAAAAGAACATGATCAGATTATGTTACATTACACATTTCTGCTCGTTGTTAAGCATAGAAGTTTGTTATTGTGAAATTACATAATCTGCTTATACTACATCAGCATTTTTCTCAGCTGACGGACTTTTTAAAGCTCAACTTTACATTTATGTCAAAGACAGTTTCATAACATATCGATGAGTGTTACATTTTTTCAATCAAGTTTAAGGAAAATGAGTCACATTTTTAGATGTGGTAATTTGAATGTCGTATTAAACTAACGAGTCAACGGTATGATGTCATGATCAAAATTGCGATACTAGATGTCGTAACGATTGATGTGTAAGGAGAAAACGTGAATAATGTCACAACCAATCAGATTGCTTCTTACATCACGTTTCGGCTCATGATACATGATGAAAGCTGTGTTTTCATTGGTTCTCCGTGATGTCATTGATTCATTTTCATCGTTTCTGATTGGCTGATAGTGTTGTCACTTTATAGTTGAACGCGTTTCAGACCTAAATAAAATTCTTAATTTCATTTTGAAATCCTACTTCCACGAAGATCTTGAATGAACGTAGGTGTACCTCTAGTGACAGCGTGACTTTACTCCGTTCCTTGAATTTGAGGTAAGTATCAACCGCGTTTCTTAATATCAATGGAGTGCTTTTGCATGAGGATAACATTGTTATCACTGTTTTTTATTTAGCATGAAATATTTAGCAAATGGAAGAATAACCCTTACTTACTTGACCGGGAATCCCGCACATTAGAAGTAGGCGCGAGAAATTTATTGATTTTGGTTTAGCGTCCCTTCAGTAGTGAGGCTAGGAATACAGCTTAATGTTGAATTTGAGCGCATACTGGGTGTTGAACCCGGGCCACATCCCACACATTAGAAGTAAGCACGAGAAATTTGTTGATTTTGGTTTAGCGTCCCTTCAGTAGTGGGGCTAGGAATACAGCTTAATGTTGAATCTGAGCGCATACTGGGTGTTGAACCCGGGCCAGAGTTGCGTAACGCTAACCACTTAGCTCAGTTTCTGAAAGTTACCATTAACGTAAACAAAGAAACTACGCACGATTTTGTTCCCTACAACGTGAGACGTGGACCTACTGTTTAATGTGGGATCTGATCTCCCGCCGAGAAACGAATTCGAGTCTTTCTTGCCTTAGCTCGATAAAAGCAAGCGCATGAGATTTTGTTTTCGTTTCATGTTCGTCATACGTTTTAAAGTTCAGTGTCAGAGGAAAAATGCTTACTACAATGATTCTCTCAACACAGTTAGAAAAACAATTTCATTCATTCTTTTTATCACTACAGAAAGTTTGGTCAGTTACATGTTGGTCCCGGGTTTGATTTCCAGTATGACGACAATAAAAATTTTTAACAGTAAAACTGTTTGAGATATGATAATTCTTTTAGGATTGATCTTGTAGTCATTTTGATAACGTAGTGATCTCTGAATTCAATTTTAATTCGTGCTTTTTTTTCTCTTCTCGTTTTAGATATTTGTTTTCTTTGCCTATTCCTTTTTTGCTTACCTTACCTTTTTCCTATTTGAATATGGCTACTTCTGGTTTTACTGTCTTGCGAGAAATCAATAGACATTATCGGCGTTTTAATCTCGAAGGACGAATGCTGGAAATTCAAATTAATGCTCCGACTAGTGACACAGATATTGTTGAATGGGTTCAGACTTCTTTTCAACAGATGTTGGATTACTTATTGGAAAATGTCGACGAATTATCGATGGTTGGATTATCGATTTTATCTCATGATGAGAAGAACAAACCGTTTTATTTATCTTTTCGGCGTGCAAGTAATCTGACACTGGAAACTTTATGGGCTTCCTTTGATCGCATCCTTCAAAGTAACGATAGTTTTCTCATGAACGAACCGTTCATTGTACATTTTCATCATGTGGATGTGCCCCGTGGATTTTGATTGGTGCGTCGAGGTCTTTTATCAAACGACGAATTATTAAAATGCAAGAAAGGCATTCTACGAGTAAAAAACACCGACAAGAATTGCTTGGCTTATGCAATTGTGATTGCTATTGGCCTAAAGAAATATAAAGATACAAATCAGAAACTGTACAATCAATATCGCAAACAGCTCAAGTTTGTTGTTATTCCAGACGTACATGAACTTTTGTCTCGATCCTCAGTGAATTTAGATCATGGGGGATCTGTGGAAGAATTGCGACAATTGCAACGCTACTTGACAAATTATAAACTTACCGTATACACCAGCTTTTCCGGAGGATATTCTGTATGAAGGGCCGGGTGGCGAAGACAAGATTTCAATCAATTTAATGTGCATCAATTCTCATTATGACATCATCACGTCATTAACGTCTGTTTTTTCTACCAACTATTACTGTGCTGCATGCCACAAAAAATATGATCATCGTAATGCACACGTCAAGAACTGTTCGGCCATGTGTGAGAAATGTTTGCAGAAACCGCCATGCAGTAAGACCAATACGGAGAAACAGTGCCTAGAATGCAATCGTGAATTTTATGGTGAAACATGCTATACAAATCATCTGACTCTACCATATCATAAGGGCCAGCCAATATGCAAGATGGTGAAACAGTGTGCCAAATGTCTACGCATTTATTCGTTTGTCCATACAGGGGAAAGAAAACATGATTGTACAGATTATTTTTGTAATGTATGTCATAAACACGTTACGTCTACCCACCAATGCTACATGAAGCCTGATACGACTCAATTAAAACCTGGAGTTCCATCAGTGTTACATGCCAAGAAGGCTATGATTGTCTTCTATGATATCGAAGCCACACAGGATACTTTCTTTGATGAAGACACATTCATTCATAAGCCCAATTTACTGGTGGCCCAACAAGTACCGGTATGTTACAACTTTGTTCAAGATGAGGATATACATCATCCGTGTGAAGTTTGTGGACAGCGGGAACATATTTTTCAAGATGATCCGATCAATGCCTTTCTTGCGTATTTACGTCAACCACGACCCAACATCAAACTTATTGTATCTTTGGCACATAATTGTAAGGGATATGATGGTCATTTTATTCTTAAATCTTTAGTGGAAGAACATGAATTGAAACCTACCTTGATCTTGAACGGAGCAAAAATTTTAAGCATGAAAGTGAATCACTTATCGTTTATTGACTCTTTAAATTTCATGCCAATGGCTTTAAGTAAATTATCCAAGGCATTTCATTTACCAGCGACCAAAGGATATTTTCCACACTTTTTTAATACTGCTGCAAATCAAACGTATGTGGGAAAATTACCGGACATCCATTATTATGGTGCAGATGAAATGAAAGTGGATGAACGAGAGAAATTCATGACATGGTACAACGAACACCAGAACGATACGTTTATTTTCCAAAAAGAATTGGTGAACTATTGTGTCCAGGACGTCAACGTACTTCGAATGGCTTGTATATCTTTCATGACCACTTTTGAACAAGAAACTCACGTTAATCCTTTCCTGGAGGCTATCACTTTGGCGAGTGCGTGCAATTTAGTATTTCGACGAAATTTCTTAAAACCCAATACTATTAGCATTCTCCCTGCACGAGGATACCGTCACAGAAACAATCAGTCACGGATTGCTTTGCAGTGGCTTGCCTACATGGAAGAAAAAGAGGGCCATTCAATTCTGCATGCTGCGAGAGGAAAAGAAGTTTATGTTGCTGGTTTTCATCTGGACGGTTACTACAAAGATCCTGACACTAAAGAGGAACACGTGTATGAATTTGATGGCTGTAGATTCCATGGCTGTCCTCTATGTGTCCCTACAGGCCGTGATCAACCCATTTATGAGAACTCCGAAGAAACGATGAACTATCGCTACGAGAGAACACAGCGTAAAATGAAGTTATTACGATCCATGGGATATAAAGTACATGAAATGTGGGAATGTGAATTTCGTCAAGTGTTAAAATCCAATCCAGCATTGGCCTCTTTTTTAAGCACACATCCTTATACTAATAAGACACCATTAAATCCAAGAGACAGCTTCTATGGTGGCCGTGTAAATGCCATTAAATTGTATCACGTCGCAAATGAAAATGAAGGCGAAGAAATAAAATTCTTGGATATCGTTTCCCTGTATCCTTATGTAAATAAATGTGGACGGTATCCAATAGGGCATCCACGAATATATCTACAGGGAGATCCAAAAATGCCCGACATTCAAGATGTCAACGGATTAGTCAAGTTGAAGATTTTGCCTAGCAGAAATGTGTTTCATCCAGTGCTGCCATTTCGCTCAAATAAGAAGTTGTTGTTTCCACTTTGTGCTGCCTGTGCCACAGCATTAAATCAAGATTCTGAATGTACACATTCGGACAGTAAACGAAGTCTAACAGGAACGTGGGTGTCCTATGAAATTCAAAAAGCCATTGAACTTGGGTATCAAGTCATTGAAATTTACGAAATTTGGGATTACATCACCGTATATGATCCAGAAACCAAGACTGGCGGATTATTCAGCGAATACATTAACACATTTTTGAAATTTAAGCTGGAAGCTTCTGGTTGGCCTGCCAATTGCGTCACCGAAGAAGAAAAGCAGCAGTATATTCAAGTGGTACAACAACATGAAGGCATAACTTTGGATGCAGCAAATATAATTTCAAATTCAGCACATCGTAGTCTTACAAAACTCTGTTTGAATGCCTTCTGGGGACGACTCGCTATAAGAGACAATTTCAGCCAAACGACCATCATTAACGACCCCAAAGAACTGTATCAGAAATTAACTGCTCCAGATATAAAAGTCAACCAAATTTTACCTGTTAACGATTCGATGTTATACCTTTATTGGCAGTATGAAGATGATGTTCCAGTACAAAATCACAATGCTAATGTTGTCCTTAGAGCTTTTACAACGTGTCAAGCTCGTCTGGAACTTTACAAATATTTAGAATTGCTGCAAGAAAGAGTACTATATTTCGATACAGATTCCGTAATATTCACGCAGCGACCATCACAGCCCACAATAGAACCAGAAGTATTTCTTGGTTCAATGTCAAATGAACTGGAATCAATTGGACCAAAAGCATACATTAAAAAATTCGTGTCTGGTGGCCCAAAACAGTACGCCTTGGAAATCTACAACCCCGACACGAAATCAACCAGTTATGTATGCAAAATTCGTGGGTTTACACTCAATTATACTGCAAGTCAAAAGCTAAATTTTAATAGTCTGGAGCAAATGATCATAAATCAATCGAGTGAAAAAATCTCCATTAGCACGCCGCACAAAATTTACAGAACCCACGATCATCATCTTGTCACAAAACCTGAAGAAAAGAAGTACAGTTTCAACTATAAAAAACGCCGATTAATACCAGACACATACGAAACATTGCCCTATGGGTATAAAAAAGCCAGAACAGAATAACAGCCATATTTTTCCCTAATTCCACCAACATCACCTCCCAAAGAAGGGGCAAAGAATCAACACGGGACATGCTTCAACGATGCACGAACGGAAACAAACTCAGATGACATCACCTTGCAGAAACCCGTGGAGAAAAAAAAAAAGGAATTCAGGTACGTCACATTTGCGTTTCTTTTCTCACCTCACTCTCTCTCTTGATCATTTAGTTCGATGTTAATAATCTGTTTTTCTTCTTTCACAGAAAACAAAATAAATATTACCATGTATATTCATATGTTTTATTTTCTCTTTACAGAATTTGTACCCGTCACGAACACGTCTTCCTTTGAAGAAAAAGAAATTCTGTATTCTATGTCACTTGCTAAAAATAAATGTACAAAAACATGATTCTGTGTTTTATTTCACATCCTAAAATCAAATTCTTTTCCTGTACTGCGATTTCAATTTCTTTTTTTCTGAATCAGTTTACCGATAAAATAAATCAATGTTTTGCGGAAAAAATCAAACTAAATTTTTGTTTCAGAAAATTTTTTGTGTACGAAAAAAAAAAATGATTCAGAAAATTTTTGTGTACGAAAAAAATGTTTTCAGAAAAATTTTTTGTGTACGAAAACAAAATTCTGTTTCAGAAATTTTTTGTGTACAAAACAAAAACTGTTTCAGAAAAATTTTTATGTACAAACAAAATTCTGTTTCAGAAAAAATTTTTATGTACAAACAAAATTCTGTTTCAGAAAAAATTTTTGTGTGCAAAACAAAAATCAGTTTTCGTCACGAAACTGCTCCGACTAAATGAATCGATTCATTCTGATAGTGTTGGCAACACTGGAAAAATTTCGGTAAGTATCGCTCAGGCACTGAGTTACAGCGAACACAACTAGATTCGAACCAACAACCTTAAATGTCTGATTCATCTCTAAATACAGCCAACTAAACAATAAGATTGTGTGTATACGTCAATGCTTAGCACTGAGTCAACAAGGTTTTCTTCAAGGTCAAAGTCGCACACGAAGTAAAAAGATGACAACACAGATCTTCTATCTTTCTATATGAAACATAAACCTAGTATAAACTGCTCGCACTGAAATGTGTAATGTAACATAATCTGTTCGTCTTCTTTTCATACGCGAAACTGTTCGCACTGAATGGAGTACGGCGGCTCAGCGCTTGTCTCTAACGAGTGAGGTTCCTGCTTCAATCCACAACGAAGTAAGTTCATGTTTCCTCCTATCATTTTTCATCATCGTTTCAAGGGGACGTTAAACTCAACATTTCCTGAAACTAATACAAATAATCGAACTCGGAACCATTACATAGTAATCAACAAACTGAACTTCTCAATGGAGTATGGTAACTCAGCTCTTATATCTGATGTTTGAGGTCTCTGCTTCAAGCCGCAAGCAAGTAAGTTTATGATGTTTTCTCATTTCTCATCATCGTTTCAAGTGGGACGTTAAATTTTTCTAACACTAGCACCAAGAATCAAACTCGGGACCATTGCATAGTAATCAACACACGTGTACGGTCGCTTAGCGATTGTCTCTACTGTATGAGGTCCCTGCTTCAATCCTCAGTCAAGTAAGTTCATGTTTCGTCCTATCATTTCTCACAGTTTTCGCGGGGACGTTAAATTCAACATTTCCAAGAATCAAACTCGGGACGATTCCAAGGTATCCATGTTCACCCCTAAAGCGGAACAAAAATGCCCCCTAAAAGGGAACGAGGTGGACCATTGTATCCATGTTCACCCCTAAAGCGGAACAAAATGGCCCCTAAAAGGGAACGAGGTGGACCACCCAAATTTATAGTAATATATATTAGGGTCCAGTACTATGATACCAAATGTTTAAATTTGGCAATTTCTAAAACTTAAGGGGTGGGCCAAGGTATCATTCCCCAAAAAAAATTTCAAGGGGTGCACAAATGTACCTATGTCTTATAATAGGGGATGGACCCCTATACATGACCATATAACCATATAAGGTAATAGGACCTCATCCATTGGAATAAATTAGGTCAAAAAACCAAACACGTGATACAACGTATTGCTTACGTTTATATTTTGGCAATTTTATACCCCTAAAAGGGAACGAGGTAGACCACCCAAATTTATAGTGATCTATATTAGGGTTTTATACTATTATACCAAATGTTTAAATTGGACGATTTCCAAAATTTAAGGGGTGGGCCAAGGTACTTCTCCCAAATTTTTAAAGGGGTGCACAAATATACCCATGTCTTATGAAAGGTAATTGACCCTGTATATGCACATATATCCATATAGGGTAATAACACCTCATCAAAGGGGGGATAATAACACCTCATCCAAGAGGATAAATTAGGTCAAAAAACCCCAAAATCTGAATTTTTGGCAATTTTTTACCCATGAAAGGGAACGACATAGACACCCAATACTAGTAGAGGTACATACTGTGGTCCTAGGCTACCATACCAAATTTTTAGATTTGGCAATTTCCAAAATTTAAGGGGGGTGGTCCTATGTACCCCTGCACCCCTTCGGTAGGTCTACCCATAAAGCCTAACACCACGTGACCCTATGACGTCATAACATGTAACCCCAAAAATGGGCGCCGGGCGCCCGGGGCGCAAAATTTTGGCGGCGGCGACGGGCTCCATGCTCCAGGGGCCTAACATCACGTAACCCAAAAAAGGCATGGCCTAACATCACGTGACCCTATGACGTCATAACATGTAACCCCAAAATGGGCGCCGGGCGCCCGGGGCGCAAAATTTTGGCGGCGGCGGCGGGCGCCACGCTCCAGGGGCGGAAAAATTTGCCTCAAGTCATGCGATTACTACTGAAGTGCTTCAGTACAGAGTCGGAAGCGGTATGTATTGTTTATACTACTTACAACGTTACCCCCCACATAAAATATAAATTCACCCTTACTCCCTTCCCTTTTTCGAATACAATGAACCGACTCTTTTGCTGAAGAAAGATGCTAAAAGAAAATTGAAACATCTGTGTCTAAACTTTCTTTGAAGCGCAGTCTTTTGTATTTGTAAGGTTTTGCGAGTGTTTTCGAGATAGCCAAATCTTTTACCATGGACTCCTGCTGCGAACTGACCGTGAGTAAACACCCGATCTTGCTGTGCTCAATTTCTCTCGCACACGTGAAATGGGTTTGTTCTTTCCAAAACAAATAGGAAGTTACCTTGTGCTTTTGCATTTCTGCCATTGTTGTTTTAATGATCAGAAGAAATATCAAAACCATCCGATATATATGATACGAAACAGCTAACAGAGGGAGGCAAAGATAAAAGTAGGCCTATACCAAGTTTTCCGCGTGGTACCATTATGGAGAATAAATATTTGATAAAGTCACGTAGATGCGCTTAAACCTATTCCATCTGTCCTTATAACTTTTCTGGTCTCATCAATTTCTCAGGAGAATACGTACAACATATGTCCAAATTCCATATATACTCTTTCTAAACTAATGAGTAAACTCATTAAGAACACCAACTGATATCAATAAACAGTAAAGAAAACAATACTTTATACTTCTATCATTTGGTACACATCTCTATGAAGCATAGCTTGTTTCTTTTCGAAATAGCTCCTTCGTGTCACAGCTGTGGTTAGTTTTGTTTTGTGTTAGGATGAAAGAGAGAAATGCAATATTTGCTTCGCGGTGAAGTTATATATATTATTAAGATGAGCGGTGATAAGCGATGTTTAACAAAGAGTGCCTTTCGGATGCACAATTTAACGGGTAGTTGCAGTCCGTGTTGAGAATCGAACCAAAGCTATGTAAGACATGTTATGATAAATCCAAAAGGTGCGTTGTATCGGTGCAGTACCAGTTTTTCACGTTTTTCAAAATGTTCCAAAACCCAAAGTATAATCTTTAATTTCTGATATTTTAGTCGTCACAAATTACAATTTTATAATGTAGTCAATGTTTATAATTACTGGGCAGTTGGGCGTTTAAACTAATGACATCATAATAAAGTCAAAACCATAATTTTGAGTTGAATTGATTCTGAGTTTAACGTCCCGTTCAGCAGCGAGGCTATGTGAGACGTGGACCTATTGATTAACGTGGAATCCGAACCACATGAACTCCCACCGGGAATCAAGCCCAGGTTTCCCACGCCAAAGGCAAGTATGCTAACCGTTAGCCACGAAGGAGCTCCACCATAATTTTAGTGGGCGATAAGAAATATCTCGCCAGTGCTTTTACAATAAATAAAATTTTATAAGTATTAAAGAATAGTGGTAAGAGATTTTATAATAGCTCTTTTATTTATGAGATATGAGTATTTTTAAAAAATACAACTAAAGAATAGGTTGGCGGAACCACAAAAGACTCGTAAAATAAACTTTCTTATAAATACATACGCACCTTACTCACCTTTTATAATTGCCATGCTTACGTTCTCCATAAACACAGAAATTCTCTTTTAGTGATACTTTACACAAGATCATGAAGTGGGTTCAAATTTAATTAAAGGCAAAATACAATACAATAATCCACAAATATTGCCTCAAGTGAGTTTAAAGATTTCTAAACACTAGTGCGAAACCGGACTCTGCCGTTGCGATCGATTTACAGGTAAGAAGGGACTTACGCACACAGTAAGTAAAAACAATTAATATGCCTGTAACTTTCCCCCAAATGGGTGTATCTTAAAACTAACCTCACCATTATTTTTCTAATTAAATTCTAGCCCGAAATTATGTATCATATTACCCTATTCCCATTTTGAAAACTTGACCTTAATTCAAAATGGCGGATTTCAAGATAGCTGCCATCAAGGTCATATCTATCATACGACTTCCCCCCAGGACTTATATGTATCCACATGGTTTTTCTTCACTTTTCTTCATTAACGCTCCGTTTACAAAGGGTAGTAAGGGACTTCTGTAGTAATCTCTAATAACCACATCACAATTCTTAAAAGTTATTAAAAAAAATAGAAAACATGCACCATGGCAAAAATTTGTCATCACAAGTAATGATGCATACATGCCTTCTATCAGCAAAAAAAAGTTTCATTGAAATTGGAGCCGGACATTTGAGTGATGTCCCTTGTGGGATGTGATTGAACGTGACGTCAGAACACATCGCCCCCCTTCCCGGAATTTACGGAAATTAGGTGACCTGAGTGAGCACATGTGGTGCCAGCTCTCTCCAGCGACCTATCAAGGATCATTGCGTGTATGCCAAGACGTGTCGCCGTTTTTATCCATGCCAAAAGTCGACATACTGACAATTAGGTAGGTAGTCATGATGGTCTGGCTGATGTGTGCGTATATTTTAACTCGTACATTTTGTCTCGACTCGAATTTCGAGACGTCTCGACTCGAATTCGAGTCGAGTCGAGACAGAGACTGTCGAGTCGAGACACGAGTCGAGACAGAAACATATTTTCGAGTCGAGACACGAGTCGAGACAACATTTTCTCGAGACGAGTCGAGACAGGCTTAAATCTCGACTCGACTCGACTCGAATGCATCCCTAAGATTGAGTCAACAGGTTCATGCGAGTGACAGAAGTTGCAGACGTGTTTTAAGGGGACTGAAGTTAAAACCGTACCGGATAAGTGTTGTGCAAGAACTGAAGGAGCCTGACCTGCAAAAGAGGGTGCATTTCTGTTCATGGCTGTTGAGCAATGTTGCCAGTGGTTTCTTGGATCCACTAATGCTTATCATGAGTGACGAGGCGTGGTTCCACCTGTCTGGGTACGTAAATTCCCAAAACAACCGGTATTGGTCGACAGAAAATCCACACGCAATCCACCAGGTACCCTTGCATGATGAGAAGATTGGTGTTTGGTGTGCCATTTCCGCCACACGCGTTATTGGGCCCATATTCTTTGAGACGACAGTGAACAGTGACGTGTATATGGGAATCCTGGAGGAGTTTTATACACACTTGACCGAAGAGGAGCGTCAGTTATGTTACTTTCAGCAGGACGGTGCAACATGCCACACATCAGCTGCATCATTGTCCCTTGTGCATGAGATGTTTACACCAGAGAGGACAATCAGCAAAGGCTTGTGGCCTCCTCGGTCACCAGACTTGTCCACGTGCGACTTTTACTTATGGGGACTGTTAAAGGGAAGAGTATACGAAACAATTCCACACACAATTGAAGAACTCAAGACCAGGATCCAGGATGTCACCAATAGCATTACAACACAAGAACTGACAAGGGTATATATGAATCTCCTCAATCGTGCTCACATGTGTGTTGAAGTGGGCGGAGGACACTTTCAGCGCCTGCTGTGAAGGTGAGTAGTCATATTCAATACATTACATTTCATTTATGTGTTGTAGTTAATCATATTCAATACATTACATTTCATTTTATGTGTTCACTTTACGGGCCGGTTTTACGTGCCGCACCCTGTATATATATATATATATATATATATATATATATATATATATATATATATATATATATATATATATATGTACAGGGTGGCCAATTTTAATCTTTCCACTGAAATATCTCGAAAACGGTTGAACATAAATGAACCGAACAAAAACTCAAATAGGAAATACCATGGGGCAAATTGAATGGTAATATCATAGTGCCCCCAGGGCCGCTCTTCAAAGTTGCCTGGAGCCCAACTTTAAAATTTATACGGAAGTATGGGGCGAGTGATACCTCGTTCGATAGATCTTTAAAAACTAAAAAGCGATGTGACAAAAGATTTTTCATATCGGTCTCCGTATTTAAAATGGCCGCCAAGATATGTTACCTGTATCAAATAAACGTCCAGTAGCACTAATATGAAAACGGTTGAACATAAATGAACCAAACAAAAACTCAAATAGGAAAGTCATGGGGCAAATCGAATGATGTTGTCGCGGTGCTCCCCAGGGCCGCCTTTCATGGGGCCCAGGCCCAACTTAGAAATTTCAAACGAAAATATGGGTCAAGTGATACCTCGTTCGATAGATTTTCATACACTAAACAGTGTTGTGGCAAGAGATTGTACATATGGGTCACCGTTTTCAAAATTGCTGCCAAGACATAGTGCCTGTATCAGATAAACGGTCCAGTACCACTAATATGAAAACAGTTGAAGATAATAACGGTGGAACAGAATAAAACTCGTATAGGAAATCACGGAGGGTATTTATCATTCCACGACTCGAAAATGTTGCAACAGAGAAGATGATTAGAGTAAAAGTGCCATAATGCAAAGGAGGAAATCTAATTCCTAGAAAATCATCATTCCAACGTCATCCGTAAGTGGGTGAAGCAGGACGGGAAGGAACGGTGAAATTGCAAATAGGGATGCGCACGAGACGAGTCGAGACAGGATTTTCCTGACAAAATTCGAGTCGAGACACGGCTCTTCCAATAGTGAAATATACATTTTTCGAGTCGAGACATCACTTTTACAGCACATTTTCGAGACGAGACGGCCACAAATCTTGTCTCGTGCGCATCTCTAATTTCAAATGAGAACCTTAGTTTTTGCAAATTGTATCTACACAACAAACAGGGACGGCACTAAGGGTGGGCGGGGGTGGGCGACCGCCCACCCGATGAATGGCCTTGCCCACCCGTCCGCCCACCCCAACAGAAGTTAAATGATAAAAGTGACATCCTGTACTTCAAAAGCAATAGGTATTACTATTGATTGTAAAGTAATGGGTTCTAGGACCCTGTTTAACTCTGCAAGGAACAACGATTTTATTTACAAACATAATTCCAGATACAGCTGAACGCCAATTTACACTGGAATAAGCAGTCTTCACCCTAAAAGTGAACATTTTCTCTCATATGAGAAAATTGAACCACTTGCACGCGTCATTATGGATGTGATGTCGATAATGTAGAGGTGGAAATTAAACTTCTCCCGAAAGTTTTGAAACGTTATGAGGAGGAAAAGCAATGCAAAATTACCTCCGTTTCTCAGTTTACTGAAGTGATGGATCGTTTCAAAATTGCTTTTCATGAAATTCACAAATTACCCGTAATTGCTGTCACCATTCCTGTATCTAGTTCACCATGTGAACGTTCTTTCTCGTGTCTTAGACGGGTTAAAACATATCTACACTCTGTAAAGAAAAAATAGCGACACCTCAATTCTCAAGGTAACTGATACAAAAAAAAAAAAAAAAAAAAAAAACATAGTTGCAACCCGCTAGAAAAGAAATAGAAGGAAATGAACAGTGGGATAGTTCATTTGCGTTATATGTGATACTTGTGGTGTACAACGGCGCTTGCTATTTTTTTATGTAGCAGTAATATTCTCTTCAGATGGCAGTGAGAGCACATCGCAAGTTATTATAGGAAGAATTCTGCTTTGAATTTGAGATGTGTAGGTCCTGGTAAATAGTATTTTGTGATTGTTCTTTGGTTTCTCAATGTTTGGACAGTGTCAAGTGGCAGTATTCTTGTCGTGCAGCGTTGTTTTTGTTTGATATTGTATATATATCAAACATCGGCGCAAATCTGTCTTCAACATTGGGGGGGACGGGTAAGACCGTTCCCATATTATATATATAAGCGATGTTCAAAATATTTATGAAGTTGAAAAATAATGCTGTGAAGGATCAGGGGAGAAGAATTGTCTTCAGTGGCGTATTTAGCGGGCTATCGGCTAGGCTCAAGCTCCCCCTGAAATAAATTTGTTAGTTTTTCGCATTCCACGCCCAACAATAATTCTTCTTACTATTTCTAAGAATGTCATTGACTTTCCAGTTTCCTCTGCTCTTTGCTCAGAAATAATACTGTATTTGTCAAATTTCATTCCATGTGAGAACTGCGTCCGTTTGTTCTTTCTTTCGTCCTTTCTACTTTTCTGTTTCTTTTTCTTGATGTTATTTTCTTTCATTTCGCTTATCATACTTTATCAACCGTTGTCAGTTGTGATTCAAGTCGACCGTCATCAGTAACACCAAAACTAAGAGGAGTTGATAAGCGAAACTGGTGTTCCACACCAACTTGCGCGCATATATCAACATGACAGGACTTTAGTTATTATAACAAAGGAAAAATTATATCGTTTAGTTATTTTTAAAAGAAGGAAATGTTTGAATTAATGAAAATCAAAACGGAGGAATAATTAGCTCGGGAAATTAGGAAGGCCAAGAGGATGCTTCCTTTTTCTTGTATGAATAGAATAAAGGGTTAGATTCACTCCTAAAGTTTTGTATCATATCATATAGGATTTATCGGACTGCAATTCTTGCCATTATAACTCCAATTTATGCATAAATTAAAATATATTTAATTCTCAAACTCAGGTGGGCAATTACCCACTTCCTTCCTTGTGTTGGACATACCCCCTCGAAACAAAATCCTAAATACGCCATTGGTTGTCTTCAACATTGGGTGGTGGGCAGATTTGAGGCTTATTCTAGAGAAGGAAGATGAAACTCATATTACGGTGAATGAATCTGATTTCTGAGGTGAACCTGTTCTAGAGTATATTATATACTCGTATTAGGCGTCGTGGATGAAGTAGTAGTACATATCAGTATTACAAATCACTGCCGTGAACACATTCTGAAATCTGAATACATGCATATTTATAATTTTTGGTATGTTTCTAATTAGGCATCCACAAAGATCAACGTAAAAATTGTTTTATAATAACATAAATAATGACTTCCCCAAAACTATGAAGAAAGAATATCAATTATGTATGACGCAACAATACTCGTATTTGAGCAAAATGATGATAATCTCAATAACATTACAGGAATCGTTACAGAAAACTGACGCATGTCATATACTCTTTAGTTAACACATATAACCTTAAGATTATGGAGAAAAATATTCCAGTAATTGAATTATTTTCTTTGCTTACGAAGCATCCTCTCTCAAAAGAAAAATTGGGACACGCGGAAATACGTTGGGACAAACCATGGTTCGAACTAGCAGAGAAGAGAAAACAGGCAAAATTACGTTTGCTACAATATCCGAATGAAATAACTACACAAAATTTCATAGACATCAGGCGGGAAACTTTCAAAACTTTGAGAACAAAGAAACGCGATATTTTAAAAGCTAAAATTAAGGAACTTGAAGATAATAGTAAAAATAAAAACATTCGGGACATGTGTAAAGAGATCAACGAATTTAAGGAGGGCTATCAACCTCGTGCTTATATTAAAGAAAGCTGATGGAACAGTTCTCACTGATACAGGTGGCATGCATTTTAAATAGATGGAAAGATTTCTTTGACGATTTGCTTAACACGCAGCCAAAAACTAATGTACGTGGAGAAAGGGAGATACACACCGCAGAACCGTATATTCCAGAACCCAACCGAATAGAAGTAGAAATCGCTATAAAGAAATTAAAGAAACACAAATCTCCGGGTGTAAACGAAATTCCGGCTGAGTAAATTTTACCTGGAGGCGAAAAATTGTGGAACAAGATTCATAAACTCATTCTCCTTATTTACAACAAGGAAGAATTACCGCAAGAGTGGAAAGAATCAATCATTGTTCCAATCCACAAGAAAGGCGACAAAACTGACTGTAATAATTATCGAGGCATCTCTCTTCTGTCAACATCCTATAAAATCCTTTCAAACATTCTATTAGCAAGATTGACCCCATACGCAGATGAAATTATTGGAGATTATCAGTGCGGATTTAGACGAAATCGATCAACTATCGACCAAATATTTACCATTCGCCAAATACTCGAAAAGAAGTGGGAATACAGTAGCTCGGTACATAAAGTATTTATTGATTTTATTAAGGCTTACGACTCGGTTAGGAGAGAAATATTGCACAACGTTTGTAATATGCCATTACAGTCTAATGATATTATGTTCTTAACAGGAGGGTGCCCGAAATTTTTTGCACCGACTGTACTTGATGTTTAACAAAAAAATTCTGGCTGTTCATATAATTCGTAATTTTATTTGTTATTCTATTTTAAATTAACATGGGAAACTGTAAAAAAAAATTCATTAGGAATTATAGTTTTGGGAATCAATACCTTTATTTATATTTTAAATTAGTTATAAGTCTTGTATATGGATGTGTAAATGGATTATTACAATTCTTACGGTGTCAGTGCTATCTGAAAACATAGGTCCACTATTGGACGGAACTTTCCAGATCAAATAACCAATCTAAAATTCGACAGAATTTTCAGGACCACCCTTCACCTCTCTTTTAGATACCTAGGTCCTTCTAAAATCTAGTTTAATCCAGATTTTACCAAATTTTATTCGTTTCAAAGCCCCACCGCCAAAATGCTTAGTTTTGATTGGCTGATAATCCCACGCTATGATATTAGGGCGCAATTATTCCATTCCATGCCTGAAAATTTGTTGACGACAGCCGACCCGGATCTTCCAGCATATAAAAGGAGAAATTAACTAGAAAAGCTGCATTAAGAAGGTAAAACTAATATAATAATTGAATAAATACCGTCCAGGAAGCTATGGAGCCATAATTTGCCAATTTTTATAGTAAAAAACCGAACTGTAGAGCAGAAATAGGAAGTCAACTCGGTAACGCCATGTTTTGCTGATATAATTAGTGGTGGACAGGTTCTGTGAAGTGCATCAGTTTGCTAGTTGTTCTTAGAAAGAAAAAATCTATAAACAGTTTCGGAAGAGTAGTGTTTCTCCCTTAAAATATTCTCATCCTGAAAATTACTCCTTTTAGAGTTACGTTAGGCCTGCCCCACTGCCGTTTGTGTTCGTGTATGTAGTAAATGTGATTTCTTTTGTACTTATTTAGTAATAACATGGCGGTATTTAATTTCTTTGTAGTTAGGATAGTGATCATAATGCACGTGTAAATTTATAGTAAGGCTCCTATCTGACTCCCAAATTGGGAGTACGGCTTCCAGCGGGATGAGTTGAACATTTAGTTTGTTTCCGGGTTCCTGCCCCTTCAGGGCAGGGGTCCTATTGTTAGCTAATACTCCGATATGACCCCTCAGGGCATTGATTAAACAGGTTAAGTAAAGAATGTGATTTAGTAAATATAAGGGCCAGTTGGCCCTGTTCATTTCTTTCCTTTCGTTACTTTTCATAGAGCCGATTTAACATGGTAAAATATGAATGTTTTCTGTGTATATTTATTAGTATAACATGTATTAATGTAGTGTGTAGTATGAATGTGGCATGTATGTGTTCGTAATGTAGAAACATGTTCTAGTAGTAGTAATTGTGATAGTTAAGTGATGAAAGAGTGTGTGAGATAATTAAATACGGACAGTGTAGTATTTACTATGCGATAAATTTTTATTACTCCGTCATTAAGTGAACATAATATAGTATAATAATTCCGTGTACAAGGTCACATTCAGTTGTTCAAGGGTTGATTATATCGTCGCTAGCCCTAGTGTCAAAAGTCAGTACTAACCGCCATTCTTCCGTCGAGGTGCTTAGTGATTTAGTTTTCATGAAATTGACCTTTCTTTCCGAAATAAAACCTAGAAGGTATAATTCACAGCCCATATGAATGTACAGTTAGGTCAAGTGACCCAAAATTAATATTTTCCGAAAATTACAACATTCTGCCTAGTCTAGAAATCGAAATATTTAAATAAATAAACAATACGTAAATTTTAACAGAAGTCGGGCGATATGATGCTAGTTCTTCGCTTTGAAATTATATTAAATGTTCATTTCTTTCTTCGTGGCTGCAGAAGTTCATTGTTGCTGCAGAATTTTATAAACATTAAACATTATCGCAGATAATTCTATTTTCAGTGAATATACGTAGGATTTTTTTTCTTTTCGTTCTTAATAAAGCTACCGAGTATTACATAGTATTGTGTGTGGGATGAAAGAGTCTTGAGTTCGAGTGAGGTTGTCGTGCGGTGATCGGAATGGGAAATGTTTGTAGTGATTATAGATTTTAAAGTGTTATGATGAAATGTGTATATAGGCTGGGCGTAGATAGAGGAAACAGGGTGTTTGTAAGAATATAGCGTCGTAGTAAATGAAAAAGATGATGATATGAATATTATATGAATATTAATATGAATATGAATATGAAGTATATGAATATTGTAGTAAATGAATATAGAAGATAGGACACCCATATAGTTAAATGTATAGTAGCCCAGTGAATACTTCGCCGCGTGTTGATATATAGATATTGAATAGATACGTGTAACTACAAACATCTCAGGTTCTGACCCCTGCACCATGATATCACGCGGACCGGAGGGCGATATATAGTCGGACTATGGTAATATTTTGTAGTTTTATGTGTTATAATAATAATCAACCATAGTAATACCATCTGATAGAATGGGTAGCATCATACAATCGCTGACTAGACATATTGAATAATAAATTGTGAAAAGACAGTAGTAGTTATACATCAGGGCTGTAGTGAATTATATTTTCTGGTCAGTTTTAAAATAGAATATCCTGCTCCGTGAGATTTTTTTTTCCCTTCACGTTACCTACTCGGGCTAGCTTACAATGTTCATGGAGGCGACAGCTCTGACAGGGTTACAGAATCAAAACAATTAATTATTGAAATTTATTCGCGTACCCGGATGTCGACCCCTAGTCCCTTTAAGTATTTTCATTTCTTTTCTTAGTTTAATTAGACGAGGGAAATTAACGACATCCCAGACTGTGGCGTGTCTGCGCAGGGTAGCTATCGGTGAGGTTTGGCCATAGAAATCACCGATCCGAAATTCAGTTTATTTATTTTTTTTTTTATTTTTGGCAAATCATTAGTTAGGGATATCTTAGCTAATACTTCTATTCTAGTTTCATTACTGTCCTCGAACCTTCTTAGTTTTTCTAAGGGGTCGAATATTTTTTTTACTTAGAGATTTCAAAATTGGGGACGCAGTTACCTGGTCCCCTTCCCCCTCTCCTTTTATCCTGCTGGTCTGGGCCGGATACGGGGATCGGATTTCAATCTTACAAGCAAATTCTTGTGGGATTGGGATCTGATGGACACAGACCTTGCATCCTTGGCAGCAGGGACTCCCTCCTAGTTTACGTATTTAAGTAAACCACCCTCTTTCGGCATATGTGAATATTTTGGCTATGAGTTGTTATATATTTAAATTCGATCACTCTTCTGTGTAGTGAGTAGTACTTTAATCTTTCTTCTTTCGTTGGCGCCGCTTTCTCTCTCTTGTCTCTTTCTTCCTTCTTACTTCGAGATTTATATTTTTTTTTATTTTTCAACCTCCCCCCCCCCGATTTTGAACTTGTCGCCTACGATTTATTTAACGTACAACTCTGATCTGAAATTACCAGCTGAGACGTTGCAAGACACGATTCATGGATAAAGTAGATAGTGATTGGGTCCTCCATCACATTTGACCTATCGCCGAAATGAACAAAGACTTCGTAGTTGACGACACTTAAATTACGTTCTTTCACCGTCGTCCCTTTTAAGTTTTTTTTTAATCCATTGGTCACTTTCCTTTCTGTTTTGGTTTTCGTTTACCTTGTAGTTGGTCTGGGCCCAGAAATTGTATTTTAGGTTATCTAGTTATATCTTTAGAAATGCTCTGTGTTACGTGCCTGCCTTCCAAAGTTTTTTTTTTTTTTCCTTCATGATTTAAGCACGAATTGAATATATAAAAGTGAAAAATTTTATAGATGCGCGGTATCAGGTAGAAAAGCGATTTTCTTTTTCATATGTAATGTCGGAAGTCATTTGTTTTGGGACAATGTTTGCAACCTTGTAAAAAATTTTATTATTGGGGTGATTAATTTAAATGTGTGCGCATTTATTGAATATAAATATATATATATATATATAGAGAGAGAGAAATGAATACGTCGAAATGTATATGTACTTAATATGTGAATATGATTTTAAAGTAAAAGTATGATATTAAATGTATTATGAATATATGTAAGAGCGCTCGTGTCTGTCCCCCTAAACGTGTATTGGTTGCTATAGTTTACCAGTAAGTTCTCCGACGAATGTAAGAATGTAGATTTTGTTAAGAATACCGCCGTGCACTTAAGTAATTTTCCTTTTCTTTTGAATAAATGTAAATAGTACCTTATGTAATGATGTAATGGCATGTATTGGAAAGTAACGGCAGGTCTAAACGTAACCCACATCATAACGCATATTATCCCTGAACTACCAACCTAAAACCATTGTGGAAAGTGCACCTTGAATCCTTCTCACCTTCATATGTATCCTGTGACTTGACCAGTTTTTTTTTTTTATCCTCAATTTGAACCTTTATACTCCGTACACCTGTGGAAGATTGTTTTTTCTTTTTTTTTTTAAATCCGAACCATGTATACAGATATATAAAAGTGATCTAAAGGAAAGGTCTCATGACGTGTCCCAGTGTTGAACAAATAAGTAACTTGAAATTACTCAGTTAATAAATTCGTGAATGGACTGTCTAAGAGGAGAAACATTCTCTGGCGAAAGTGATTTTTTCGAAATCCCTAGATGGGTATAGACATCGCAGTGTGCGAGTGCAGCTATAAACTGCTAGGAGTTGCAAACTAAATATAGTCGATGAATGGTTTTTGTAAACCAATATATATATATATATATATATATATATATATATATATATATATATATATATATATATATATATATATATATATATATATATATATATATATATATACAAACTAATTTAAATGGAGCGAAATGTTTTGGACACTATGAGTAGTGCGTGATCTGTGATTTGAACGCTCAAAACCATTAATATTTTATTACCCAATGTGAGGTAGAGACTCATATAAGTTCTGATACACCAAAAGTTCTTTTTTTTTCTTTTCTTTTCTTTCCTCTTTGTCAAATTTTTTTAAAAAGTGAAATAAGTGTCTCCTTTGCGTATGTCGCAAATCATAATTTTGATTTAGCATGCCTAAGATACAATATATATAATTATTTTTATTTGTCAAGATGATTGAATATATAAAAATTTACTAGAATATAATACTATGTACTCTATTGATATATAACCAATAACTTGTGCTTTTAATATTTTCTTCATAATTATTTGTTTGTCTTTTCTTTTCACTATGGATGTAATAAATTATTTGTATCTTTGTAGTTAGTTGGTTTCCTTTAAACATATATACACTGTCCTGAGTGAGTGAGCGTGTGAATGCCTGATAGATTTAATTTAAGTAATTTGTGTGATATCATTTGTCATATTAACATCTGTAATATATGTGACATGTTTTAGTAGATGTGTTAAGGTAAATAACCTAGGTCATGAAGGACCGCTACTAATGGTTTAAATCGGCTCTAGGAGTGAAACAAAAATAGCAGGATGAGCCTAAATACGACATCTTTCTTCCAGGAAGTTGAAATTCTTATTGATACGATACATAAATTTATATTGAGTTTATAAGTCTGATTTTTTTTTTTTTCCTCTTGGCTAATTCATATGTGTGGTCGATCCTAGAGAACAGAGTTCAGATGCTGGATGGTTATCAATCACCGGTTGGAATAACAGTACAAAGAATGATTTCATCTTTCTCGTTTCCAGGTCTAGGTCTGGGCAATCCCACGGTCGTGGTGCCTGGAGCTAGGTCTGGGTGGTATGAGGGAACATGTGTCTATTCCGAAGCATTCCAAAATTGATTAGTCGTTAATAACATTTAGAATGATTCATCTTTCAACGACTTTCCCGACCTTTTACTATATTTCCGGAATTATCCAGTAATCTGTTTCTTATTAAAGTACCCTATTTCTTTTCTTTCTTCTTTTCCTACCTCCTTCTTTTACCCTTCTACTTTCTTCTCTTTCTTTTCTATTTCTAAATGAAAGAAAACGAAGTCATGATTGAGAGTAGTCGCTATTGGCACGGTCAATAAGTTGTTTAGATGAGTTTTCTTCGGGAGTCCGATATGGAATAATCAACAATAACAAGAAAGTTTATTGGAAAATAATCCGGATTTCAATCAGTAGGTGATGTTTCGTAATCGTCCTCGTTCAAAGAAAGTTAATTTTTAGCGACTTCTCTCCAGTACATTGCACGTTATTATTATTTTTTCTTCGTTAACGTTTTCTTTCAATATTGGCTAACCGTGACAGGATCTGTTGTCCTGGAAACGGCGGTTTCTATGGCAACGGACTATCGTTTTCTTTCACGTTCTTCAGAATTTAGAATACCGAAAGAGGTAATTAGATTAATTAAAACATGTTTCAATGAATCCCAAAGTAAAGTCCGGGTAGGAAAAATTTTGGCCACGAGCTTTACGTCGAGAATGACCTGAAACAAGAAGATGCGTTGTCGCCATTATTATTCAACTTTACCCTGGAATGCGCTATAAGAAAAATCAAAGATAGCAACCAGGGCCTAGAGTTGAACAGTGTTCACCAGGTTATGCGTACGCTGATGATGTAAATTTAATAGGGGATGATATGAGAACAATAGAAAGAAATGCAGAGAAAACTAAATACATGGAAGTGCGTCGGGACCGTAACACGGCAAATTATGAATGCGTTAAAATATTAAATAATACTTTTGATAAAGTGGATACTTTCAAAATCTAGGATCAATATTAACAGACGAAAATCATATTCACGAAGAAATTAAATATCGACTAAAAACAGGGAATTCGTGTTATTATTCAGTTCAAAATCTCTTGTCGTCGCGAATTCTGTCGAGGAATTTGAAGCTTAAAATATATAAAACAATAATTATGTCTGTTGTTCTGTATGGTTTCGAAACATGGTAGCTTACTCTGAAGGAAGAATATAGACTGAAAGTATTTGAGAACAAGATGCTCAGACGAATATTCGGATCCAAGAGGAACGGGAATGGAGAATGACGAAAACTTCATAACGAGGAACTACATAAATTATACGGCTTACCAAATACTGTTAGGGTCACCAAATCTAGGAGACTTAGGTGGGCAGGACATATAGCCAGGATGGAAGAAAGTATGAACACTTACAAAGTGTTAACCGTAAGACCAATCGGAAAAGGAGCATTAGGAAGACGTAGGCGCAGATGGGAAGACAATATTAAGATGGATCTCGCAAAAATAGGAATACAAAGTAGAAACTGGATCCAGTTGGCTAAGGATAGAAGTCAGTGGAGAGCTTTTGTGAACGCGGCATTGAACCTCCGGGTTCCATAGGCTTATAGACTTAGTTAGTTTACGAAGTATGAGTAGATGCGTAGGCTGATACTACAAAAAGATGAAATGCGCATTTACTGAAAAGATGGGTTCTACTGACATTGGGCAGTCTATATACTCTTCGTGTTCTATGACCTAGGGGAGAGGAGGAGATAAGATTTCACATCAGGTTACGTCACACACAGTCGCACACCTTCATTTTGATTAAAAATGGAAAAACTAAGAGAAACCAATTTCATCTCACTTTTCTTTGTGGCAGTCGGATACAAATCATCACACTTTCCTTTGTGGCAGTCGGACACAAATCATCACACTTATCTGCAAAAAGCACTTTTCAAACCGGATTATTGGGGAGCCTCCAGTTCCAATGTTGAGGGGACATGTCTCCCCATTTTCCCGGAATTTGTGCCCGTACCTACAGCTGAGAACTTTTCAGCATGAGGAGAGGGACATATCCTCCTCTGGTATTTATTGCAATTTGTGCCCAAGTAGCGGAAGTGAAATTAATACATATTGATGAGACTACTAAACGCACTATAGCACGAAGTTCAGTTTGAAAGAATACAGAATACGATTCTTTTTAAAAGAAATGGAAAAGCCAAGGGAAGTCAATTTCATCTCACATTCCTTTGTGGCAGTCAGACACAAATCATGACACTTATCCCAAAAAGCACTTTTTAAGTCAGATTATTGGGGGTGGACAGTCCCCCCAGGTCCAAGATTGGGGGGACATGTCCCCCTCGTTCCCCCTGGGATATATATGGACTGTAAACAAATAAGGTGGGTGAGAAATGTGATTTGTCGCTATGTGAACAAGGCATAATTCTTACTTTGCTCAGCTACGGTAAATCTCGAAGGGAGATGGGTCTAATACTCAAAATCCACCACTTGACGGCAGGAAGAATAATTCACAAGCAAAGACAGCATAACAATCGTCCCTTCGTCAACAATGTGATACAGAAAAGAAAGCATCAACCACAGCAGATGGCCAAATAAAATCAATACCATTGCACAATGAAGGAATGAGTTCCCGACAACTCGCTTCTCTAATTCGAGATGACCTGGGAACTGCAGTTACTCGTACAGCTGTATGTCTTTACTGTATAAAGAGGATATTACGAAGAAAGAACCTGAAACTGACAAAATCACAGAGGGCATCAACACGTAGGTGTGAGAGCCGATATGCAACTTGGTCTTAAGGCAACTGGAAACACGTCAATTTCTCCGCCAAAAAGAAGTTTAGAATAGTGGCAAACGATTATAGTGTGAAGTTGTGGAGACGCACGAGCGTGGAATTTCACAAGGATTGCATTTAAGAGGTGCAAATATTCACTCACCGAGTGATGGTGTGGCTTTGCTTCACCGCTAAAGGTGTCAAAACGATTGTTATATGTGAAGGGTCAGTTGATGAAGGGATCAGAATATCTTCAAATTCTGATACGTAAAGTTTTTACAACAGTTAAAGATTACTTTCGTGAAGAAAATATTTACTATTTCGTTTTCCAGGACGATAATGCTTCATGTCACCGAGCGAAAATCGTTAATACGTGGTTCAAGAATATGAGTATTCAGAGACTCATGTGGCCTCCAAACTCACTTGACATGAATCCAATCGAAAATGTGTGAGTCAATATGAGCAGAAGATTGAATAGACAATTATCTCGAGTAAAATGGAAATCACGAACAGGTATTCCGGGTGTGATTCCACGAAATCGACGCTGGATTTTGCAATAGCCTTGTTACCAACACGCCTGGATGATTCGCTACACTGCAGAAAGCCCCTGTTGGACATACAAAATACTAGTTTGCTGTATTGTATTTCCTGATGTTTGTACACAATATATCTTACCCTTAAGATTTTTTTTTTTTTTTTTTTTTTTTTTTGTCTGCTCTTGTTGACCTTTCTTACTTTTATGTGTAACTCTTTCTACAAACGATCTGGTTCAAAACACACATAGCTACTTACACATGCATATAAATTAATTATATTAATCTCAATAACCTAAATAGTGGCCCCGTGTAACGTAGTCGCTAACGCTCTCGCCTTCGGTGCGAGCGGTCCCGGGTTCGATTCCCGGTGGGGGCACTCGGTCGAAAAATTGTAAAAAAAAAACTTTCTCCTGAATGAGGTTTTCCTGGGTTCTCCTCATTCACACCAGGCAAATGCCGGGGTGGTACTTAACTTATAGGTGCCAGGCCGCTTCCTTCCTTCCCCAATCCTTTCTTCCTTCCCTCTCCCCGGATAGTGTGATCCCCGAGGGACATCATCCCTCAAACGTGACGGGCTAAATGGCCTTAGATCCGAAAGCCTAGAAATCTAAATCCTCCCTCAATAACCCAAATATCTGGCGCAAGTATTAAGGATGAACTGCTCATTGAGAATATGCATTGTAATGTCATTAGGAATTCATGTAAAAAAATAGTTTGGTTAATGTATTTTGAGAAAACCATACAGAGTGTAAGAAATTCAGTAGAAAACTTGTAATGAATATTGCTGTAGAGAATGTGGTAAAATTATTCGATGTTGGACATAACAATCAACGCAATGTACTCCATTAAAGTGCAGGTATGAAAGTTTATTGTAAGCTTGTTCGTACCATGTGATCAGCCCTAGACAGGCCCGTAGCCTGCCCGGTGAAAGTTAGGGGGGAGGGGCGATCCAAAAATATTATAGTTCATCTCCACATTATAGTTCATTTGCAAGCCTGTGAAAATTTTAAGAGGGGGCCAGTAAAAATTTAGGGGGCGGCCCCCTCGACCCTCCTGGATACGGGCCTGGCCCTTCATAGTTTAAAATACATTGTTGTTTCTGTGGATCATGATGAAGTTTTGTTAATTGCTATTTACATCTTATCCAATTTATAACTGTTTTATTATTATTATTATTATTTTTTTTTTATCAACCTGAGTTTCAATTTCAAAGATTTCTGTGTAAGGTATGATCAAACAATTATGCTGTCGAATTCCCCTATTCTTTTAGTAACATAAATCTTTCCTGTTGTATATAGAGATCACGTCAAAAAATCTAATGTGCACAAATTAAGGATATACGAGAGAAAATATAAATGATTTATATTTTTTGTCTCTCGCTTTTTTGTAATAAATGCTTGAAAGATAAAAAATGTTTGCAATAGCCTATTTTATTCTTGTTTTACTTTACTTACTTATTGTGTATTTTATGATATTAACGAAAGGTAGAGTATTATGTATTAGAAATAGTCTGTGTTGTTTGAACCTTCTTTTCTTTCTATGCATTCATGTGCATTCTTGGAGGGAAAGAAGGTAAAGCTGTCTTGAAATTCATCGACTACACAGTACACACTGTTATTATTGTTAAATAAACTGGAAGTAGAGGTAATGTGTCAGCTACGCGGAATTCGGTTGGTCGAGTTTATAGCCACGAACTCCCGCAGCCCACCCTAAATTCTGCATTTCTTCAGTCCCACCAGGCGAATGCCAGAATTGTACCTTCTATAAGGCTAAGACAGCTGTTTTCCACATCCTTGTTTCTCCCCTATTTCGGTCTGAGCCTTGGCTAACTAAAGAATTTAAAGATTGAAACTTAATTATTGTAAAAAAGAAAAAAATGTCTACATTGCCCAGTTCTTATTTTCATTGTCCGCCCACCTAGCAACTAGGTCCGCCTTTTCCCGCCCACCCCATCAAACGTTTCTGACGCCGTCCCTGACAACAAAATTATCTGAAATGTGTTTTTATAAGAAATAGATGTCTGTAATGAAAAAAAGTAGGTAAAATTCTTGTTAAATGGTATCTTCTATTTTGATTGCAGGAAATGATTTGTGCAAAAATGAATCAACTGAAATGCGAGACCAATTCGTTGAACAATGTGTACAAACGTTGGTTTTGCTCAAAAGTCGTCTGCACAATATTGGTTAATTATAGTATCAGTCACTTGTACACCCAAGTATTTCAGACAAACCATACCTGTTGCAAGTAAAAGTAGGGTTCTCATTACAGATTTTACCATTCATTCCCGCTTCATCCACTTACAGAGGGAGATAGGAAAGATAATTCTTTAAGAATTAGATTTCCTGTTTAGCACTATGTCAATTATACTTCAATGATCTTTTTCTCTGTTGGATTATGGATGAAAAAAAAAAAAAAAAAACTAAAATTTGTTGATGCAACGAACGATTGCACTGGATTTCCTTCCTCAGCCAGAGACAATTAGCGTCGACTTTCTCATGCTTGGTATGATGTCGAGATCAAATCGTTGGGAATCGATTGTTCAAACGTTGTTGTGACGATCACAGCCGTGTAAAGGTTGATTTTCGTTCAATCTTGCGTTGCGTGCTTTGCTTGAAAATTTATCTTGTCGAAAGTAAGTTGTTTTATTCTATTGGCACTTAAAAACAAGAATTCAAAATCTCTTATAAAACCAAAATAGCAAGATTTTTAATGTTGTCTTCCCGTTCTGCCTAAAGGCCCTCCAGCACTTTGTAGAAAATATTTGATCTGCAGGCCAAACGAGAATTCCCGTTCTGCCTAATCTTTCGAGACTAGGAATTCTGGCCGGGGAGGAATTTCTTCAAGATAATTTTTCTTTAGTAATTGTAACAGATTCTGTAAAAAGAATAACTATTTCTTTGAGTTTTATCATAAATTTTAGATGTTATTTTACTTGTTCTTCTCTGAAAAATGAGTAGATACAGTTCTGTTATTAGCAGTGTTACTCACATCTACTTCAGTAAAAAATGAATGTGATTTAACAAAGCTACCTGCAGAGAAATGGAAAATTGATTGACTCAGTTGCAAGAAAGCCATTTCACAATGTAGCTGAAACGAAGATAAAACAAACTTACTTCGGTCTAGTATCAAGTCATTTCACAAGAAAATTTTATTCAGTTTTCCAGTATTTCACCTCCAACATGCTAAGGCTCGCAGTCTGGGGCGTCTTTAGGATTTTAATTTTCTGTAGACCCGCTCCCTCGCGTATGGATACATATGCGCATTTGATTGATTATGACAATAGAAAATTACTTTTACAGTAGTGGTTAATGCTGTTTATTAAATAATTATTTACCATTAATATAAACAGTGAAAAATATATGTACTCTTTATTCTATCTTTTAGTATTTATACATTTTTCAAATTTTTTGCAAGGCCGGTGCCTATCCGACCTACCCGCTAAAATTGCCACTGCTCGCAGTACGTAAAAGGTGTCACAGTTCACATCCTCAAGACTTGTTTGGCCATATATTAAGCAAACAATGTAAAGGAATGCGGATAATCCAACCTTTTGCTTTTATTGAAACTACAAAATACATACAAGTATTTCAATATTGATATTGATATGTTGTATTGCTGCTATTTACATTGACAAAATAAATATGAAAATATAAATATATATGATACTATTGCATATACAGGGTGTCCAATATACAATGCAACCCAGAGTTTGGAATAGTAGAATTTTTTTAACCTGAAGCGATACATAAATAATGGTTATACTGAAATGAAGCTTTGTTCGTGCATATATTCTTAACCCCTTCAGTGTGGGTGGCGAGTTAACTCGTGTCTTCAAAACGCACCTGCTGTGCGGATGGCGTATATATACGCTTTCATTTTGCTTTGACTATTTTTATTGCGTATGGCGAATATACTTGCCCATAGTATGAGTACTTTTATCCTGACAATATTTAGCGAGTTTGCGCTCAGCTGGTTTCAATTGTTGCTTAATTAAAAGAAGAGGAAAAAGAAAGAAATTAAAATATAGTTTGTGCTTCGTCAAATACAGTTTTCATTCTATGTTTTGTTTGAGAGCAGGCAGCACAGTAATGGCGTCAAAACGATATTTCAACGATACTGACATCGAGGAAGAGTTATTAATTAGTGATTCTGATGTAAGTGATTTTGAAACAGATTTAGAATCAACAGGTTTGGAGTCGGAGGAAAGTGATGATGGCGCTTTTAGTGATAAAGAAAAAAACTTACACTTTTTACAGCGGTTTGCATCTGAAAATTACGCACTGAAGTGGTTAAACTAGGAAGCAACGATTGAAGTACACTAGGAACCACACAGTGTTGCTAGATGTAACCGAAGGTGTTAATCATTTTTTTTCACAAAACATGCAAATTGACTCATAACTCATACGTATGGATGTTATGTCGTTCATTTTCAGTTTGTTTAGTTGGAGTAGCTTGAAAACTATGGAACAGACAAAAGAATGTTTCATTTCCACGAATAACTAATCGGATAAGGCCAAGGGCGCCCATGTTGTGGTTTCCAAGGGGGGGGCAAGTATAAGCAACATTTCAAATATAGTTTCAAATTTTGCTGTAACTATTCTAAAAATTCAATTGAGTTTTCGATATTCCGAAGTACAATTTCTTCAAGGGGGCGAGCGCCCCACCTTTCCCCCCTAATGGGCGCCCTTGGATAAGGCCTCTGTAAGGGGGAACTAGGGAAATCGTAGTTTTCATAAATTAACACTCTGAATCGGCAACATTGCTGATGTTTCAGTGTATCAAAAGGTGTAAGGACCTGTCTACATACATTATGCAATTCCTGAAAACAACGAAAAAGGAACTTTGAAATTATCATCATATGCTTTTTAAAAGTAGGATGCTTTTGAGGAGGGAAATGTCAGGTAAATTTGGGGCGTGCATCGTGGAGACTGGGGGAGAATAAACATCTGTTCTAAACACATGTTATACGAAAAGCAAAATTTGCTCGCTTGTTATTTGTAGACAGAGTTGTGATAGCGTACACAATAAGGTATCTATCTGCCAACTGGACGGTTCGGGTTCGGTCCTTAGTGGGACCAGAAATGTTTTCTCGTTCTACTGTCGTTCCAATATGTCTCTGAGGCTCACCTAGCCTCTTTGAAATGGATACCTAGGGAAGTAGAGGTGCCGGATGGAGCTTCTGTCAAGAAAGTGTGGAACCTTTACTCCGCACACAGCCCTTGGGCTTTCATGACCTGACCCTTAAAGGAAGGACAGGACCATCGCTATATTATTGTTATTTGTAGCGTACATTTTAATTCGTCAGCTCCTTCCGCAAAGCTATCTAATCTAAATAATTTTGTACAGCGGGGGTGTGCAAAGCTTGAGGCGGACACAGTTTACACTCAAACTAGTTTCCTAATATTGAATTAAAAGGATCACACTTTACAAAAGTTATTAGAACACACACTTTTCTGTTACAATTCATTAATGTGTTTCGAATAATCAGGTATTGTCAGTTTATAATTGAATATACCATTTCAGAAAGGGACTGAATCATTTTACATGCACTTTTATTTATTTGTACGTTTATTTAACCGCAGCCGCCGCGTTAGCTTAGTGGTAAGCTTTCTTCTAGCGCGTGAGATTCCTACTTCGATCACAGCTCGCGTTAAGTGGGCTTTGTGGTGGACAAACACCGTGTGCGTGGGTTTTCTTGGAGTTCTCTCGTTTCCTCCTACTTGCTTCATTCCATCACCACCGTTCCATCTCATCTTCACCGTTTCCATTCGCCTAAATGCTCAATCGTAAAACATAAATCCTAAAAAAAAGGAAAAAATGAAACTATAGGACAGTTTGCGACTCCAATTTGCACTGGAATTATTAACAATCAATAAGAACAATAATGTAAATGGAAATCAGTTAAGGGTCCATTATTAAATATCTGGATGCATAAAATTTGGATCACAACGCAATGTTACGTGTTTTTAATAACTGTAGTAATGAACCTGTGAAAATATTTACTGGGGATATACGTTTGGTCCCAAGTCTTGAATAGTTACTAGCAGCGGCGCAAATCTGCCTTCAACATTGGGTGGGATGGATAAGACTTTATTATTATTATTATTATTATTATTATTATTATTATTATTATTATTATTATTATTATTATTATTATTATTATTATTATTATTATTACTACTACTAGCGATGTTCAAAATATTTATGAAGTTGAAAAACAATGCTGTGGAGGAGCAGGAGAGCAGAGTTGTCTTCAACATTGGAAGGCTGGCAGATTTGAGGCTTATTCTGAGGGAAGGGGGCATCAATTTCACCTCACTTTCCTTTGTGGTAATCGGACACAAATCATCACATTTCTCTCCCCCCCCCCAAAAAAAAAGAAAAACATTTCAAATCGGATTATTGGGGGACTGTCCCCCAGTTCCAAGATTGAAGGGGACATGTCCCCCTCATCTCCCCAGGATTTGCGACAGTGGTTACTACTGTCATATCGTAATATATATATATATATATATATATATAGCCTATATCTAATGCTGATTATTGCAAACTGGAATGAAATTGTGTTGGCACAAATCGATATGTAATGTATTCCCTGATATGATTATATTTAAAAGCATCATCTTCGCATTTGACGGACGGTACACTCAAGAAAAAGAGTATAGTAAAATTAGAATTAATTAGAATGTGTGGCCACCAGATACAACGTAAGAACGATAACCACTAGGCTACATCTGATCATTACTTTTCAAATATTAAAAAGAAAACATACGTAGATCAATAAAATTACAAGGCCAGTCTGAAGGTAAACAATTATAAATACGGATATTCTGCATATTTACTATTTTACACGGTTTCCTATGTTTCAGTTCATGTGAAATAACTTTAAGCCCTTTCTGGCACGTTTAATTATGTATAATAGAATATGTAATATTATTTCGTAGGTTAAGTAAGTGAATGAATGCAATGTGTATTTAGGCCTACATTTGATTTCTGCAGGGTTACAGAAGTCGGGTATAAGGAGTTTTGACTGTATTCCATACACTGCACAAGCTCACTGCAAAACTATTAATATAAGACGTCGCAATTCTGGAAGATTCTGTAACTAATTCTTAACGAAAATCGAAAGTAAGTGCTTGCGATTGCGCAGTACAACTTTTAAGTATTTAACCTACATTTTACAAGCGTAAGGTGGAAAGGGATCGCAACGTCTTCGTGATGTTTCCAAGATGCGCGATGTTGGCACTACTGGTCTGCTAAGATTCTCGCGCGATCAATTCTCCGCCGCGGGAGTGCCTCACACAAGTCTTCCCAGCCTCTTTAACACATATGCAGCATTGCTTCTCCTCTGTTCACTCCCTCTCCTCTTGCATATACCCATCCCACTCAGGCGATGCACCCCCACCCACCCTCTGGGGGTACACAATACTCCTCCCTTGGATGCCATTCCTCTCCCCGCCATTTTCTCATAGTTGTTGTAAGCTCAGGTGAAGCCCAACCCGAAGCCCAGCCCACTGCCGCCTTCCCCGATCTGTTCCGAGCATGGCCGAAACAGCACAGCTTTTCGTGCTAAGCTAAAATACCGGTTACATTCGACCAAAGTAGGCGACAACGTGCCCACATATGGAACATGCAAGTACGAAATGCAGTTCAGATCTGAACCAGTGTCCCGGGCTTTTGTTCAAGCTCCTCTTGTGTTTCGCTGTCATCAGTAAACAATCAAAGTATATTATTGTTTTGCTGTCAACTGAACATGGAATTATACTAAACATGTGAATTGATAACTGAAACCAGTGAATATGAAAAACTTTCATCGAGGTTAACAATAACTTAGTTTTACGTTAATTACTTGTTTAAAACGTTTACAGTGCAATATTTTAAATTACAGTTTAACGCCTGTGATACGCTATAGTGTGTTATTTGAGTAGGAGAAACAAGAATTATTTCCAGCAGTTAATTTTGAAAACAGAAAAGTGTTGGTGCATAGATGTCGGACACGAGTGGCTGAAGATAGCGAACATCTTGGAAGATCCGTAGAATTGTACTGGGATATATTTTATTTGTGACAGTGTGCATCGTGAAAGTGGAAAGTCTCTAGAATACTGGAAAATTGTCGTCAATTGTTTTCCAAAGGTTTACTTGTTGCGATGAACAAATAAACGCACGTCTATCTTTTGATCTGAACGGTGCCGATGTTTGTATCTGTTGACGGCAAGTGTGGCATCAGTGGCCGAGAACTAACTGTATGAAGGACGGTAAATTGTTCTAGCTTTGGTGGATCCTCAGTTCAATGAAAGAACGTCTGTAACATCAGACGCATTGTTGACTACGCAAATAAAATAATCTGGTGAAATGTATATCCTTCGCATATTTTGAAATGTGTTGATGCTTCTACTGTGTATCGTGAATATAGTTTTTAGTGACGAGTGTTGCACCAACGGGAAGCAGGTTGTGATAAGTTAGAAATTCGAGTTCGTCTGTTGATGAAATGGAGCATTCTTGTTACTTTTACCCAGTTGTTTGGGACTTTGCAATTTTAGTAGTGGATACAGTTTATAACAGTTGTCAGTGTGATATAATGATCGTTTGCAAAGAGGAGCCAGTGTAGAACAATGTGTTAAAAACATTCACTCACTTTAACAAGAATAACTTTCTTTGTGAGGGGGAACAATAATTCCGTCACAACGCCGAACTACGATAGTTTATCACCTTCGAAGAAATGGACTGAACCTCGTGCAGCTGAGGTGTATTCTTCGGAGGACTTCTGCTTGCTTACAGGTACCGTATTCAAATTAATATTCTATACATCTTTGCTTTAAATGATTGTTAAGCGGCGATTTTGGATTGTTGACTTTTGTTAGTGATTGTCACATCAATTGTCTCGAGGTGTCTACAATTATTTCAAAATAGTGTCCGCTACTATTCCAGCTTTACCGGTACTTCGCCGTCATATCGTCAAATTTTAAGGAATGCTTGGATGGAGTGCTACGAAAAGAAAAACTTACGTTAGTTCGCGTTATTATTTTCTGAATATTGCTTATCGTACCTTTGGAACTACGTTAACAGAAATAAGTATTAAAACATGACCAAAGTAAACTCTTATCATTAACAATCTGTGTTCCGTTTCGGCAACGCAGCTTTGCTTCAAGTGTTTGCTTTGGCCCGATTTTTATTTTTTCTTATAATTTTTCTTTTTTCTTTCCTTTTTTTAGTATCGGTATGTAGAATGAAATTCGCGCAATTTTTTTATTAATGGTGTGTTTGCAATACGAAGATTAATTGTTACCTAACTAGATGATTCGAACGTGCGTCTTAGCGCATGTTTGCGATTGACTGACTTTTTCGTGGCCAAGTTGTTTATTGTTCTGACGGTTTGCCCTTGTAGGCGATTTTTATCGTGCGAGTTCTTAATATTATCGAAAGTATTCAGCAAGTTATAAAAGGTATCCTTGTTATAAATATTTTATTAAAGGTAACAAAATACAATAATTGAGAACTTTCTCGTAGTTGTCCATCGCGAATCTGTGACCTCAGAACGAACTTAAATATAATCTGAGTGTCAAGAAAACAGCACTGATTTTAATGCACGACTATTTTTGTAACTAATACTAATGCACAGGAACAAATAAGTGTGAATTGTTGATTAATCCTATGTTTGTTAATAGCGAAAAAAAGGCTGTATTAACTAGTAGACCCCTCCGATTATTACAAGCGTTTCGTCCCCGATTTTCTGTTGTAGGTAGCTTTTCAGGAACCGAACTGTTCATAATATTTCATAGTTTTTTTTTTTTTTTTTTTTTAATGTCAATTTTAACTATTGTAAGTGTAGGCTACTCATGTGAATACTACTCTTACTAGGTTTAGAACTATATATACCTTGAATAGAAATAAAAATCTTACCAAAGCAAACAATCATTGATAATTTGCCTTCATCAGACACATCAGGTAATGTCGGATGAAGGCAGTTATGTATTGCGTAATTGCTCAATTATTTCTGTTTGAGGCTACAGGCTACTTATGCCTTACAAGATACCGACAAAAATATTATTATTGAATATTTTCTTGCTACTATTGATAAAATTTTACTTTACCGATACTAAGTTTTATTGTAATGCAGGCACCACTCGTTATTTTCAGGAACTTGTCTACCGCGAAAACTAGTAATATTACAATTGTAAACTATTCTGTGTACCATTGGGGTTAAATTTGTGAATAGTGATCAATGTAGTAAACAGTTTTTGTTTGGTTAATTTGGAGTTCAGCGTCCCGTTTAGCACCGAGGCTATATGAGACGTAAAAATAGTGGCTCCTTAAGACCTTGCACTCCACAACGTTGTCATTCTGATATCCTCCTGTATCCCTGCAATTTTGAATTGGTTTAATATTATTGCCATTATATTCCAATATACTATGGAAAAGTTACCTATGGCTAGACATCCATCCTCCGTTAGCGGAGGTAACCTCACGTTTGACTTGACTTGTTAGTGGAGTGTCACGATATTTGATTGAAGTTGCTTTAATCAACTGACTTAAAAAATAAAATTATGTCAATAGACGGATAAGCGGCAAAATATATGCACTCTTAGTCATCCGGGTATAATAGCAATGAGTATAAATAGTAATAAATAGATTTTTCGCCAAAGTTCGTTTCTTGGTTTTAGTGTAAGAGACAGCTGTGTGTAGATTATTGCATTCACATATAAATATTGTTCATGTACTATTACAAAATACTTTCGAACATGTTATTACTCGTAAGAATAGCCTATAGGGTAAATCGTCATTGACAGATAGAACATCAGTTAAAAATATCATGAACAATAAACAATTCGGTCTGTAAAGTCGTTCTCGATCGGAAACCAGCGCTAGAATACAAATAACATAAATTCCATACTTCTATCCAGTTTTTGACATTTCGCGAAATTCTTCTGTCGAAATTTTACTACTAAAATGGGGAGCATCAGTTCATTATACAGGGAATAGAACTACCTCACGCTTTCATTTTAAACATACACTCCAGAAAAGTTTACTAAATGTGACCAAACATGTTTTTCCTCTGTATCCTATTATTATTGTTACTTGGAGCCAAACTCTGAACTGTTTTCCTTGAGACCAAACGTCTTTTCATGGGGTATGCAAGTAGTACGGTCGTCGTGCGGTAGACCCGAGATCGGTAGCCGCGCACACCGTTAACCGCCTTTGACGCGAAGCCGAATTGTATCATTTGACTAGTCGGTGAGCGAAGCAGACCAATTAGTGTCTTAGGTGTTTATATATAACTTTACGTTTGGTTTATTGAGAATAGTTTGAAAACTATCTTATATGGTAGCATTAAATTTTTATCTTCGTATTTCGTTTGAGTTACCGCAACTATGCTCCAACTGTTTGACTGTTTTATTTAGCTGTGCGTGGGGTAGATTTTTTTTTTTAATCTTTCCTAAAGATACTTTTCATGTTTATCATTATGTAATCGAAGTTATAGTATTAACTGTTAGTAGTTGCGTTTGATCAAATAGGAAACGCGTCAGTAAGCGTGCTACGTATTTAACGTTTGCTTTTTCATTCTAAATACTATATGAGCACGACATTCTAAATATTATGTCGAAATACAATACGGGTCACAGTAGAACACTAAAATACTGAGAGTACATTAGTATGTAAAACTACAAAGATTTTGACGGAAATTGTGCACCTGTTTTCGCGGTGTAGATTTGCAATATTTTTCTGATTAGTTTCTTTTTCAGTTTAAGTTGATTGTGCTATTTAAAAAAGAAATAAAAATAACAATCACTGAAAAACATAGTCTTGATGTGTGCTTTATTAACGCCTTTTCCAGGTTCATTCTGCAGCACAATGATATTTGGAACTATTTTAGTTTCAGTTGCGTATTCCGTTTCCGCACAATTTGTTTAGCAAGTTTCGTATTCTTTTACCTTAAAGGCCACAAACATGGGACATAAAACTAAACATTTCATTTCTCTTTGTTAATTTATGGTGAATATTAAAAATAGAAGTGTTAAGGATTTTATACGTACCAGTATGATGTTACTTCTGATACGTGATTTCATATTCTTACATTTAACAAAAGATCACTGAAATGGAGAGCATCCCAAAAATTATGTAGTTGGACGAGAATCGGTTCAGGTTTAGCCTTAATAATTTGAATAAGAATGTTAATATTTTTTCAAATTATATTTCAAATGACACTGTCGTTTTATTGTATTCATAGAAGTGTGGATCATTAGTTTTTTCAGTATAGGCCAAAACGTTATTTGACTGTATGCAGGAAGAATCAGGGTACTCCAGTGAATGCGAAGTTACAGTAGTACGGAATTCTGCAATATCGAGAACTGCATCGTTGCGTGATTAGCAGAAGCACGTTTTTAGTTGTCACAGAGATTTCTGCGTTTTGTTGTTGGTTCATGTGTCAAAATCGCCACTGCGCAGTCGACGGCGATCTCACGTGTAAAGAAGTGGTGTAGAGCGCATTTTAATCAGCTTCTCAGTGCAAGCAGATTTAAAAGAAAAAAAAATCGCGTTGTAAACCATGTGGAGGGGAAAAAGGGGAGCGATGAAAGTATCATAACATTTAACCTTCCTGCACTCTCTTTCTCTCTTCCCATCCATGTTTTTTTTTTCTTCTCTTGTTCTCGTTCAGCCTTTTTTTTTCGTTATGCATGCATATGTGTGTGTGTGTGTGTGTGTGGTTTATTTGGCAGGTATGCTACCCTGCACCTGATTGGAAATCTGACAGACGTATTTTTTTTAATGAATAAAAAACGGGAAACATGGTGGACATGCGTATGTCGTTCTGCCTTTATGAAAAGCATTCGAGTAAAACTATGTGATGTGTAAGGGGCTAGGGATGGAGGGTTTGTCATCGTAATCTATGCCTTATTTTGTATTGCTTTTGTCCCACCCATCGTTTTTACTCATGCCACGCCTTCCAAACCATTCTCTTTTTTTCTTTCCTTGTCGTTACTTTTAAATATGTATTTTACAGGTAGTAAGATTTAGAGGTTTCATAGGGTGGAGTATGTAGGTGTATTAATATCTTTGCCCGTTATTTGTCATGGATCGAGTTAGTTTTGCGGAGATAACATAGCGTGCACGTAGATAAGTTGGAGGTCCGTGAGAAGCCGGTGTTGGTGAGGCGCCACGAACAATAACGATTGTGTTTATTAAGCATATACTGTAATTGGCTCCAGTTCACATAGTTCCCAATGATATATTGTATCTAGCTAATCAAGCAATAGTAAATTTAAGATCAATGGTTGAATTAATAGCATTTAAATTATTTTGTAATGGTATTTTCATGCTGCAATTCTATAACTGACGAGGTAAATAAGAGAATTTGTTTTCTTTTGGTAATTTTACTATTGATCTTTTCTTTTCGATTCGTAAAATACACTTTTCCTAGTGAGAATGTCGTAGCATTTACTGTATCATAATCGTGCACAGAACGTTAATGGTATAGGTTATCTTGTCGTGAAAATCTTTTAATATGGTACTAGATGAAGGATTAAGGTCTAACAGCGTTATTTTGTTGATACATTTATTGGTGTGCAACTGTACAAAGTGAAAATATTCAGAATCGTTGGCCTCATGTACTTCCCCGATATTTTCCACACTTTTTTAAACTTAACTATAATTTGAAATTCGAAAAATACATTTATTGGAAGATTATGGTTGCTGTAAAATTCGTGATAGCATGCAACATCTTTGTTACATTCGTTAGGCAGTATTTTTTAAAAACCTTTTTTAAACCAGAAGCTTCACTTGTGGTTTCTGAGAACATGCTTGTCTTCGTATCCCAAACAGTTTGGGTTCAACAGTGCACATAGTGTTTAGCGTTTTTACGATCATAGCAGTAGTTCAGTGCTTAGCCTGAACATGCTCCGAAAGGAATTGCATCAATTTTATCTCGGACGAAACGGGCCACTCTTGGAACCTTGTAAATTTTGTGCTGTAGTGTCTTAAACAAAAAAGGAAATATTTACGTAATTCATTTTCATGGAATATCATTTATCATACTCTAAAACTATATAGTTGTTTTAAAAATTTCGCTTACAGTGCAGCATTTGTCTTCTGTGTAATATTTATAGAGTTTAGAGAACTTTGGATAATCATTGTTTATGCTGCACGTTTCGTGCTTTTGTCGGGAGCCTGAAGCACGTGTCGGGCTTCCTTTTCGGCCGTACAGACGAAATGGTTGAAATATTGCAAACTTTCGGTGTCCATACAGCGCGGGTTTCATAACGCCCTTCCTCTTCATTTCAATCAAGTATACAAAGATTTTTTCCGGCTAAAATGATTCTTGTTTAAAGAAGGTAAAAAGTCAGGCTAAATCACCAAACGAATGAGTTACTAAAAAGGATTAATTTTTCCTTATATATTTGCTTTGTGAATTACATAACAAACATAATAATTGGCTTTCTTTTTTTGGATTCAGTATGGCAAAATACAATACATTGGTCATTAGACACGCCAATAATATTTGACAAAAGATACGAACCACCTCAGGAACCTTATCGCTCATTGGTTATCGGTATTGTAAGGTGGCGCCCGAGTCGAACCATGCGTATATTGCAAATAACCCCCTTCCCCCAAATAATAACAAATCATGCCATACTGTATAGCTTAATTATTAATAAAATAGTTAACTGTAAAATATGAAGAAAATCGTTATAGCTTCAGCGTTTCAGAGAAAATCTCCTGAACAAAACTCAACCTCATTAAACTTTCTTGGGATAGAAATTATATCTCGTACCCACTTCACAGGCTTTCAGGTGATCGACACACTCTCTAACTTTCGAAATTGTGTTGGTCATATTTCCAGGGAAGACTGGTTAAATAAAAGTATTTGGCGAAAGTACTATTTTGTGCCAAAACACTCGCCACCCACTTGTCTTTAAAAAGGGAGAATTAAATCCCGCAAATAATGCAAATATTTTTTTGGAATTTCTATTCCAAATCACAATATTAAAAATTTGCACATGGCATTTAAAAATTGGTGAATGTTTTTTTTTTTTTTTCTTTCTAAACTGCACTTAGATGTAGAAGAGGAAAATTGTTAATGAAAAGTTGGTTTGTAGTTTAGCGTTCCGGAGCTAAATGAGACGTTGACGTATAGCTTAGCATGGGATCCGAACAACATGAGCTCCCACTGGGAATCGAATTCGGGTATTCATTTATGAAATGTGTATATAAACAAATCCATTGTAGCCATTTTCAATGATAGTTATTTAAGAAAAACACGATACGAACAAAACCATATTCCTTAAAGAAAGAAGAATATTCTAAATCTGTATTAATAAATAGACTTTTGTCTGAATTTTTCCTAGAGAAATGAATAGTACCATACTACAAACTTTTGTTAAAAAAAAAAATATCATTATGAAATATGAACAAACTTGTTATTGATGTTTTCGAGATGATAGCAGTCTTCGATTTTGATGACCAATAAACTACTCGTATTTGGTGTTTGAGGAAACTACAAACCCGCTTTCACTAGGGAATCTCAGATAGGTTTTAGGAAACTTCAGAATTAATCTTATTGCGTTAAAGAATTTACTCCCTATAAGTCCATGCATAACAAAAAAAACAGATCCCCCTCCCCCCAAAAATCACACACATACATCAACATATAGGAATCATTAAAAAAAAACATGAAAATTCGTTTAAATTTGTAATTCGACTTTTTGTTATGATTGCAAGATTGTTCTTCAAAAGTAATAATAATAATAATAATAATAATAATAATAATAATAATAATAATAGTAACAATAATATAATATAGAAATACTTGCATTCATTATATCCAAATGAACAAGTCAAATGCTGAAGTGAATATGAACACCTTATTTTATCTGACGAATTACCGAAAACAGTGCTTTAGTCGTTCGCCTTCCGTGTACGTAGTTGTGGAAAAAGCACGAAGACTTAAACTCACTGCCGTGTCTTTAAACCAAGAACCACATACGTTAGGAACAGTACAAAATTCTGCTTCTGAAGACCGTTGAGTAATTAACGTTCCTCTCTTTTTTGTACGAGATATGGTGTTAATTCATCTGGTTCACATTTTATATAAAACTAGGTCCATGCTTCCTCTAGTCTCTGTTCTTTATGTGGTGTGTAAAACTCGAAATAGCAAACAAATAAACCAAAATTTCATGTCCGGCAGGAACGGGACCCAGCACACTTATACTTAATTGAAACTTGAATAGAACGCAGTCGAACTGGGATCGTTGCTTCCTAGTGTAAACGTGTAATTCTTTCCAAGAGGATTATGAACAGTACATGCAGTAAAGAGTAAAATGTAGGATTTCTGAACATGAATTTTAGAAAAAATGATGGTATATCATTGCCGATGAACATTAAACGTAGGTCTTTTTTAGGTTTTCTAGTGCGTTCGAAGTACTGAACCGGGGCCTACAGTGCAGCAGTTATTCTAACTGATGTGATACGTACACGGGGACAAATGTATGATAATTCAAATAGAACTAGATTTTCAATACTTGAAAACGTATGGTATTTAAAAAAAAAAGTAAAACAAGATTTGCTTTTCCTTGCAGGATATTGGAATGTGGAAAAGAGTAGAGCATTGTACAGAAACTCCAATTTTGTATAAGTAGGATTGCATTTTGAGAATTGGAAGAAAAAAAAAAACTTCTAACGAAAATGAAAGCACTAACCATGTAAATTAGTGTAACTTAATATTTACTGTGAGGGAGTTTTGTATATTTGTTTCTTTCGTTATAATTCCAACAAATATATATATTTAAAAAGTACTGTAGTTTTACACGATTCATGAAACTACCACGTTTTTAAAATAAATGTTTTCTGACTTAAAAATTTTGTTTTCTGAGATCTGTTATTTCAAAATTAATACCTTTACTGTTCCTAAAGAACAAACATTCTTGTCGTTGTTGCTGTATTTGAAGGGCATTAATGTGTCGCCAAATGTGAATCATATTTTCAAAATTTGCAAAACAGCTTAGATAAAATCCAATTACACTAATCTGTGAAACGAACAAAAGATAAATACACACACACACACACACACACATATATATATATATATTGTTAAACGTTGTTGAGTACATACGCCATCCTTGTCGGTTTGCCCATCGGTGTAGATGGAGAATTATTTTCTTATTTTCTGTGCTAATTTGTTCTTCAAGTCTAGTTACATGTCCCTTCGAAAATTGATATGTGTAATTTAAATATTATTTAAATCAAATTTGTTTATTAAATATGTAAATTATATATCACAAAATTAATTAATTAAAATTACAGTTGATTTAAAAGAAAACAGAAAGGTAATTGTGTATATAAATCAGTGTGATAAATAAAAGAGAGATGGCGCCGGTATTCAACACCTTTAAACTATCAAATTTGCTTGTTCTTATAACTTTTATTGGGATCATCCATGTGGGCCTTATAAGATTATAATGTCCGTCCGTTACTCGAACTCTTCAACGAAAACGAATTTTCTGTTTCTTTTTTGTTTTTCTTTCTTTCTTTTTCTTTCTTTCTTTTTCTTTCTTTCTTTTTCTTTCTTTCTTTTTTTCTTTTTTTTTTTTTTTTTGTTTGTTTAAGGTAATAGTTATCCAGAGCGATTATCTTGGCCGAGTTCATAAATCGAATCAATTCGTTAATAACTTAACGATTAACGTTGACTGTTGATATGTCGTTTAAAATTTATAATATTCCTAGTTTCTATGCAACCTGCGCAGTAGCAAAGAAATGTCGGTTGCCTACTGCAACTATCCCATATTTTATACATGGAATCGTGTGATTCTCTTTAATGTCTTTAGCAGAGTTTATTTAATAGAGTTAATTTAAGTTAATATTGAATTTATTTTGAAAAGGAAAGGAGGATACGAAAAAAAAATCGATATCCGTCTATCCGCTCATCCGGTAGTCCTGATGTACACTCATCTAGAGGCCATACCATTCAATATCTCAACCAAATTTTAAACTTAAGATTTTTATGCGATTATCCAGGAGATTTTTCGAATTTTCTTCCTACCCCTAAAAATAAGAGTAGTTTATTTAAGTGTGAAAATCAAAAATTGCGATGTTCTTACGGTAAAATGGCTGTGACAATTTTGTTTATATTCTTTAAATCTTTTATTTTTTATTTTTATTTATTTATTTTTTTTTTTCAAAGACCCTCATCATGTGGTATTGTATCTGGGAAAAATTGAGTATTAGTAGTTGATTCCTTGTGTGTGTGTGTGTGTGTGTTTTTTTTTTTTTTTTCAGGTATTTTCCCAAAAACAACTCTCGCGATTTTGTTCATATTTCATTAATAACTTTGCAATATGGTATAACCCATTTGTCCTGAAAACATCTTCGAGAGATAATTTCGACGATTTTCTCAAGAATTACTTTTACTTAGTAGGTGATTTGGTTCATATTTCATAAATAAATAGTTAAATAATCACTCTATAATGTTGTGTGAATTGTTCCGTGCGAAACAATTGACTAACGGTAGTTTAATCTTGGGGATGAGTTTTCCTGGGGAAAATTTTCCGAAAACGCTTTAGTGTCGTTTATATTTCATAAGAAAATGTTTCATTAGTAACTGCAGCACAATATGAGTTATTTTAAGGAATTGCAGCGAGTGCGATGGCTCATGCCTTTTGTTAAATGAATTATCATCCAGGGGATACAACTTTTGTAGCCTAAGACGCGAAAAGTTTAAAGCACTAAGACAAACAGAAAAAGTACACACATTAATATTGCCAACTAGTTCGATAAGAAGCAGTTATTGTATGAATTCTATGCCATTCTAGGTCTCTCTCCATATCATATGATTTGCACATAAATGCGAACGATAGCAAAATTATTGTAAATCCATTTCTGAATGAAAGTCTCTTTACAGCTCTTCTTCACAATAAATTTCCTTGAGCAATTCTTTTGTAGTTCTGCGCTTTGCTTCTTGATTTCGTCATTTTATGTGAGAACTTTATCACACCTTGAATGTTGATGTCGAATCATGGATTACATTTTTTCACGAATCATCTCTTCCTTTGTGCCCGTATTTCACGATTGTTTGGTAATTCCTATCATTGATTGACTGTGCTCGTTTTTCACGATTGTTTGATAATTCCTATCATTGATTGTCTGGGGTATTTGTTAATAGGGATGTCAGCTGTAAGACTATTTAACCCCGTCACGAAAAGGCCAATGACTGACAGACACATCCTTCTCATTAAAAAAAAAAAAAAAAAAAGTCAAAATAAAAATAATAGTCAAAAATAAAATTTTTAAGAAGTATAAACTCAGTATAGGCTCAATGAAGTAATAACACAATAAACTGTACACGAACTTAAAACCAAAGATCGCGAAAAGGCTAAAAGTATAAATAAAACCGAAAGTTATAAATAAAGTAACCAAATAATGGCAATGATCAAAGAACAAAACGATAAAAGTCTCAAAAGAAAGTCTCAGAGATTTATATCACAGTTGTTCCTTCTAAATCGGTAGAAATGCGAATATCATATAATATACTTCTTGTATAAAATATCAACTTCTTGTATAAAATAAAGGCAAATTCTGACCAAAGCATATATTATTTAATAAATAATATCGTTACAGATTCGGCAAAATATCTTTGCCTTCATGAGACACATATCAATAGATAACAATAATACTGTATAATGTGTCTGATGAAGGCAAAGATACTTTGCCGAAACTGTAACGATATTATTTATTAAATAGTATATGCTTTGGTTAAAGTTTCTTATATATTGAATTGTATTGATATACAAGTTTGAATATGATATATATATAGAATTTGAATATGTTTATTTACCAACTGTTATAAACTTTTCGGGAAAAATTGATTAAGCGTAACTAAGGAAATGTGGTGAAGAAAGAGTAAAGATCCATCCAACTTACATATTGGTGCGGATATGCGTCGCGTCTCGCACACCTACTTTGTAGTACATATCTGTGAAAAGATGGTTCCTAAGAAACGAAGTTTCGTGATTATGCTACTGCAGAAAGAAGAGCACAAGTATTTTGCAATTACAGACGTAGTATTCTCCCAGCAATATACAATATACAAAAAATACAGATGTTAATTAACTTGATTCAGCTCATTTCCGGTGGATTGGTAACTACTCACATCAGCTCACTTCCAGGAAGCTGTGGACAACTTCAAACATACGCACTGTATGTGAAACGTTAGTTGAATCCTTGACAGCAATTTCGAAAGATTAAAGTTCTCGATGTTGATCTGAGCGACTTGGCTCAATAACTGAGCAAAATTGAGGTATCCATTCGTATCCCTATTACAAACTTCTGTACTTACCAAAGTATTAATCCATCAATTAGAAAAAGAGCTTGACCTCGCGCAGTGAAGAGACTATGCTGGATTTAACATGTAACTTCCTCCATGTTCACTCTGGAATTATTATTTAAATAATTATTATTTTTCTGACCAGAGTATGCATTTCTTTATTAAAAATAAATTATTTCGTAACAGTTTCCACAACGTAACGTTATCTTCCTCAGACATTAATATGTATGTTCATATTATTGTAGGTAATAGAGATATCATAATATTAAATTCTTATGTACACTGGATTTAACAGTGGATATAGCACAATTAATTGTAAACAGAAATGATAACGAAGTCAAATAAGTATGACTTACCTTCGTGTGGTTCGTTTAAAAAAAAAAAAAAAGTCTAGGCGATTATCAGTATCAAACAAGTAAGGTTGTTCGACAGGAGATACTACACTCATGTGCGAAAGTTAATAATAATGTTCTTTGGAGGATGAATCACACAGAGAAAACGGAGAACCAGACATACATCGGTGGGAGGTGGAATTCCTGATGGTAACAGGCGGAAAACAGTATGAAAAAAGGCAGATAATGGACCATAGGGACGTGAAAATCAGGAAATGTACCCATGTGGTATTAATCGAGTAACGTACTGGTACATCAACAGTGTGTGTGACCTTCCGCAGTGTAAGACATGCAGCACAAAGTTATTGCATGCTGAGGATAAGTGGCTGGGGTGGTTGGGTCAGTGCCTCTCTGAGCTTGAGAATGGATCTTGGAACCATGTTAGGGCGTACAATTCGCGTACTGAGCATACCCCACACGTGAACATATCTAATGTGTTCAAGTTTGGTGACCGACTGGATCAATCGAATCGCCTAATGTCCTGAGCCGCGAGATATTCATTCACTATGCCAGCTAGATAGGGACATGCATTATCATCCATTAAAATAAAATCAGGACTCCAAAAACAGATGGACACAGATGAATATACTGGTCCATGATGTCTTCTCGATACCGTACACCTGTAATAGTACCTCGTGGGAAGACATACAGGGAACGTGCGGGTCTCCAGGACAATCTTACTCCACACCGTGATTCTTCTACATCCAGTGGTCGAAGTGAGACGGTATGCGGTGGTATGCCATACCGCCTTTGGTTTTTCAGTGATGAATTCATACCGTCTCTGGTTTTCTCATGATTAAAACATACCGTCACTGGAAAGTAGATACTAATATCTTTAATAAATTCATTTTTATACACGGTAATTGACGAATAGTTTTTTACGTAAAAGGTTTTATTTCTGATGTAGAAAAGTTGACATCAACAATTTTCTTACCTTTTTCCAGCCTTTTATTTTTAAAATGAGGTGTCTCTAAAGAAGACACCTAGTTTATTTCGATGTGCCATATTTAATTTTTTCTTTATGTATGTGTGTGTCTTATTGCCCTAATGCATATAAATGCCGTGTTTTGAGCATGGGTAGGTTTAGGAGTTGTCTGCTGTGAGAGCGGACCTTCTGGGTGTTTCGAATACCCCACAGTCGAGTGGGAGACCGGGAGTTTTCTCGCAGGAAATTATTAATATCCTCATTCGGTTTTTGAGCATTTTCGTGTATAATTCTCTATAATACAATATAAGGGGATATTTTTTCAGAAAGTTGGAGTGGATCAGTCCCCTCCTCTCCGTGTTACTACAAAGAAGCTTTTCAATGATTTTCAGTCCTTATGTAAATAGAAATGCAATCTTTTAGGCAACATATCCTTATTGCATTTCAACATGCAGTTAGCCGGTATGTCAAGTCAAAATCGTAATAAAACATTCCGCCTCTATTTTTTTTCCACTTCGAACACTGTCTACATCTGCAGTGGTCCAGTTCAGTAGTGTTAGCTGAAAGAAAAACCCTGTTCCAGGCTCTCTTCAGATGAATTCAGGTTGATAATTACTGGTGAGACTAAACCGGCATTTATCTGTGAAAGGACATGACTCCATTTTACCTGGGTCCATACGTGATGCAGTCTGCACGAAATGAAACGGGCTCGTATTTAGAGTGGAATTAATTAGACGCACTTTGCACGTCATGTAGTAAACATGTGTCCCTCAGCAGTAGCGTAGCCAGGATGTGTGTTTGGGGGGGGGGGCAAGTGCTGTTATTGGTACATATAGAAAAATTGCAAACAAAAAAATATATAAACATAAAAATATATTAAAAAAATACAAACATCAAAGTACCAAAGTACATTGTCGGACTCTTTGGGGGGGGGCCTCCGGGCCCCCCTTCCCTACGCCACTGTCCCTCAGCTAATACAGTCTTTACACTAGAAACCTTGAAACGCCGGTCCCTGTGGGAATTGAAAGATCACTAAGTCTGTGGCTATTTGGTAATGCGTTTTCGAAGCGTTACCCCCTAGGGCGAACGCGATAACTATTTGGTAACTTTACTTTTGCCAGAGTTATAAATCATACTGTGATCCAGTCAGGGTTTCCAGGTCTTTCTTGCCAAGTCCAGGTCTATAATAGCAGAGTTCCAGTGCTGTGCACGAAGCATCTTCAAAGCAGCTGTCTCTTGCTAAAATCCCCTTGCCTCGCAGCACGTCTTTCCTTTTTTCCTTCCTTTTGACATCTTTTAAACAGCAGGCGGTCTATTGTTCCGAAACGCACCAAATACGCTCGAGCTGACGTTTTCTCTGTGTTTTTATTGCTTTTGCGTTTGTGATTAGCCATCCACATTTAAATACATGGTCAGCGTATTCCAAGCGTACGCATGAGCAATAAAAGCGAGTTGTGGTGACTTCAAATAGCCGTCTTAAGACTCGCTGTCTATTACGCCTGGTTGTTAGGTGTAATAAACGGTCCCCTTGGGCAGTAGTACTCCATGGACAACTCCGTCAAACTTCCAAGACATGTTTTCACTTTGTTGAAATCGTTGCTAAACCTTTGAAATGACACCCTGTGGGATACCGAGTTCGCATGCCACTTCCAACTGAATCTGACACTTCTCCAAGTAACCAGTGATTCTTCTACGCACATCGTTAATATGGTTTCGTTGCACCATTTTCCTACACGTGCACTAGCAGTAAGGTCAAAAATGTGGATGTGGCTTCTCGAACACAACTACTGGCGTGTTGAAACAGAGCTTGTCACATATACGATCTCAAAGGGTGTACACACTGCCGTCAAGAGATAGTATCAGGAACAGTCAAGAACTCGTCGTAGGATAAACTCAGTGCCTTCCAACAACGGTTTTTATGTATTTTTGCATTATTCTTATGTTTTGTACATGAGTGTATTTCTCCCAAACTTTACACAAACATTGCAGAGTATGTGTTTCGCCCCCTAACAGTTTTCCTTCAGAATCAAGATCTGAAAATAATATAGAAGAGCTTTGTATTTGAAGAGCAAGGAAGTCAGGAGTACGGTAATAGAAGAAATGACATGTCAGGAAAAAAAAATCGTACGAATGGCACCACAGAAAGAAAAAAATCAACGGAAGGAGCCTGTTCATGAACAATGTGTTGTTGTGCCTAAGGTGGAGAATTTTCAACAAATGCATTCTTTCTGTTTCGAGACATTTATTGGAGACGTGAACACTAACAAAATCAGGCATTCACCATCTGCAGACTATACTGCGAAGCATGGAGAGATGTATGCTAGAAATAATTTGCAAAGATAGGAAAGTAATCACGTGAGTGAGAAAATTTTTTAAAAAAAGAAAGAAAAATAGAAAAGAAGATATCGTGGAAACAAAACTACTAAAATTTCAATGGGCAGTCTTTGATTGGTAACCAAGAAACCAGAAGCGAGTCAAGAAACAGTAAAAAGCATAGTGTCAGTTAGGTGGAATAGAAATGTCTAAGATAGATGGTTGTGAAGAAGTTGGAAAAACCTTCATCCTACAGTGGATTGATAATAGTTGATTTTTTATATAATTTCTCTTCAGAGTTTAAGAATGCGACACAATTTTCGTATTCATTTTATTATTTTGATTTTTAGTATTGAAGGAGACGAATGATTAACCCAAGTGAATGATGATTAAATAAAATGTTAGAGGAAACGAGAGAATCCCGAGAAAACTCACGGACACTGTATTGTGCACCACAAACTTAATTGCCTGGGATTGAACCAGGAACTCCTAGTGTCAAAGGTGAGCGCTATATCACTGAGCCACCGTGTCCCCAAAAATGGTCTAAGGTTTTGGTTCACTACATACGTAATAACAGTGGTAATTAAGCAAAAAAAAAAAAAAGTTTTAATTATGTTTTTCGATTTTATTGTAAGATAATTTCCCCGTTTTTTGTTACACCCCTTAGTAGTAATTTTTTAAATCAAGTTTTGAATAGTTCATTTTGTGTCGAAATAATAATAAACTATTGTATTATATTTCTTACTTGTAATTGTTGTGTTTGCTATCAGTCTTGGTTATAGTAGATTCTAAACATATAGTATGAGTTTTCCGGTATACTCGGACGTAAGAGATTTACATTTCCCACTTTCGGCTAAAGAAGTCACACATTTTCCACGTAAAAATCTTAATTACTGACGTTTAGATAGAGTCGGTTACAAAAACAAACAATTGAAAATTTTGAACCAACTAGTTGATTACATCTTCTTTTAAAAAGCATCATTCTAGTGTTAGTCTTCCCAGACAGTTAATTAAAAAATCTTATAGACCATCTAAAATACAATAAAATACTAATATAAGATATAATTTGACTTGTCAATGGCTGTGTAGCTGATTCGACAATAACATTTATTATTATTATGTGCCGAAGAGACAGCCCAACTGTTTAGGGAGGACAAAAGGGATAAACGAAATACTTTATATTTCAGTACACACTGAATCTTCATTAGTTTAAATAATTATGATATTTATTATTTACAGAGGACCTAACCTAACCTCTTTATGTTCAATACATTAATGATTGAACTCAGTTGGAAATAGATTTTGTGGAAAATATTGTAAACTGCTCACTGTAACAGAAACACTACTATACGACCCTATCCATGGAATTAATTGACTTACTTTAAAGAATTTTATAAAATAACAGATTTAATGAAATTAATTTTAAATGTAATAATATATATTCTGTATAAAATACCGAAACAGCAGGGTTAAAGGTAATATTTGAATTCATCCCCTTTTGTGTTTATAGTATAGCTAGAACAAAAACTGCAATACAACTTAAAGATAATAACATTGGGAATACTGCATACTGCAAAGTTGGAAAAGCCTAATTTAATTACTGGAGTAGTTCGTGTTATTTTCCAAAACAATATACTAAAGTCGATTGTCCATTCTGGATCGAGTTGATACTCAAGATTGTACCAGAGGATTTTTTGTGTATGTATCAACTGTGCAAGAATCATGTCGTATTGTTAGATATTTTTATGGGGAAGTTATGTTACTGCGTTTTGTAATTTTGATCTGCAGCCTGACAACTGTACCACATATGAACACAAATTTCCGTTAAAATGAAATCTAGTAGAGTAGGTTTGTTGCATTTTATTTCATGAACTTACTGATCGCCAGGTGTGCGGCTGGAACTTGAAAGTGGAAACAGTGCAGCCACATATGCCCAATTCATGTACTGCGTGGCGCCATCCATAGTTCGTGTGTGTGTGTCAGCACTGTGCTCTTCGTGTTTGATGCTCGGTGAGGGTATAACGATTTTTCACGAAGTCGTAGAGGCTCGAAATCAACTACCGTCTTTACTATCAGAAGGTGGTCACTCTTTTACTATACTTATAGTATTGAAATCTTGAATATGGCTTTTATACTTGTGTGGTAAATGGCACAGTGAAAATGTTAACTCCTTATATGAAAGGTATTGACAGTATAATAGAGAATGCCATGCTTCATTAGTCTTTATACTTAATTAACAGTAATTAGTAAATCACGAACTCCTCCAAGAAGTAATTAATATAATTAAGTATTGCAGCTCAGCCATTAAGAGTACATGTACATAATGATGTGCAATCAGTTGATGTCCATTTCCTTAAAACAATGGTAGCAGATGACAATGCTCTTTCTCTCTCCCTCTCTCTCTTTTTCTCTCCACTCAATATTACGTAGGTAGATGCTTCTGCAAATGGATCCTATATATGGGAAATTTACACCTATATTAGTGTATTAATCCATCACATAGTCAAAATTAGAATTTCCAGGGAAATTTATCATATGAATATGAGATTTGTAATGTGTGTGTGTGTGTATGTGTTTCTCTAGTCATAACTGGTGAATGACGAGGTATCATCTTAAATAAATATGGTGGCAACGCTCTTCCTGTAGAGGAATACATTTTTCGCTCAAGTTTATCTCAAAATCCATGTATAAATGAAAACAAAACAATAATAGTAACCATGAGATAATTTATTTGCTATACGTTGGCAATGTAAGGGACAGAAACTCACGATAATATTTACTACATCAGAAATATTATGTTTGGCTCTCAAGTGCAACTACAACATATGTCATGCTCGATGGAATAACCCTTGTGAACAGCTGCTGTTTCTTCGGTGAGGCATACAGTACATATCTGATTTGTATTTATTTATTTTTAGTTATTACTAACCCTTCGTGGTGGTCACACTTATTTTTTGTGACATGGAAGTCACACTGGGGCCCCAATGGACCCTAGAAACTTTTTTGTCTATTTTATGCGTTAAATATCTTCTTTTTCATTTTTTGTTTTGTTTTGTTTTTACTATTCTGTGATAGACGCAGCGATCAGTCATACCAACAGGCAATGTTTCCTTTTAAATTTACATGGATGAGAAAGGTTTCAAAAAACAACAGGAGAAAAATCAGAACTAAAATAATTTCTCAGGGGTCTGTCAGACCCCAGTGTGACCACGGAGGGTTAAAATTTCGTATACTGTATGTGTGGGTACAGTTTGTGATATAATTCTCTTCTATCTATCTATCTACCATTTTTTTTTATTTAAAAAAAAAACAATGGTGTTCAATTAATAATGAACTGAAGGCCAGGCATATTGCAAGTACATAGCTATATAACTGTACAAATATGGCAGTTTAAGAACATTATTTTCCAGATATTAAAACAAAAATGTTTATTGCACATTAGAAGAACAAGGACTACTTATAATGGAAACAGTGAGATTTGTCATTTTTTTTTAATACAAGAGTTTGAAAGACAAGAGTCATAAGTTTTTATTATCTTTTTTATTTGCGGACGGGATGAAACTCACGGGCCACCATTTGGCCATCACTGATTTAAAAGAAAGAAAAAATAGTTTGTATCGAAAAAAAAAGGAGGAGGACAATGCTTTCAAAAGAAATCCATTGTCGGAAAAAGAATGTTTGAAATTTTAGAGAAGAATACGTTTTGCCCTCTTGGCATTTTACAGAGAGAAGAAATGCTGAAACGGTATCTGACTTCGACGTTTACTGTAGCACGCAGAAGAATAGAAAGTTTACTGGAACGGAAGGAAGATTTTTCCTTAGATGTTCAGATAATGAGTAATTATTTACAACCTTTTTCTCAGTATAGGTCTGGTAATTACGTAAACCATAATGAGGAAGAAAGAGATAATAAATATATTTATTTTTGTACAGTATAAATTTGTATCTCTACATTTAACCGTGTTAAATTTTTAATTGGATAGTATTATATTAAAATACTTCTCAGAAGTAAATATTTACTCTTATATTCAAGTTTGAATTGAAAGAAAACATGAGTTGAAATGTGTCCATTGCTTTCATGAGGACTATATAATATATTATTGTTGCTTTTCTTAATATATATACTGGCTGAAGAATATAGAATTAATACCACTAAATACATTCTTTCTTAGCCTATAAAGTGGAAATAGTTCTTTATTTATGTAAAACAATTGCTAGGGAGAAATAATTTAGAAAAATAATAAGGTGAGATCATATGCTACTTTCGAGCAAGCATGTTGGACTCGTCCTAAATTTTTATTGTAATAAATTGAAAAGTGTTCTGTGCGGGTATTTTCGAAAATAAATTTATCGCTTACATTTATTCGAGAACTATAGTAAAACACACCATTTGGTGTTTTTGAAAGGAGCAAAGTCTCTTTTAAATGCAGCTAGCAAATGAGAAGGCTGCAGCTTTGCCAGTTGGCATACCACTGGACGAGATGTACTTTGTGACTGAAACTTGCATACAGTACCCAGTAAGCATTCAGTTGCTTTGCCACTCTCTTCGCCAAGTGGCAATATCTTGAGCCCTAAATTTTTTTTCCATTATCATTTTTCATCAGAATTTTTTAATTATTATTATTATCAATGTTACATCCGAGATGACTGCAGCTTAACGTAGGATCCGAGTTACATGTATTTCCACCGGAAATCGAACCCTCGTTTCCCAGAGCAAAGAGTGAGGACTCTGATCATTTAACTGTGAGAGAGTTACATTTGCTTAGTATAATCTCAAGGCATTTATCTTAAACATTTAACCATGACACTTAGTACAGCATAGTCAAGATTATCAGTTGTAACTACCACTGTTTCTTTCGCAAGCACTATTTGTGTCACTGTTAGAACAGAACTACGTGTATCATCATACGAAGAAGATAAACAACAATAGATATAATCTGTTACTTAACAATAAATAAATATTATATTCTTTACATACACAGTACATAAATAAATAATCTGTTCCAGCAGAATATAAATAATCAATATTGGGAACGGACAATACATTTTAGCATCATAAAAATTAGTTTTTTCTGGATTTTCGAAAACTGCACATGAGAATTTACCCTCAAGCATGTTATTTTGTTATGACACTAGCATGGCTTGCTAGTGTCATAATGAGAAGCTTGATTAATATATTTCAGTATCAGTTTCATCTTAATAGGTGATGTGGTTATCGTTTCGCATTAATTTTTAGGTTTACAAAAATGTTTTTTTCTTGATTACTTCAAAAACTACTCATGAGGATTTACACTAAGCCATTTTATATTATGTACCTCAATAAGATCTGTCAATTGATATATGTATGCTCCATTTTTGGACACTTTTTTCCGTTAAACGATAATAATATTGTCGACTTTACTTTTTTTAATATCCAGAATAAAGTCTTTTGTCTAATTAAATTGTGTTCTTTGTCGACCGTTTTATTATATTAGTGTCTAGTAATCTAAGTGGCGAAAGTTGTCCCCATATTGATTATAAGATGAAATCAGAAATTAGGGTGAATAATAGCGCTCCCCATTTTTTTTTTCCTTAAGGAACTGTGTTAACAACACATAGCCCGATCATTTTTGATAGCAGGCTGTTTATTGCTTACAAAATATGAGTCTTAATTATTTGTTTCCTTTCAAGACCTTCCGTATAGTGCAGAAATTTGAGTATCCGACAATTATTACATCATAGACAGTGCTTCCAGATTTCTAGCCTATAAAATAAGATCGAGAAACAGTTATTAATTCATATTTTGTAGCGTTTTGCATATACTACTTGATTTACTTTCGAATTTTATATTTATTTATTTATTTATTTATTTATTTATTCTCTTTAAGTTATTCAGCAAAATTGAAAAAATGTACGGAGCATTGTGAAGACATAAAGACTATTTGCCGTACGTTTTATATTAAAAAGAAGTGTATTTGCATTACATTTGGTCATTAGTTCGAGTTGAAATGACCAGAGTCGAATTCTAACAAATCACAAGTAAAGAAGATAAATAATGTATTTGGAGTTATCGAACATTCAGCATAGCAGATATTTCTGAAAGGTGGCTGCCTTTGTTTTTCAATTATTATTATTATTATTATTTTAATTCGGATTAAGATGAATCACTATACTATTGGCGAATTTGTTCAAAATCTGTTGAGAAAATCATTGTATCAATTTTATCTATGTGCGTTGAAAGTTAAAACAATAGCATGAAATACTGCAATATACTAGAAACCTTAATCACGTTAAATATTCGAATATTAAACTTGAGAAATTATAAACATAACTCACTTATTTACTGTGTGCTATGTAAGTGTATTCCAGGTGATCCTTAAACTTTTGTCCTCATACGAGGAGAAAGCGAGATTTTCTCGCATTCAGTAATTTTATGCATTGCATTTTATTTAAATTTGAGTTATGTAACTGGTCGCTTACAACTCAATAATAAGTTTTCAAGTGCTACTCCGTTTATGCATAGTTCATATTATCGGTCTATAATTTGTACTTCGATCATTAAGCATGAATAATGATGCGTTTATCCGTAATAACTCGAGCTTATAGTTCAATGAAAGTTGTTACTCTAGTAGGAATGTAAAATATTCAGTTGTAAGTACATATGTTTTCATTTTAAATGTTAGAAGTATGTTGTCTAACATTCTTTAAACCATACAGTTATGAGTACTTCTTAAACTCAGATAATTGTTTCCCAGTGTTTGGATAATAGATTTTTAAAAAAATACATTGCTGATCTAGTGGAAGCTGAGACCAAGAAGCAAGTAAAGAACGACAATGGAGTTAAGTTGAAATTGACAGTGATTTGTACAAAGAATAGTTTGTGTTAACATACAAGTAAATGATTATCCAACAATGTATTATTAATGCAACATAAGATCACAGTACTTCAAGATAGAACCAACCATACAAACACTGATTTAGAAGTAGGTATCATAGCAGAAATGAATAAATGCAAAAAATGGTGGTACAGTGCACCTCGTAAAAGCTCGTGCACCAAAGGAATGTGCAGAATGAACAAACAAATATTTACCAGGAAATAGTGGCCCAATGTACACGAATCTTGTGAACTCAATGTTATTCGTGAGCATTGGACTGTAAAGTTCAGAGACTTGGTCATTACGGAAGTTAGAGAAAAAATATTTAGAGAGCTTCGAAATGTGGTGTTGGAGAAAGATGGAGAAGATAAAATGGACAGAAAGTGCAACGAACGAAGATGTTTTAAAACGGATAGGAGAGAAGAGGACACTTCTTGACACCATCCTTCGTAGAAAAGCCAATTGGATTGGACACATCTTGCGAAGAAATTGTCTTCTTCATACTGCCATAGAAAGAAAGAAAGAAGGAAAGCGAGCAATATGAAGAAGAAGAACATAGCCGATCGATGATTTGAAGGATAGGAGAAATATTGGGGGTTGAAAGAGGAAGCTGAAGATCGAGAAAAGTGGAAGAAACATTTCCAGGCCCAAATCTAAAAATTAAAAAATAAATAAATAAATGAAAAATAAAAATAAAAAATCCTCACTAGTCCCAGGACCTATCGAAAGGCAGAGTACTTAATAATAGTAATATGAATGAAATCACAAATAAGACTATATCATCTAATTATATTCTTTATGTCACACTTGTTTACAAATCGACAAACATATAGATTTGTGTATTTGATCAAGAGATACAGTCGAAAGAACTGAAGAGAGTCTACAGCGATTTCCAAAAGAAATATACAAAAAGGAAAACATTGAGGATCAGGAAGTAAGATTTTAAGTAATATGGAAACATCTAAAGAAACATATTAAAACTTTTGTCTTTTGTTGGTGAGTCAAAAATCTTAATCACCGTTCCACTCATAGTATCATTTTTTAAAAATTTATTCATTGAGGATTATCTCAACAAATTAGGCATGGCAGACATAATAATGTGAAAATACAACTCAGTAGATCAACGTCAAGATTCCTGAATAAATAAACGAAAAACGAACTTGTCACACTCTGGAGTCAGCTCAAAATTCAACATACAAGTAGAACATAACTAATACACATTGGCGTAACTAGGATAATTTTCTGGGAGGGGCAATGGCCCCTTAGTTCTGAAAATTGGAAGAATCTTTTAGAATAATATTTCCTTCTGAGTCACCCTTAGCCCACACTCATTATCATCTCTTCAAGTTCTCCTAACATGACACTATCATGTAACAGTTCAGTGAAAATCTATTACATCAGAAGTTTGCTTAAAATTGTATATTTCCTATATTCTGTTACTACTAAATAACTACCTAAAATCTACTCTAATTATGAAAACTCGTTATTTTTTATTACTGTTTTACTCGTGCAATTCTGAACGAAAATCAGTTTACTCTTACGTCTAATAGAAACACAAATAAATATATAAGCAATGACATAATTTAAAATTATAACTTTTTAAAAATCAGTCATAGACTAATATTTATCCATTTCTGTATTTAAAGTGTAAAATCTTTTTATTTTAAGTTTTACAATAAATCATTGTCATTTACTAGCGTTGCGGCTCAATTACACAAACCTTTGCGAACAAAGAAATAATTTTTTATACACAAGTAAGTGCTCTAAGAAGCAACAAGTAAATGCTCCAGCATATTAGATATCTATGTATTGCTTCTACAATCTGATAATTTTAATTTATTATCCACTCCTTTCGTTAAGTTTGCTTCTTTATAAATAATGCGATCCAAGTACCAGGGGACAATACTTTGCATATGATTATAACTATTTGATGTAGCTCTAAAATGAATTTGTACTTTTTTAAATCAATAGATATGCCTAGTTCTATACTCATTGCATGCTATTTCAGCAAATAATGTGATAAAACTACAATACCATTTGTTTTATGTAACATTATATTCCTTGTATTTACAAAGTTACTTAACAATTCAAAAATTCCCATCCTATTGAGAATGAGGAAGCAAGCTATGATTTCTGTATTGTACTTATCATTGTTGAATTTAACAAATAAATTAGTTAGCAATAATCGATTATCATCAGATTTATGATTGTTCCCAGGTACAACAATTTAAGTCCTTTAGTACATGCTCCCCCCCCCCCCTCCCTACCAAGAGACGACATGACTTGCTCGGTTAAAATTGCTTTGGCTCTTGTTATTGCTGCAATACGCATGTAACTTTTACAGTATGAAATTAAAATATCAGGTTATCAGAAACTTATTACTTTTTCGTTAGCATAGTACAAATATGCTCACTTTCCAAAAGCAAAAGATAAAAAGTGTTCTGGAATGCACGACTTCCACTATTGGAAATTATGTATCGTTTACTTAGGTGCAGAATAACGTCGTGTCTGTGTCTTGCAATATTGTACCCCGTCAAACTTTCGACACCCTGCACTAAAGTTTCAGAGTGCACGCCTGGTTACAGTTTGTACCTTAAGAATCTAACCAGAAATTTCAGTTCATAAATAATAATAATAATAATAATAATAATAATAATAATAATAATAATAATAATAATAATAATAATAATAATAATAATAATAATAATAAGAAGAAGAAGAAGAAGAAGAAGAAGAGAAGGAAAAGCAGCAAACGATATTGAATAGTGATTTTTCAAGGGTATTATATGCATGTATGTAGAAGGCAGCAATCGCTTGAGTTTAGCAGTTCGAAAATTCGGCTTCTTTCTTTCCTTTCTGTTGTTTTTTTTAGTGTACCTTAATAAATGTGCTCCCAGAATCTTAACTATTCAAACATTACTATGCTATAAATATAATAATAAGAATAAGACTGGTTTGTCATACATATATAAACAAAAAAAAAAACTACTGCGTCAATAATGTTAATTACTTGAAACAATACAAAAATAATTTACATTAATGAAGCTACCCCAAAAAAAACGTATATAGCGCAAGTTGAGAGGTCGCTATACTGCCCACTATCATATTGGTCCAGGGATTTTATTACATCCAGGCACCAGACCATATTTTATAAAATGGAAGGGCGGACGAGTGTAGACACTATTAAATATGTCGATTGCAAACATTACTAAATTTATGCATCAATTGAGATAAATTAATAACATTTTCGTCCAGTAGAAAAATTTTGAGGAGGGCCATCTTTGTATCTTGGGGGTGCCGGTCCTCCCTGGCCTCCCTCTAGTTCCGCCTATGCTATTACAAATGATATATAAAATATTGAAAACAAAAGTTGTAACGGATAGTTATTTATGAAATACGAAGAGCAGAACTATACACTGTTGAACTCTTAAAAGATAGTCTTCGTCTTTCTTTGCCGAAATGTTGCAGTACTTTGCTAAAGAATTTTGTTCTAGGTATGCAAATGGTCTTTTCATGGATCGGTTTGTTTCAGGGTTTGAAAAAACCCGGGCTTTTTTGAAAAAGCCCAACCCACCTGGGTCCATATGGGTTTTTTCGGGTATTTTCGGGTTTAATTGGGTTTTTTCGGGTTTAATCGGGTTTTTTCGAAATATTTCAATGTCTTTGGGGTAAAACTGTTAAAATGTGATTTATATTTCAAGATTTTCATTGTCACAACTTGCAACAATTTTCTACTTACTGCTGTTTTGAAAAAAATGGCCGCCATTTTGAAATTTTACATTCGATCGCCGAGAAAATCTATACAGCAAATTTGGCAGATCTCGTGCATTCACCGTCAAAACTTCAACTTAAAACACTGAAAATTGTGTTTCGTAGCATGGATACTCGCTGTTTTGAAAAAAAAATACCGCCATTTTGAAATTTTACGTTGGTATGCTGCCAAAATCTATACAGGAAATTTAGAGTGTCTCGTGCTTGTATTCTGAAAATTTTAACTTAAAAGGCCAAAAGCTGTATCCAGTAGTATGTGTGGTAGAGGCAGACAAACGAGTTGAGTTGATTTTGTGTTTAACGTCCCCTTCAGCAGCGAGGCTATATGAGACGGGACCTACTGATTAACGTGGAATCCAAACCATATGAGATCCCTCCGGGAAGCAAACCCGAGTCCCACGCTGAAGACGCGTACACTAACCGCATAGCCATGAAGGAGCTCGGCAAACAAACGAACAAATGTAGATCAAGTCATCCAGAAGTCTGACTAACGTTTGCCAGATATGAATACCAAAAGGGGTCTATTAATTTAAAACAAAGATACAATTCATGTTGTATGAAATAAAAAAATGTTTTAAAATGTCTTATATGAAATTAATATCTTCCAGCCATATTTTCTCCATGAGAATACGGGACACCTCAGATCCCCCCTTCCTCAAATTTCCAACACAATGCAATGAACTGTAGTCTGGTTATGAACAAAAGTATAATAGGCCGCGGTGGCTCAGTGGTAGAGCGTTCACCTCTAGTGCATGGGGTTCCTAGTTCGATCCTAGGTCGCGGCAAATGAACTTTGTGGTGGACAAACACCTTTGCGTGGGTTTTCTCGAGATTCTCACATATCCCCCTACTTTCTTCATTCTGTCATTTCATTCATTTCTCATCATCACCGTCAGCTTGAGAATAGCAGGTATAACCGTGAGACTAAAAGCAAAAGATTTCAATTTATTTAATTTTAATTTTTTTTTTCAAGAATATAATAGGCGAAAGTTCACTAAGCAGCAGCTGCTTTTCTCTTTTCGTACCCTGCAATTAATTGTATAGACTAAAGATGCCTAAAAACTTAAGATGTGCTATAAAAATGCTTTACAGGAAAACAATATGCAAATTATTTAAATCAATGGTACAATCTACTTTCAATATTTTTCGCGCGTGTAGCAATATTTATTTACATGGCTGTATTTGCCAAAATTACGTTCGTCAGTTTAATCTGATGAAAAGCTGATTTTCATCCTTGTGTCGTGTGTAATTGTCAGGACCAGATTTACATTTTTCTAAGACCTGGACCAAAGCACAATTCTGTGCCCCTAGCCTCTGAGCAAGATTATGATTCTTGTTAACTTATCTAATGTGTTGTTTAAGAAAAGGTTAGTCATCTTCCCTGTTTGTAAATGTAGAAACACTCAAAGCCATTTTTTTAATGTTCCGGAGAGTATCCGAGTTTCCATCAAGTGCAATGGAAAAAGTAGTATTGCAAATTTAGCTCGCTATCAAGTCGAACAGGGTGGTGTTATAACTTCCTCGAAACTGTTACATGCAACAGCGTACTGTTCATACACTAATTACAGGATTCCCAGCCAATGTCAGAATTTTTTGTTTTTCACTTTTCGAATAAGCTGATATTGATAGCAGAAATGGAACGGAGTTAAAATCTGGGACATTTCCCTGTCCCGACTAAATTTACGGGGACGTGGGACACTCGGGTCCCAAAACGGGACACTCCCGTTTTTTACGGGACGTATGGCAGGCTTAAGCGTAAAATAAATAGTTTATTGTTGAAGTATTCATTTCCGATCCTTCTGCGTTTAATTCGAGAATTTCCCGAGCACTTCTTTCACAGCCTGTACATCAAAACTTCCACTAGTACGGAAATTTGAACTCAGCACTTGAAATAGTAAGTGTTACGTAGTCTTCAAAACCCCGAGCATTAAGCTTCTAAAAATTTGACAAGAATTTTTACGCTATTGCTGGTGTTGATTCTACAGAATGCTTACTTGAAGAGTAGCAACAAATAACTGAACTAAACTATTATTGGTGGAAAAGCAAATTTTAATTGAAGAACCTTGTGTTTTACATCAAAGGTAAGAAATAATACTAATAGTTTTACCAATGTATTTATATATGTACTATTAGTACCGGCACCTATGACCTTAAACCCGTCAAACGTATGAGTGATAATGTCCCTCGGTGTCGCGAAGTCGACGAGCATACTATTCACGGAAAATATTTTCTAAAGTACAGAATTGCTTATTTTACTTCAAATAGGCTATAAGCATAATCCACACATTAATTTGTTCTATAACTATCTCAAGCTAAGGTATTTTTTTTAAATTCATTTAGTGCATTGAGAACTTTGTAAAGGTCTTATGTTGAATGTTATTGTATACCGTAACGTGAAAGCCTCTAATTCGCTCAAGGAAAGTCTGAAATCTGATAAAAATCACTTACAATGTGATCACCTTAGTTGTATCAATAATATACTAAGAAATAGGTCAAAAACCCAGGTGGGTTTTAAAGTGGTTTTTTTCAGGTGGGTCCAACCCGAAAAAACCCACCGGGTTTTTCGGGCTGGGCCCACTTGGGCAAACCCTGGTTTGTTTGTAAACTAACTTGTTTTTCCACGTATGTGCATACGACGATGATCATCATCAAGGAAGTTAATACATGCAGTATCTTCGTTTTTTGTTCAATTACGGAACTCGCTATATTTCCTAACTTTTCAGCTCGATTGACAATGGATGGAAAACATTCAAATCTATTGTGTAGATAGATATTCATCAAATGTGAGGTTCGTGCATCATGCATGCCTGGTTTTGTAATGCAAGGTGTCCAAATTTTCTTGGAACTCTGTGTTTGTTGTTATTTCATACTCTGCATTTTGTTTTGCACTCTAGTATCCCGTTTTGTATCAATGAATACCAGTGTTGTAATGCACATTTTGTTTGTCAATACTAACAGATGGTGGGTGATATCGATCCGTTCTACACAATATGCATAAGGGTTTGGAAGTGTATTGATTTCGTTTCTTCATATGCGTGTGCTCATAATCATTAGCTGAAAGGAAACTTCGTTCTTGTTTATGATATATAGCTGTATGTTAACCTTGATAAAATATTTCGCTTGAGGAAATTACGTCATGTTTAGTTGTTAAAGGTTGTACTTTTTCTTCCCCTGTGTCGATTCGGTAAGATTTACATTCAAACAATTAATGCCTTTATATGACTTGCAAATACTTACATCTCTGCGCCGAATAACAGACAGTTGTGATGTTAGTTTTGGTGAATATTAATTTGTGGAATACGTAGAAATTTGTAAATCACCCATTGTAAAAATAGAGTACATAAAAGGAAACCAATTTCACTTCAATTTTAACTGTAATTTCAGTAGATTGACAGAACAGACCGACCGTCTCTAAAATTTTACATTCACAGAAGTGTATGTTTTATAATGCGAGTAAAATATAATAACAGCAGCAACAATATTAACTCACACTATGTGCTGACCAACACCAACATAAATCTCTGCTTAATTCTTAATATTTGAATTGTAGAATGTTTCAAATAAGATGTATATTAAGATTCAGAATTATTCTTTTCTTTCCATGTCAATTAAAATTATAGGTGTTCCAACAAATTTTACTCAGTATGGTGATTAAACTTGGAATAGCTTGGAAAAATTTAAAATTCCTTCTGGAATTATTTTACAACTTCGCTTCAGAGAGTAGGCCTATATTCATTTGGATATGCAAAATTCATTATACTTGTGATAACTTTAGTTTCATTAATGTTTTAATGCAGCATAGTGTTATTACTTAGTTAACATAATAAATATTTCTGTCCAACTTTGTTGTCATTAAATCAATTTTTAACATTTAAACTCAATGAAGCGAACGTTTTGCCGTTCTTACATAAAGATACATATACCGATATGTCATCATATACACATAAACACACATGGATTGGCTGTTACTTGAACAAGGACACCATGAGTAACCAATGCTTTAAAGTTCTCCAGTTGTAAATACTTTGATTGAGTACAAAAAATATTCCAAGTGGCTTCATAAAATTATGTATTAATTATTATAAATGAACCAAGGCATATTGTTAAAATATAATTTTTATCATCATCATTTACATTCGAATAATGAAACCGAAACAATAGAAAATGGAAACCATTATCTTAGTGGAATTAAAGCTCAAGTAAATCTTGTAAATTTGGAAATGTTAATTAAAAAACGGCAAAATAAGAGTAAATAGGACAGTGAGGAATAGTTCATAAATTACTTTATGGATTTGTTGAACTTGCGATCTCTTCTCTCTTGTTCTATGTGAAATGTTAGTCCTTAGACATTTTACTCTGTCCTAAAATATTACATTTCTTATCAATTAAATATTCTAAGTTTAAAGTGGAGCAGCAAAGACGTTTCATCTTGAGAATGTTTATGCTTTTACTTCTACTCAAAGATAAGATTAAAAGCTTTTAATATTGTGGTTTGTGTAGTTAATGCTATATGTGACGAAATTGATATTTTTGGAATACAATTTCTATAATTGTCTAGATACTCATATAATATTAATATATTCGTTGTTTTCAGTAGCAGTATTCCAGTGAAAAGTGATAATATGATTTCGATTGTTATAATCTGTAATAATTCATAATAGTCCTCCTTATATTAGAAATTTATATTTAAAAAAAAATGTATAGAATTGATCCGATGAAAATCTTTAGGGAAAATAAATTTTACAAAGTAACTTTCAGTTTGATTTTAAATAATGTACTTAAAGAATGTTATGAAAGAACACTGGATTTGTCTTTGTAAATTGTAAAGTAATTTCTAATTATTATTCTACTTGTGAGAGTAGGCTCCGTCAAAAGTAGGATGAGATAAAAGCTCAAGTGTGATAGATAAAGAAAAATAAGTAAAGTTAATTTAAAAAAAAAAAAAATCTTTTAAACCTACTGCACAGAATTTTCATTCCCTTTCCTACTTCTTTCGTGGAATCTGTTGAGCGATTGGAAAGTCATCCGATTAAAAGTTACTCTACAGTACGCTAAAGAGAGCATAAATTGTTTTTGTTTTAAAAATGAACTGTATTTTTCGAGATACTATCTGGGAAGAACGATCGAAAAATGTATTGGTAAATGAATACATCATAGACTTGCAAGTGAGGCAACGATTGTTTACCGATATATTCCAACCAGTAATCTTAGGTTGTAATTAATATTTTGACAGTAGGGAACTCTGTTGGGAACTTGCTATGTGTAGCGGTTGCAACATTAAAAATAAGAACATGAATTAATAAGACTAGATAAAATGATAATAGCATTGTAGTGTTATTCCTATACTAATAAACTAGATTCCTATCTCACTGAGAGTTCAAAGTAAGTTTGTGACAAATTAATGACCTACGATACTGAAATTACAATTTACTGAATTATTTCGATTGTTTCTTTATTTCTATCGATTCCAATTTGCTCAGTAAGTTATAAATTTTAGTTTAGGATATGCAAAATTTCAATTCTGATATAGTTTAAAATATTAGATAATCAAATATTAATATGGAACTCTGCGTTGTTTCACTAGCATAGTAAGTATTTCAATGTCATAGAAAACATTATTTTTAGCTAAATTGAAAAGCTCTGTAAAAAAATAATAATAATAATAATAATAATAATTTCATTGTTGCTGAAGAATTTATCATAAATTCGTTGTAATGAGTATAATCGGCAGTATCAATATAAGTTAATTGAATGTGATTATTTGGAAATTATGTTAGAATATATACGGTCGTACTGCAGTTGCAAGTTTTACACATAATTCTCAATATTTAATACGCATGATTCTCTGTTATGTACGGTCACTAATACTGTATATTTCGTTTCTCCTTTATTTTCTCGCTTATCCACGGGACACATGCGTACTGTGATGTTCAAAGAGAAGTAAAATAAAATTAGAAAAAAAGCGCGGAAGAGCAGCCACCTGTTGCGAAAGCGGGAAAGCTAATGAAAAAGTAACTCATAATTAAAAATTGTATACGTTTGCATGGTTAAATAGTGTATAGAAATTTTCTTCTGCAACAATTCGTATGTTGATTAATTCTATAGGTTGTTTCAGGTGCATATCTTGCACCGCTGCACTAAGGCAATAGGGTAGTTCCTATACTTCTGTTACGCTCATCATCACTGCTGAGGAGCGTGCAGTACCTAATAGCCGGTTGATTTCGTCAACTGTATGTTGTGTTAGTTTTCCATTTAATGCAAGTATGCTATGTAACTTCACTTTGGTTATAATGGCTAGCAACTTCCACAGTCTATGTAATTCTTTCTTTCGTTCTGTAGAATTTTTTCTTGAACATTTTTTTGTTCTATGAAAATAAGAATATTGTGTTGACATATCTTGGAGATTATTTATTACAATTGAAATCTTAGTTAAATCATGATAATATAGTGTGGGGAGCATGGGGTAGAACATTAATGACTTTTGTAATATGTGAATACAATCCTTACTTGGCTGATATCAGTAATAATGATGTTATGGTTAAGAAACAAAAGAAGATTATGCTCAGTGAAAGTGATGCACTCAAATTCCATCATTGGCTTAAGGAAAAATGCAGAAGGAAAAATTAGCTTCCCATGAGTCATAATGTAGAAATAGAGAGAGAGAGAGAGAGAGAAAATAATTCTAGTGTACTAACATTGCAACTAGTTTTACACCTTGGTATAGCTATATTAAAAATATGAAAAAACTTTTATCAGTAGTAAATTATTTATTTGTTATTTTAATTGTGAAAAAGAGATAAATTTTAAAAAATAGCTTTGTTGGTTGTACGGAGAATAATAGTGTAAAAACATGACATAGTAATTATTTTAATTACTGGTGTATAAGTTTTTTAAGAATTATAAGCAACTTATTTAAAGGCTTGTGGTTTAATGTTTTATTATTATTATTATTATTATTATTATTATTATTATTATTATTATTATTATTATTATTATTATTATTATTATTATTATTATTATTATTTAGAAACATTTTAAATTTACCCAATTGAATTATTTATTTTTGGTACATGTAATGTACATACAGGGGTAAAAGTGAGGGAGGACGCGGGAGACGTCTTCCCCCCACTTCCAAAAAATATATATAGCGTCCCTTCCCGATAAAATTAAACTATGCAAAGATAGGCACGGGGAACGGCGTGACGTCATGCGTCTCATTACCTTTTCTGATCAACTTTACCCCTACGCCTGCGTACATCTATCTGAAAGCGGCAAGCAGAAATATTTTAACATTGTTTTCCGAATCCAGAAATTTAGAGAAGTTCATGAAACATACAAAAGCATACAATTGGTTGACACACCAATTATAACTATTTATTTAGTTACTAAGCTAAAATTAATCATCAATAAATACCTAGTAATATACTGTATTTAAATATCCTAAGTTTTTCTATATTTCTAACAAGCTATCGGAAAGATCAACAGGAAACTAAACCTTATTTATCCAGAGAAAAATACGGTAGATGTAAAAGGAAGTTTCTTACCGCAAAGGAAATAGTATCTAGTTAACTAGTAACTAGTTTATATACATTTATTTTAATTCTGTTTGTTTCTATCGTGTGGTTTATTTGTTTGTTTATTTGTAAAGATAATTCCATTGGTCATATTCCATCAAACATTTTAACAGTTACGTTTCAAATAAACTGTTGGGAAGAAAAGTTAGGTTTTGCATTAATACGGTGTGTGCTATACGGCTGTTGCAATGTACGGCTTCGATATGTAGAGATTATATTTTCTGGTTACCAAAATACATAGCTGTGACCATGATCGTATTGTTGAGTTGGTGATAAAACATTGATGGTTTATTAATTTAATTTTGAAGAAAAGGTCAGGGAAGATCTATTATGATGATGATTTTACAGTATATAGAAATGTTCATATTTGGTCCAGAAATAATTTGTTTATTTAAAATAAAGTATTAATGTAGATAAGTTTGTTTTAATTTAAGCCTAATATAGATTAGGCTTAGTATACTACGAATATCTGTTCGTATCATGCGCGCCGACTACGTGGGTGCGCTGGGACTCCTGTACCTACATAAATAATCTTGTACCTATAGAATTTGTAGTTTGGACTTGGGTATAAACCTGTTTCTCTTGCGTTTAAGTCACCCATGTTACCGACTGAGCTAGGACAGCTTCAGCTTGTCCTTACAGTTCCGGTATATTTTGTTATTACAGTGCAGCCATTTATGACAGTGTTCATGAAAGATTTGATCTAAAAATAAATAAATCAAATATCGAGGCTTCCCTGAAATCATATAGGCTAACACGTACCGTCATTGACGTGCACCCACATAAATTTTGGAAAGTCGGCGCCATTGGTTTGTATTATTTATATCCTTATTAGTAAATATATCTGACTTAGCGACATTTAAATTTAACCTTTTGAGAATATTTTCCTTGAATATATTCGACTCTATATTAGACTTTACTTCAGTATTCTTCAAAATGATGCACAGTCCTAACCTACAGACAATGAACACGACTCAGCCACATTTATGGGTTTTGTTCAGAATGCAAAAACACGAAACATTGTAGTATGAAAACTGAAGAAAAAAAATGTATTAGTTTAGTTTCAGAAGACATTAAAAAAAAAAAAAACTCAGATTCAAAGTCTACTTCATTATTATCGAAATTGTGAAGGAAGAGAAGGGACAAGAACAAGCTTGCTTACGAGGAGACGCTAGCGGTCAGTCAAGAGACTAGGGAGGAGAATTAGGCTTTGTCACAATGTTACCAAGGTTTTGAAGATGAAGAAATGCAAGCAGAACGTAGAGAGAAGGTACAATTATTTTGCACAAGAAATGACTTCGAAAATAATAGTGCGATTTAGTTTCCGTAAACTTTTAGTAGAGTCAATGGAAGTGTTTTTGTCCAGGAAGATATTGGAAAGAAAAGTTGAGTTTATATTGGTACGATATGGAACAGTTGATGGTAGTGTAACAGCTTGGATGTATAGAGGTAATACGTATTCTGTGGTTGCCAGGATAAATAGTAAGATCATGGTCGACTATTGTTAGTTCGTGATATAATGTTAATGGTTTCTATAATTTAATTTTGAGAGGATAGGTCAGGGATATTGTTATATTGTAATGATGATTGTAGAATACTGAGAGGCTTTTGTGTTCGGTCGAGATATTATTTGTCGGAAATAAAAATAGTAATGTAGATGAGCTTGTTTGAATTAAAACCTAATAGATTAGATTAATAGTTAAGAATTTCTGTTTGCAATATTTTGGTCCAGTAGTCGCTCTCAAGGGAAGTTACATTAGTGAAAAAGTTTTACTGCTACAAACCAAGAGGAACACGGTGGCTCAGTGGTAGAGCTCTTATCTGTGGTGCGTGGAGTCGCTGGTTCCATCCTCAGCTAAGTACGTCTGTGGTGGACAACATCGTGTCCGTGAGTTTTCTCAAGGTACTCCCACATTTTCATTCTACCGATCCTTCCATCATCATTCACTTGCCTTAATTATCTGTTTCTCTTAGCTGAAAAGACATAATCGTGGGACGTTAAACCGAGAGCTTTCATTGCATTTTTTTTTTTTTTTTATTTTGCTGCAAGAAAATTTACTTAATGTCCCAATCGTTGTATACAAAAATTAGAACATTAGATGATTTTTCATCCCTTAGCTTGTAGCAGTAGAATTTTTAATTGTTACTGACGTAGCTTTTCAAGATCCAGCGTTATTTGGATCTTTATTAGAAAATATACATGGCAAGTGACATTAGCATTTTGAGATCTCACTTGAATATATTCAATCTTTATATTAATCTGTACTTCAATATTCTTATATAAGCCACTTATAAGAGTGCATCCAGAGTTGTCAAATTCTGAAATACCATTTTGATCAATATGTAACGTGTTGTTTTAATATGTTCTTTATTGTTCAAGAAATGCAATGTGTAAAAATGTCAATGACTTTTAGGTTTGCCTACATTAAAATAAGGTTTATGCGTATATATAGGTTTGTTTAAAGTTGAGAAGTCAGGGAAAATGACCAGCATAATGCCACTGCAACCACTGCTGCCACTGCAACTATTTCATATACTATAGAAATTTGAAATTAGGCGAAAAGTGAGTACAGTGTTCCGCTCTCATCACTTGATTCATTTAATCGTGTTAGCCACAATCACAATAATAATCTTCACCTTATGAGAAGTATAAAACGTTTTTCATCATTCCATATCTTGTGATTCATGTTCTTTTCATTCTTCAAATTCGGTTATTCGCTCCGAAGTCTAACATACATAGAGATACTTGCAACTGTACAAGAAATCGCGGTATGACGTCATCAGGTGTTCGTGTATATCCACGATCTCGGTCATCTATAATCGGTTTTGGAACTATCCTTCGATTTTTTTTTTATCTCACTTCCTTAAATGGTTCCATATCAAACCAAAATAATGTTAGAAAAATTAGCTAAATTGAACAATATTAAATGATGCCCCAAGTTTTGAATGCATTTACAGTTTACAATATGAAGCAAAGGTTCCTTGCAAGTTTCGAAAGACAGTTGTAACGTAATATAGATACGTTGGAAATAACGTCAGGTGTTTGCAGGTACGTAGCCAGGATTTTGTGAGGGAAGGGAAAAAAAATGAAATCTTTGAGTTTTACGTCCCACGGTTATGCCGGTTATGCTAAAGGAGACGGTGATGATGAGTAATGAATGAAATGGTGGAATGAAGAAAGTGGGAGGAAACGGGAGAACCCCGAGAAAACCCACGAGCACGGTGTTTGTCCACCACAAAGTTCACTTGGCGGGGGCTGGGATCGAAGCCGGGACCCCAAGCACCAGAGGTGAACGCTCTACCACTGAGCCACCGCGCCCCCTGTGAGGGAAGGGAGTCCGTGACATGAAATACTGTGGTCATTACACCAGGGGCTAGAAACTATTTTACTGTAACATATATTGTTCGTTTAGCCAAGATTTCGTAACGGTGAAGGGGGGGGGGGATACATGAAATTCTGAAGGCCCAAAAGCTCGATCAATCTAAACTGCTTTACTATTAACAGATATTGGTTAGTTAGAACAATAAAATGAGGATATGTTGGCAAGTATTTTAATAATAAACTATGAAGAAATCTTGAATAAAATAATAAAAAAACGTATTGAAAAAGATTTTACAATATTTACGTCCTTCCTCTCTTTATTCAAATATAACAATTTTCCTTTCATTATGACCTCAAGTATTATAAAAAGTACGTAGTCAATAATGTCTTATAAAATATTTTACAATATCTGCGTTCCTTTCTCTGTTGAGTCAACTGTTAACAGCTTTTTTCCACATAAAATTTTGTTTTTATTATTCCGTAAACTACTGTCTGCTACAAATGACAGGTTAAAGGAGCAGTAGAAAATTGTTTTTGAAATAACATGTTTGATACTGCAAGGATGCGATGACGAAAAATTATGATTAAAAAAAAAAATATCCATGCTGTTACACAACGGCACTATGCTTTCGGAAGCTTGAAATCCCCCTGACTAGTAGCAGAAATTCTGAGAATTCCGTAACTTTTCTAGAAATTTCAAATTCCCTGACTCTTCAGGTTATCTCGCGACCATGTATTGCAAGTAATACTGTACAAATCTCCGCAAAAGAAAGAGTAACCAAAAGCTTGCTGTAGCTTTTTATTTTTAACGCTGATTCTTCTTTTTCTTATTTCATTTTGTTTCATCCTTCCTCATTTTTTTCCATTTCTAGTCTCGAAGGGGGGGGGGGGAGTCCGGACCCCCTGGACCCCCATGGCTACGTGCCTGGCTGTGTGTAATGAGAAGCTGCCTCAAAATGATATGCCACATGGCCCCCTTCCTATTAAAAATTTTGGACCTGAATCTAACATGGTAATCTTCAAGATGACCCCATGATAGTACTATACAGTAATAGATGTGATTCTACCTCGATTACCCCTGCCCAAAATATGTCACTCCCTGTAGCCGTTTCGAACTTACAACTTACCTTTGCTTCATATTGTATACTGTAAATGTATTCAAAACTTAGGGTCACTTGGGGGACTATTTAATATTCAGTTGAGCTAATTTTTCTCATGAGTTACTTTGGTTTGATATGGAACTATTTTAGAGGGTGTCTTAAAAACTCCGAATTCAAAAAATAAGTACAACTTTCATATATATATATATATACGAAGTGCACCAGTTGATATAAAACCCTTCCAAAACTCTTAGTATTGAATATTTCCTTCTTTCACAAGAACAAAGCATACAGACAAGATTGTTAGGAGCGTTTTAAAAATTGCTCGAGTTATCAGTTGTGATCTTAAATTGTGGTCTTATCTTTTATTATCCAATTTTATTATTAGTTACTTTTATACTTTTATTGGTGCTTTTGCCGTTGTGGTGCGTTTCCAACTTACGGAACAAGAATTATACAATATATATTCGATGTCATAATATTGAGAAACATTTCTTGCATTACAATGCCTGCTCGTAGATCGACTTAAGTGTATAAAGTTTGTGTGTTATTATATATTTGAATGATTGTGCTAATAGGCATTGAGAAAGTGCAGTAGTGTGCAGTGATACTTTCAACATTGGTGCAGTCGTTTGTAGCTAGTCGCTCAAAGCAAGAAAAATTCAAAAGTTCTGTTTTGAAAAACGCCTCATTCACTTTCTTTGAACCTTTTATAGAAATTAATTGACTACTGCCTATTAAAACAGTACATTTATGCTTTATTTCCGAATCATATTGTTTAGTGTTTATTCAAAGGGTTGTTTATAAAGCTCACTTCTTTTTTAAAACTCATTGCGTACAATGTGATTTCGATGCTCCAGGACTCCTGAAACAAACGTCAGACCTATTAGGAAACGAATAAATTATATCTTGTAATATAGACTTCAAACTTTTTTTTTCATTTTTTTAATTATCTTATTTTATTTTCACATTAATATATTGTGTGCCTTGGAAACAGAATACAAGCTAGCGAGAAACTTATGCAAGCTGGAGGCTGAACATTAACAATTGTTTTGTATTGTAATATAAGTTAACCTGTTTTTAAATCCGATTGAGTAACAAAATTAAAATGAAATCTTTAGTTTATATTTCATGCTTATCCCTGTAGTCTAAAGGAAGAAGGAGAAAAAATAAATGAATGATTATGTAGGAATTGACGAAATGAGAAATGTATGGAAACATGAAAATCCTGGGAAAACTTACGGTCACCATGATATCTAATCAAACTTATAGACTTGGATCAAACCAAATAACTTTTGCATCAGAAGCGAGCGCTCTAACTCTAAACGACCGCGCTTTCACCGATAGAATTATGGTTAGGAACATCTTGTTTACAACGTTCAAGTGTTTACTAAGAAAAAATGTTTTAATTAAATGATTTGCAGAAGAACACTTTTCATTAAAAAATAAAATTTTCAGACAAACGTGTAATAGCAAATTAATTCTGAATTATTGTTGCTCGAAACTATTTCCTTTAGGTATAGTACTTTCGGACTGGAGGCCAGTATTTTAGGAATTTTCTGCAACCCTTATTGCTTCTCATTAGATTTGTTTAGCAAAGTATAATGTTTGGTTTTGAAGTTACCTTCTTTAAAAGAAGGAAAAAAGTCGAAGTATGAACAAATGGTCATAAAATAATGAAGCTTGTCTTCATAGTAACTTGTTGAAAATACCATAATACTACTAGGAGAAGATGATGATGACTGTATAGTCATCAACTTGAGAATGTTAAATTGAATTAGAAAAAAAAAAAAAAAAAGCTATTCATAAAGTTAAAGATAATATATCTTAAATTTTGTACATAGAAGTGTTGTTAAAGTTACTACTTGTTTTAAACATTAGATATGATTCTCCAGTTATTCTTAATATAAAAATAGCTGATGAAAATACGATGCAAATTCAATTAAAATTAATTTAGAATACAATTCATGCTTCCTTTCAAACTGACAAAGCCAAAGTAAAATAACTTTCCTTTCTTGTATTAGTAATTTAGCTTCTTTGTTCCTTCTCTTACTATTGTTCGTTAGGCAAGTCATAATGCCACAAGATAACCATCACAGGAAGAGCGCCAGGTGGTTTGTATTGTATGAGGTTTTTATTCATATTTTAAGTCCTAATATTGGCTACGGTAGATAGCAGCCAAAATATCCAAGTTTCCACACATCCTGTTCTGTCAACCCATCGCGCATAAGCTTTCTTTGCTTCACAGAATGCGTTATGGATGCTTTGTACGTATTAATGCTTTGTTGTTTGAACCTAAATCAACAGTACAATGATTAGGTTATTGAAAATATGTTTATTCCTCAGAAGCTACGATTTTGAATTTCGTACACTACTAGAGTTGTTGGAAACATGTTTGTTCGTCAGAAGAAATTGTTTGAATTTCGTGTAGTACTACACGTAGAGTTGTTAGAAATCTATTTATTTCTAAGAAATTATAATTTTGAATTTTGTACAGTACTAGAAAACCGTTAGTATACATATGTTCATTGTAATAGACAGTAAACAAACAGTGTGTGAGCTCATAATGAAATATAATTAAGAGACACCAATATCTCTTGATAGTAGAAAATGGTAAATTTTTAACACATAACTTAACTATTTTGTGTTCATAGTATTACAAATATACAAAATGTCCTATTAAGTGTCAGTGTAAGTGTCAGAGTACTGATGTTAATTTATAATTGAACACCAGAAATTATAAAATTGTAAGCACTCATTTATATATACAGTGAAACCTTTTAATAATCGACACCGATTGTATATGATAATATGTCCGCAAATGAGATATGTACGTTAAACAGAAGTTACACAAATTTAATTTGCTTACAGCTCATATGATAATTGTATGCAGTAAACAGTAAATACATCAGTTATAAATGTTAATATAGACTATTCTCGAAATAGTGCATTCAGTACTCCTCTCTTAAGAAAAAAGTTTTCCTGGGAGATGTGTTTATATGGGTATGCACTAGAAAATACAATGCTTCTGTAAATTTTCTTCTCAAATTTGTGATATCTCTATAAAAGTCGCTTAATTCGCTTTCTGATTGTATTGAAAATGAAAGTAACCCAATAAGAAAATCCAAAATTATTATCATGTTATTAAATCTGAAAATATAGATAGGGCTTACCAATCAAGAGAGTTTAGGACTTTCTTGGAGAAAAGTCTGTAGTAATTATCTGCCATGTTCTGCGAACACTAGGAATTAGGAAGTATATTTGTGGGACCTTCGGCATCTGGAACCTTTTAAGTCGTCACGTATGAGGGATGACGTCCTTTGGCAATCAACACTATCCGGGGAAGTGGGGAAGGAAGCTTCGGTCTGGGACCTGTGTGTTAGGTTCCATTCCGGATTTTCCCTGGTGTGAATGAAAGAAACTTAGGAAAATCCTCACTCGTTTCTGATCAAAACTTGCTTACAACTCGTGGATTAGTCGAAATCAGTTGAAGATATATTTTCAAATTGTGGCAAGTATTTTTTGTACTAAATACATATGAGCCGAGAATAATTCGGCTGCTAAAGTGATTACTAAATCGTTGGGACTAAATAAAGACTGTCTCTATCTGTAAAAGAGATGGTCCTCTCCATAGTAATACTTATATTTTTCCCGGACGAAAACCTGGCCGCTACTGAAAGGTGTCCGTTAAGGGAGGTTTTACTGTGACAATAACTACTGTAACAATAACATATGTATATTCCTCTTCGAGTTCGTATTTCTTTTCTTTTCTTTTCTTTTCTTTTTTTCCATCGAAGAAATCTTTCATACATGTTAATTGCGTAGCAATTTCTTTAGGTTGAAAAATTGCGTTGCGTTTACTGCAGGAACTGATAACATAATGCTTTACTATATATTTATCGGTAATGCGCATATGTTGAAGATAATTGGAATTCTTGACGGCCGACGATTGAACTGTTAAAGTGATATTTGTATTTAATATTTTTTTATGTTCGTCCTTGTACGTTAGACCTGACAACGTCTATATTAGACGAGATAGAAATAGCTTCAGTGTAAAATTTCTATATATATATATATATATATATATATATATATACAAAGTGACAAAACGTACAACCTTCACTTCAGTGATGTACTATTCACTAAAATTCAATATAATAATGTAAAAGTAAGTCCGTATTCTCTTCCGGTAAAAATTGAGCAGAAGAAAAACACAGCATTATAAAATCAAAAGTTGTTCATGAAGATATCAGTCGTACATGGTTTGTATAGCATGTCACTTTTTTTTTTATGAAATCCAAGTTATATATGAAATGTTCATGCATTTTGCATTAAATTGAAGAATTATGGAAGAGTATTGAGACTTCTAAACTGATATCTTCATAAAATATTATCTGGATGAAACACTTCCATAGTTGGATTGGTTTTGTCATTTGTTATATGTGGTGCTACAAATACTGAACATTTGAATGTTTTCAATACTCAAATTTAAATATTTAATTTATAAAAAGTATAAAGTGATTTCTGATAACAGAAGTACTTCTAGATTTTTAAAAATAACTCTGTACATGTAGATTTATTTTTCCCCTTCTCAGAGAGGTAATGTACAATAAGAATTATAAATTACACGTTAATTTTAAGTTAAAACATCTCGAGTTTCTCGAATTGATATTTTTCCATATCCACAAATGAATAATGTTTGGAAAGGACATAGCCTACTTGTACATAATAGAACCTTGAGTGCTGGTTTTATAGCCTAAATCTTAATTAAAAAAAAAAAAATCTTATAGAACTTTATAATTATTTTTCTTCCTTCCGTTATATGAATGTTCATGTAATTACACGTAAATTGTTCATACAAGTATATAAAAATCTCAATTACTGTTGACCTATCAATGTTATTAATAAGTCTTTTTCCTCATATAACTATCTGTTGCAGTGGATTTATTATTATTATTGCTATTATTATTAAAAGTTAAATAGATTCTAAATTATAACAGTTCTCTGAAAAAAAGTACAGGTTTAAAGATAAGCGTTTAATCGTTCATTTGAAAGATAGTTTTGAATCAGGATACGAAATTTAGATTCATTGAGGTGCTGATTGGTAAAGTAAAGGAAATGTCCTTATTCACTACAACTAGAAAAAATTGACAGTCCAATTCAGATGTATTTCTGAAGTACTTTCAATAACACCTTGTTCCTGTACGGAATACTAGATATTTCGATTGCTGCTGCAAGTTGTAACAACTTTCACTGATAGAAACGTAAAGTGTTAATTTCGCTTACAATTACTTTTAAAGTAAGGAGTTACTTCTTGGCGTATGATGTACAAAAAATGATGTTGATGGAAGAATAATAGGAAACAAATGGGTTATTTCAGCATATAGAAATGACTAGTGATTGCATTATAGTTACCATTAAATATTTGAGTAATAGTTTTGTAAGAAACGTTCATACTTTTTGGTTCATTTCTTTTTCTTTTCATTTCTAAGGAAACATATTTTCTAGTGTTGAATATATCTTTATTGTTCTATTACAGATATGTATTTTGTGTGTATTGGATTGCTGTGGATTGGAATACTTCGAGCGTTCTCTTGTTTGCGAATTCTCAGGTGTTAGTTTGCGTCCGTACACTATGATTTGTTTTTCTGTTTTTGATGTTACAGGTAAGAGTAACACTCAATGGAAGTGTTCTTAGGTGGAAGTGTGGTTGGTTCTGGGTTCTCCTGCGTCTCTTGTAAATAGCTTCTTTTCGATGGTTTTTGCCCCATGTGTTCGAGGTGGTTTGTTTCCATTTGTGGAATACATTATTTTTTTAAGGGTTGTTGAAGTTCAGTCATGGAAAGTGGAGTCCGCATGTTCTGTACATAATTTTGCTTTTTACAGGAGCGGTTCAGTGATTAAAATAGTAATATAAGACCATATCCAAAATAACCTGAACACGTACCTTTCTTTCTAAGGTCCTCTATGTTTCTGTAAGTAGCAGGTATTCTGAAATAAGTGATAGCATCTTCTGAGCGAGAAGAAGATGCATTTTTTCGTAGTCTAATTTGTATTCATGTTAAACGAATAAGCTGTTTTCCTCAAGAATGTTTTCCATATTTCACTAATTCTCTTCTGAGGAATATTGTAACTTTTGGTCAGCAAATTTTAAGTTTCATTACTTTCGAGTTAATGCAATTAGCTTATCACTATGCGTAAAATTATAACCAATACCTAGAATGCAAAATCAGTGATTCGAAGTTTGCATCATCATTTTAGTAGTGTTATCTTGTAATTCTAGAACTATTTAAATAGGTATCGATTTTGTATCAAGCAATTTTGCAGCGTCATACACTACACCTACTGCGATATGATACACAAAACAGCATTGAGCGAAATGTGAAAAACAAACATGAAAGTTATGCGTAATATATATATAACGCAGTTACAAGTTTAAAATGAATGAATGTAAAGTTTGCCAGTCTATGATAACTTTGCAATATATATAAAAGTTATCATAGACTGGCAAACTTTACATTCGTTCATTTTAAACTTGTAACTGCGTTAAATTTACCAAATACAAAAGGAAAGAAAGGGACACAATCAGTTAAGAATTTTGGGAAGAAATATTTGAAATTCGTAGAGGTGTCGAATAAGAGAAGCAAATACTGGTTTGCTACGAAATACAATTAAATTTTCGTGAAGATCACCTTAAACTGTTCCTAACATGACGAGAACATTTTCTGTATAAATAATTTGTAACTTACGAGACACTTCTTCATTCCACTATTAATTCGAACTTACTTACAAGGAAACTGGAATAATACCTAACAACTTATGTATATATATACAGTTTTATTATCCTCTAAATTGTAGAATTGCTACTTTCTTCTACTTAAAATTGGGTCCAGTGCATTACCAGGTAAATATATTCTTGTCTATGGGTGTGAACCATACACCTTTATAATAAATAAATATTAACAAAAAGTTTTTTGAAGAAACTGTGATGTGATAAATAATGGAATTTTGTCAAGGAGTATGGTTATCCAATGGAGACGTATCTATTGAACTGTGGTGTGAAATAGCGGTTTGTTTGTTGCTAAATTTACAAACAGTAAGAGAGTATAAAGGAAAACCAAAGTAATTTAAAACTTTGTTTACGTTCTGCCATCAGCATCGTAGTGATATGGGAAAGAAGAATACATAGCATATGAGGAAATGGAACACTGCAGTAGGGACTTGAGCAGAAATAAGAAAAGCGTAAGAAATAATAAAGCCTCTGGGTTGGAACGTAGCCTCACTGACCAGGCATGTATAATAGAAACAGTGAAGGGGGAGGTAATAAGAAAGAAAGAAAAACGAGAGTTAGTTGACACTTCACGAAGACATGAACACCTGTTGAAGGGAAAACTGAAGTGAATATGAATCGCAGCGTATAAAGGAAGATTTCTCTCCCTGTTTCTTATCGAAGGAGAGAAAATATTTTTCTTCTTTCTCTTTGAATTTACTATTCTCTCACTTTTAATTTAATTTAATTTTTATTTGTTTATTTATTATTTTTATTTTATTTATTATTTATTTTTTATTTTTCCAGCAAGATAAACTAGAAGTAATATTAAAATATTGCACTTTAAAGTTTCTCTTGGCACTTTTTCAATAAAATAAAATAAAATAAAATAGCTATGATATTAAAATTTTATTTTTCGTATTTATCCAGTGCACAAGTATGCAGTACTTATTACCTCAAAAAAAAGTGTTTCGTAGAAATGCTGAACGCATAATCAGTCTATACTGTCATAATTAACCAAAAAAGAATCCAGTATATACAATATTTCAGAAGCTTTTCTTATTTACAAATTTTGACGAACCCAATAGTCTAAATATTCTTCGAGAATTCCTGTTGTAATTTCTTCTTACAAAAATCTAGAAATGAATAAAAATACAATACTGTACTGTAATTCAATTTATATTGATACTGTATTGCATTATTTATTTTCAGAAAAAGTTTACTATTGCATAATAATTTTATTTTCACAATAAAAATAAATTTTAAGAGCATTTTTATTTTCACGATAAAAAAACATGTGAAATATGTTTCAACCGTTATTTTTAAAAGTAACATGTAAGATTTGTTTGTGCAAATCTTGTGTGGCAGTTACGAGTAACACAGTGGCGCAGACATTTTTCACATCGTCAGCTTGATCAATGTAACATCCGACAAATAAACCAACTTTTCTATACATGGTTTGATCATAATTATTTTTTACCTTTGATTAGACAACACTTAAAAAGTTCTAATAAGCACGTCGGTTTGCAGAAACAAAATAATTAATAATAATAATAATAATAATAATAATAATAATAATAATATGGTGTAATGTTAGTTTATTTGCAAATAGCAACATTGAATCCAGGTTATATCAATTGACATACTCTTTAGATGTTATTTAACTAATTCATTTCTCAGCATCTAGATAATCCATTAGTGAGTCATGCAAAGAAGGCAAGTAGTCAGCGTTTCGAGATAATCTAAAACAGTTTTATATAATTCAACCACAACAAAATATATATATATATGTTATCCGATATTAAACGTAAGAGACTAATAATGATTTCTTTAAATCATGGTGCAGATATTTTGCTAATAGAAAATAAACTAACAATATCACAAATACTTTCATTTTCACGTTAATAAAATTGCATAGTGGAGACTACTACCAAACATTATAAACAGACAAGTGATTCAGTTTACTCAGTACGTTTTTAATAAATAAATCACGTTAATGCCTTTCAACGTTTAACTCTTACAGTCTTACTTGATAGGTTGCTTGATTTGGAGTTTAGTGTCGCCCCGTTCAGGATTGTGACTATGAGACAGAATTCGAACCACATGAGCTGTCACCAGGAATCGAACTCGAGTTTCCCGCACCCAAGGCGTGTATGCTGACATGCTCTGTATAGCATAAACAATCTTTCGGAGAAGATAGAGGATAAGGAATCAAAATTGGAGAACGTATCAGGCAAAACTACAAAATAACGAAGAATTAATGTACATATTACGAAAAACATATGTACATTCATAATATTAAATTAACCCTTGCGAAAACTCTTTGTTGACTGGTAACAGTAATACTAAATATTGTGCAGTATAACTAGCAGAGGTTTTTGGAAATCACTTAACACCCTAACAAAATTGTCAATCAGTGGGTGCCAAATATTGTTTAAAAGGCCCGTGTCAAGATCGAAAGTTGTCCTTGTGGTAATACAACGTGCTTCATAAACTATATTTTGTAGTTAATTGTTAGTTGTCTTTAAAACCTTAACATCATTGTCTAATGGAGAATATCCCTAAGGAGAATATCCATTTATAACCATATTGAAATGGTGGCATTTTTACGCATAGTAACTCTAACATGTTTTTGGCGTGTACGCACATTTCTTTCCGTCATATCAGTATAGGTTACATCACAATCACAAAAGGCTTAATTTATAGTGAAATGAGATTTAGTGTCAGTGAAGTACCTTACGTGTTCAGCAAAGCATTTTTGTAGTTTCTGGAGATTTAATAGCAACATGAAAGTAACTCAATAATTGATTTTCTTACGTTTGGAATGGTGTGGGGAGTAAATATTATCACATACGAAGGCAGACTAATACAATTTCTGCTTTTGATGCGTTTTTGCTTTTTTCTTTCTTTCTTTCTTTCTTCCCTATGATATTTATTGTTTCCATGAGATTTTAAAGCTGGTCGTACATTGTAAATCTTTTATATATAATTTCTGCTTAGTTACCATTGTCAGATATTTACTGTTTTATACATAATTTTATAATTTTTCTGTGCGGGTAACTTACAAACCTGGATAAAGAAACATCTTCCAAACATTAGCCTAACTAAATGTATATATGATGATTTTTTTTTATTATTATGAGTATGATGCTTCATCTTTCTCCATTCCTAGTTAATAATGTACTTCATCAGTATGAATCTACTATTTTAAGAGATACCAAACGCCGAATCCAGGAAACTGAAATTATCTTAGTGAGTACAAAAGTTACTTCATACTTGAAATCTCATTAGTTTATAAACGAAGTCTTTTGCGACTGAGACAATAATATGGTGTTTCGATAACACACAGGATTATCGAAACACCATCGAGATGTTATCTATGAGATAAATCATGTTAACGATTTAAAGAAAACTGATAATAAAACATTGAATTAGTTTTTTAATTTCTTCTTCTTCTTATTATTATTATATTATTATTATTATTATTATTATTATTATTATTATTATTATTATTATTATTATTATTATTATTATTATTATTATTATTACCTATTTTTTTTATCTTGACACGAGAATATTTAGTGTCTTACTTGACAATTTTGTTCGAATGTCAGGTTTTATTTTCTTTTCTTTCTTTCTTTCTTTATTTTATTTTATTTTTTTCTGTTTTAAATCACTTAACATTATTACTTTACCATTATCGATATCACTATATTCGGTGAGAGTCTACACATTAGTAGGTTTTAATCTATTAATTATCTAAGTGATTTTGTTAATTTCACTTCATATAGTTTTCTTAATTCCCAGTCTTCTACGATGGTTCTGAAAAATGGATCACATTACGAGCCATAACATGTCTCCACAAGAGTTAGTTCAGTAATAAGTAAGAATTGAAAAATTATAAATTCTATACTTAACGAAAAGTTAATGCGATACATACCTACCTCGTAATAGCTTATAAGTTCCCAACAATTTTAGTAAAACGTCATACTAAATCATCTTTTAATTCTTTTAAAGGATCATCCATTTGTAAAGCATTTACAATATGGAAACTATAGATCTTGAAGTATTGATAATATTGAGAATACGTTATAGCAAAATTTACCATTAAAATTTCGTGCACGCAGAAATTATTGTTTATTTTCTCTTATTGAATCTGTAACAATAAAAGTGAATTCCAACAAATATTTTGCAACTAAAGTACTGAGTTTATTCTTGAAGTGAAAGAAAAAAAACATGGTTGAAAATGATCAGTTATTGAACGAAGCGAGTGGAGTTTGATTATCCCTGAGAAATGCAACAAATTCCTGACGCTTCTTTGGAACCTTGACGGGTCTTGATCAAATATTGCATGAGAATCATTTTTTTTTTTTTTTTTTTTTTTTTGTGACGGTATATGAAAAATAAAATCTGAAATAGATTGAACCACGGAGAAATAGCGACAAACCACTTTTTCCATAGAAGTCAGTGGAGTGTAGAGACGCCTAAATTTACATAACCATATATGCATGCACGTTTGTGAGTGTTGTATAACGTCGAGGAGTAAGGTGTTCAACATTAATTTTCTTATGATTTACAAGGAAGATGCATTTAGGTGAAGCGAGTAGAAGCAGTCGAATAACATACAGAGTGCAGGGGCGGGTGCTGTTTCTGATACTGTTACAATATCTGCGGAATACATTTATGCAGTTGGAATATCCATACTGTGTGCAGCAATATTTTCCTCATCGAGGATTACATGATAAATAGTGAGGCATACATTATTGAAGCAATCAGGGAATTAACAAGTGGAGCTCCATACGTCCTTGAAAAGTTTATTTTTTTCCGTAAACGGTTGGACTAATTTTAACCAAATTCTGCATGACCTTACGCCTTGATTTCATTGCAAATATTGGAAACTTCGCTCAAACTTAGTTTTGAAAACCTACTTAGATATAATATCAGTTTTAACAGTTTTGTTAAAATGAAAGTGTTCACATTGAAAGAGCTATTTCTATATTTTGCATAGAAAGAAATTTGGTGGGTAAACCACAGAAAATCATTATTTAAAATTTTACACACGTACCATTTACTAGGACAAAGTACGCTTCGGATGAAGCTGGTAGCTAAACCCATCAACTGACGATGACAACGCCCTTCTTGACTGTATAAGCACTCACCTTAAGAATATATAATATTGATGCTAATGGATTTTTTTTTTTTTCACTTTCGGATTCAAGTGCATGGACAGTGGTCATCTCAATCGTATTATTTTTTTCTCTTTCTCAGCTTGATAACACCACTGTTGGCATAGGCTATTCTGATTATGTAGTAGAAGAAACGTACACAAGAATTTTATTAAAAATAAAAAATAAAAGGTTGTAATGAGCAGCTAGGTCTATATGTTTTTAGCAAGAAATCGTAACCGTGTTGCGTTACAACGATGTAATTAACTTTGAAACAGCACAGAGCGTGGACTTCACGTGACATTTTGTCAGAGGAAGAAGCGGCCTTTTATATATATGATGCAAGCCTAAGGAAGTGGTTGTATGATTAAGCATATCCGGTAAATTAACCTCTCTTCCAGTACAGAATGCAGCACATTTTATCGTAACGACCGTCCTGTCATGGACAAAACATCATTTGGATAGGCAAGTTCAGTTGTTGTTTCACATTAAAGGCCAAGAGCTAGCAGTATTGATGTGAAAAAGAAGAAAGACAGAAAAGACAAAAGAGAAAGAAAGGAAGAAAATCGTAGTGGTAGATACTACGTATGTTATGACATTACGAAGATTTAAAAAAACAAAACAAAAAAAAAACTTGTTTTTGTCTCAACAGGACTATTTTGAACCGGTATCACGAGTATATTGGGTAACATTGTGTATTGTATCTCGAATTTTATTTCTACAACCCATGAACTATCAAAACATTGCATGGAAAAACATAAATTTCATTTTAGATCAATGATATGAAGGTAATTGCAGAGCGATATAAAGAAGGATGAAAAACGCAGAGATTTGTATCTAACTCAAAAGCATATTATTATTTGAGAGGATTAAAGCATTATTTTCAAACTATTTTTGGAATATATTTAAAATCAAACATGTTAGAAATCTTTGTATGAAGTCGGCCTCGTTAGTGTAGTCTGTCTCTATATAGGCTATATCCTGTTAGTAAAAGTCAAATTAAACAAGAATCTTGAACAATGCGTTGAATGACTAAGGGGAAACTTAATATTACATTGTAAACTTACGTGGACAACATCTCATTCCACCAATGATTTCATAATCAGTCACTTTTATTAACCATCTGCCTCCTGTAACCCCAAGCATATCGTGGGACGTAACACTAGAAATTTCATTTAATTTAATTTTATCTTAAACGTATTTTGCTGTCTGGCTTTCTAATTGATCTGTAAACGAGAGAACTGTATAAAATGTTATGGAATAACTAAATGTTTATAATTCCTTAATTTTTTATACAATTTTCTTGACAAAAGTAAAATAAAATTTCTAGTGTTACGTCCCACGAATATGCTTGGGGTTACAGGAAGCAGATGGTTAATAAAAGTGACTGATTATGGAATCATTGGTGGAATGAGATGTTGTCCACGTAAGTTTACGATGTAGAAGTAGGTTTAGCAGATCTCAGAGAAACAAATTTCAGTGAGTAAATCTGAACATGAGAACCTTTTCTGACTGAACATGTCTATCTATGGAAAATAAAAAGTTTCACATTTCTGAATATTCCGAGACAAATGAATATTATTATAAGTTATTAGTGTCAATTAAAAAAAAAATATATATATATAATCAATTTTATCTTATGGCGTAGAGAAAATAAATAAATAATTGCTGAATCATTCGAAAAGCTTTTTTTTTTTTTTTTTCAATCTCTTGTTAGTTCAATGCTTCATGTAAAGACAGATGAAAATTCACATTTTTTCAAATTGGGAATCGAAGCGTCTAAATCTGATGAAGTCTCGATTTTTCTTTTATCTTTTTCTTCCCCTTTTCATGAAAGTAAAAGTAAATGTAGTTCTATTTCACTGAAGTATGTTCTCTCAGTGAAGAATTGTTGAAAATTGAAATACACTTTACTCCATTTCTGATTTATATTTTTAAGATCCTGGCATTGATTTGTTTAGAATGTTTCAGTAATGAAAGTTTGATTTATTAGTAAGCCCGTTAACGGATTGATTGGAATTTCAGCACCGAAGTTACATGAGACGAAATCAACTGTTGAAAAAGGAATCCGAATCACCACTGGGATTTATATCCGAGGGAAGTACCTTCGGAAGAAGTCGAACTCGCGACCAAGCACATTAACCACTTGACCACGAAGAGCGTAAACGAAAATTGTGAGATATTATGTACACGAGTCCACTTCCAGTTTCCGGACTCGTGTAATGAGTAAGTGAGTAAATGAGCTTACTATTTTATAGGTTTGCAGATAGATTGATGCACATTGTTTCTTCCAAACTTTGGAGTAATATATATCAGGGGCGCCCGAGGGTTGGTTGCTATATTACGTCTGATATTTCTTGTATTTAATATACGTGGTTTGCTATATTACGTATAAATTTTCGTGCGCCAAGGGGGGGGGCATCCGCCCTCTCCTTCAGGCGCCCATGATATATATAAACATTTTGACGGAATAATATGCTGTAAATGTTAATAATCAAAACAGTTAATCTTTCATGTTAGAAACAAATATGTATTTTTTAAATGTCATTTTTCAAGCTAAACTGGCCCCTTTATGATTTTTTAAAGGGCATATATTTGTATTAAGGCTTTTGTAATGATCTATACAATTTTACAGCTATTTAGAACCTCAATAATTTATTTAGAAGAATAAAGTGAAGTAATTGTTCTTTTTCTTTTCCTTTAGGTAAGTTGATTGGTTGATTGATAATCAAACTAATGGTTGAAGTTGTAAGTACCATTTCTTTATTTATAGGGTAGAATAGAAATATTTGTCTGTTTTAAAAATGAAATAATATGGCATTGCTATGTACTAATGAATCTTTAATGGTGTACTAATGACCTACAAAGAATGAAATTAATCGTGAATAGAAAGTCAGTAGTTCTCACAATTTGTATGTATATTTCCTATAATGCACATAGTTCTTCATCAAATTATACATAGAACACACACACGCGCACAATGTATATATATATTCATTCTTTCTTTTTGACATATGGATCAGAGATGTGGACACTAACAAAATCAGACATTTAGCGTCTGCAGCCTGCATACTTAAGTACGGGTAGATATGCTACGAATTACCCGCAAAGGTAGGGAAAAAATTACATGGATAAAAAAAATGACTGGAGTGACTGATATTATATGAAAATAAAGGCATTGAAGTGGCAGTTGGGTGGACATATTGCAAGAAAAAATCCTGATCGATAAACAAAAGTAATTCAGAGGAACCAGAAGTGATCTAGGAAACAAAGAAGTGTGGCGAAAGTAGTAAGCGCTTTATATATAATATTGCTAAAGTCGATTTCAGATCCTTAGTATTGCCTATACCATCTCTTGCAATATGTATTATTAGGAGAAATCGATGTGGCTGATTTTCTGCACACCTTTCAAGACGTAAAAAAAAAAAAAAAAAAAAAAAAAAAAAAAAAAAAAAAAAAAAAAAAAAAAAATGTTTAATTGATTAAACTGCCTACAAAATTGCTCTGTCAGAATAAAGTGACTTAGAGAACCAAAGTTTAAGATAGAGACTATTATATAGTTTCATGTGGCAGTGCCATCAAGCTGTAGTGTAAAACTTATAATTTGAAAATAACTAGTAATTTTTTTTTATCCATTTATCAGTTCTATTGCCCAAAATATACTCAACTAAGTAAAACTCGTGATTTTTTTAAAAAAACAAACCACCAGTTAAACCTCTTCACTAAGCTTACTTCCATTTTTTAAAATATACTTGGATATTATAAAGGCAATGAAGAACTAAAAAGAAAGAAAAAATGTAGAAAGTGAGCAGTTAGTACAGTATCTACAAAATGGTATTACCTAAACTATTGACTGTTTTCAGTTCTTTTCTTATAGTTCATAAAATTGAGTACACAGTTTATGAGGAATGCTAGGTAGACACCCAAAGTTGTACACTATACAAAAGGTCTTGGTAAAAATATTAGTTCCTGGCGCATGAAAAGAATAATTATTTCATTTAATAGCATTTTGCAGTTACTATCTGTCTCATGAAAACAATTATTATTTCATTTTGCAGACACTATCTGGCTCACTTTCTATATTTTTAGTGTTCTTCATTCAAGAGCCGTAAGGTAAAGAGTGGGAAGAACATTCGTACTTCTTTTTAGCAAAAGAAATATCTTTCTTAGATTTTATTGTAAAACGATCCAACTTTTTTTTTTTTTTTATCGCGATTAATTTGGACCTTTTTCTATTCCGTGTTAGGTATCCCGTATCTCTCTCCATACTGATGAAGAATAGTATCACTAGAATGGTATTCTTTCTTATAATATCTGCTTTTGATAATCAACTTTTGGAATAGCTAGAAAATCTTGGCATAATTCAATATATTTTTCCCTCTAGTACGTTCTTGAATGTAACAAAGGGTACTAAATGAAAAGGAAAACTCTCTTCGACACATTCTCTGTTTGTTTTACATTTTTCCAAGTGTTGGGAAAATCAGAGAATAATATTTCCTGACGTAATATCTTGATTATTACTCACAGGTATTTATAAGGTACTTTTTACTTTTGAAGAGGAACTTCTTGGTAGTGTAGATCATCTCTACTGCACCAGTTAACTGAACATAGGATTTTGTAACAGTATTACTCAGATAAATTCTAATAATATTTAATTTTTTTTTTTTTTAAATCAGATAGTGAATGGGGAGACTAGCGAACAGTTGGTATATTGTAGAATATCTAAGATTAAAAATAGTTTCTTCACAGACCCTTTTCAGAAAAATAAGTAGTGAAAGAAAAGAGAGAGAGGAGGAGTTGAAATGAGTTACTGCCTCCAGATTTCATTACACACTTTATTTGTACACAATTTTGAGGCTGGATGGGAGAAACAGTTCATAAACTCGACTGTACGTACTTCTACTTAATTGTCGAGTTAAATCTGTTACGAAATCAATAAATAAATACATTTATATTTATTCTCGCGTTGCTTCGATAGCTATACAACCCGATAGCTGCACTAAGAAATACAATGTGAAATGTGTTAACACTAGTGGTACTGTGGAAGTAGCAGCATTGTTTTCGCATTTGGATTTGTGTAAAAACTAAAGGATCCTTTCCTCAAAAGTTTATTTATATTTCGGTTGAAGTAAGAATTAACACACATAAAGAAGAACATAAATATGTTCGAAACTTTCATAAAGTTACAGCACGAATGCCATTCAAATTATGTCCCGACACGGTAAAATTCTAGAAGTGTTTAGATAAAACTTCAAGCCATTCAATTCTATACGAATGCTAGTTAGTATTGAAGAAGCAGAAGAACTAATAAGATCCTAAATATAATTTTTAATTAATTGTGTTTGTATTTGATTAGCAGATGCATTAAGAGGCTTATGTATTTTAAATTGTTTGATTATTTAAAAATAAAACAACTTAAAAATGAGAGATCTGTTGTCCCTAGGTAGCATCACTCTGAGTCCTAGAGAATCAGACAGTAGAGCCTAGGAAAAAATATATGAATTTATGAAAAATTGTATTGAACAAAATTTTGTAAGACAACTCTGTACATGATGATGAGAATTTTCTTAGTGTAAGATGGATTGCTATATTACAGTAAACATAAAAATTTGTAAAAAGTACCTGTATTTGTTACCGGTATATATTTATATTAAAGCAGTAAGAGTATATACTCGATTATTTTCGGTAGTAATATAACTGTCACAGTTTTTCAAAAGAAAATGCTATGTATTATCACGTAAGCTTCTTCACATCGTCATCATTATCATTTCTCCCGAGAGTTTGAATTTATGGCGTCATTTGAAAGTACCGACCGACATGTGTATACGAAGAGGATAACGTGTGTCGTCGTATCGGCTACGTCTTGGGCGGATGATGAGGGCCATTGTGTTTCAAGTGTGTTGGATCACGCAATCGCCTTAGTGGCGGCGTCTCATCCCTTTTGACAACTTCCATGAATGTGGTTTTCATCATGAAAAGCAGGTTTTAATGGTTAATAACCCCCTCCCTGCTTTCATGTTCCATGTTTCTATCGGTTTTTGAATTGCTGTATGCACCTGAGTATTTGCTCGTACAGTATTACCAACTTCATGTAATTTATGCCTGCTATCTGTATCCTAGTACAACAATTTTGAATCGAAATAGGAAATTTGAGATTGTCTTATAATATAAAATTTGATTGGTTGTTGTCCATTTATTGCTTATTGTCCGTTTTGAGCACCGAAGTACCTATGAAACATAACCCATATCTTAACGTGAGACCTAAACTGCATCTACTCTTGGGAATCGAATCGGAGTCTCCCGTAGGAAATGTAAGAACGTCATGAGAGATCAATAATATAAAATTGGTGAAAATTATAACACTTTCTTTCCGTCTCTTCTTTTTCTTTTATCCTTGTTGAGAATGTTTATCCATTTATTATTACATAAATCAAATTCGTTGTTTTGTATTAGATCAGATTTATCTTATTGAACACTGGCTCTCACTTCGCGTGATCAAACGGGTTAAACCCTGCTAGGAGTAAATTCCATAGACAGTACAAGTCAGAACTTGATTCCCTTCCTGCCATTCTTCTACAGAATTGTGTATATTTTTTCAGTTTCGTGTATATTCAGAATTGTGTGTATTTAGATTATGTAGCAGAAACTGCGAAAAAATTACTTTTAGACGAACATGTCGAGCGGAACTAATTTCATCGAATAATAAACTGTCGAAACCATTATGTTCGAAAGTGGACCCCGCTACCTCCTGTGATGAAATTTTTTGTGCAAATAAAGTGATGTTTTTTTTTTTTTTTAAAGGAAATAAATCTATCTTTAATGCATACAAAACTGCCCAATTCATTCCGAAGTTACTGGGAAAGAAATATTTTCTAAAGGACGTGTTTTTTGAACCTGTTTACCCTTTTTTCACTTTTTCACAGAGCTTTCCCTCACTCATTCTCTCACTCTTTGTCATGTGAGAATACAATATTGTCATTATATATGATTGAATATAAGAAGGTCGGGATTATTTTTAACTTAAGTTACTGTGTGAATCATTCATTCAATAATATGGACGTACACACGAACAATATCAAAATGAACCTTTTATTGATAGTTGATGCATAGCGGCATTGGTGTTTAGTTTGAAGTTAAAAAATATTATTGGAAATAATGAGAAGAGTAAAAAATGTTCATATTTTATAAAATTTGGAAACTTATCTTCATTTCTTCTTGTCATTACTTTGAACTAACTACAGACTTCATAATCAGTAAATTCAAATTACGAGGATATTGGATTCTGTATGGGATATGTATTACCGCTGTGTATTTTTCTTCTTATGTTATCAGTTTCATATAATCTGTTTTCAAATTTATAATATCGAATTAAGAACTGGGTTATTTCTTGATTATCGTGTTTATTATATCTACATTGTTACATGTTAAATAATAATAATGTTTATTTCTGTGCCATGAACAGCCTGATGGCAAAAATACAGCACTTTATCTAAAAATATAAACATATTACACACAATGTAACCTACAATATATATTACCTATTCAAGAAATAGAAAAATAAAAATACTATTGAATTAAAAATCACTCCTTGTCGTATTATTACAACATATTTTGTAGTGTCAAAAATACTGTTCATGATGTATGTCAGTACTTAAAATACTTTTTACTGATTAAAATATAAGCCATTAAAAGAGTCTAAATATAGACCACTCTTAAAATTACAGATTTTCGATTCAAAGGTAGGTTGATCTATTTCTCATAACATATGTTGGTACTCTTACACCTCTATTATGTAGGCAGAACTCATTATGATATCTACTGTCACGTATTTCCTGATTTTTTTAAAAATAATTTTTCTCGTGTCACGTAATACTTGTATTCCCTAAAATGGATTTCAATATTCGTAACTACTTGAAATGAAATGAAATTTTTGAATTTTATGTCCCACGGTTATGCCGGTTAGGTTAAAGGAGACGGTGATGATGAGAGATGAATGAAATGGTGGAATGAAGAAAGTGGGAGGAAATGGGAGAACCCCGAGAAAACCCACGACCACGGTGTTTGTTCACCACCAGGTTCACTTGGCGGGAGCAGGGTTTGAACCCGAGAACCCTAGCACCAGAGGTGAGCGCTCTACCACTGAGCCACCGCGGCCCCCTCGTAACTACTTGATTAGTAGTCTCCATTAATTTTATGATTAGTAGTCTAATAGAACAGTTTTGAACTGATTCAATTTTGTTTGCCAATAGTGTATACATGTTTCCATTAGACGCTATAAATTCAAACTCTCGAGAGAAGTAATAATAATGGCGATGTGTAGAAGCTTATAATACATAAAATAACTGCACCAAACTCTAGTCTTGATCTTACAAGTATCTTATTTAAATATACATACGAGCTAGCATTTTAAAACTCAGGCCGTTGTTTGAATACAAATATACCTATTATTCTTCTAGTCCCGTGCACTATAGTATTAATATGATCTTTTTTTTTTTTTTTCGGTGCATAAATCTTTAATTTGTTCGTCTTTCTGCAATGTTATTTTTGACGACATATTTGCTAACGTAGTATTGCGTTTTGTTAGTATATGAAATATATTTTGCTTTCTCACAATTTATTTTTTTAGTAAGTGATTTTCACACCATTTTAAATGTTGTACTAACAGCATTTAAATTTTTTGTAGTAAATAGCTATCGCACTTATTATTTATCGATTCAGGAGTCTTACGAGGGACCCTATCCAAGTGAGACTCTGACTTCGAGTCGAGACTATGGTCGTTGGATACCTTGTCCCAAAAGAACATAACACGAAAAGTGATACATCCTCGATCGCAACCGTTGCAGAGATATAAGCGTGAAAAGTTCGAAATTGAGCTCCATACTATACATTACAAAGTCAGCTTCCGGGTCAGATTTGGCGGAAACGGTCAGGTAAGGAAACTCAGCGAATACATATCAAAGTAGTGTTGGGAGCCCACCACCTTTTGAATGAAAAAAATGTTGCCCCCGGGGCACTCGCAGGGTCCCAAGCGGGTCCAACTCAAAATTGGCAAATGGAACCGGGGGTCAAGTAGCATATTGTATGAAAGTTAGTGTTAAATAAAAGAAGATAGAACAAATCTCAACTCTCTATGATGACCCTGTGCAAACGGGCAACTGGTCAAAATGTCAATACAACCTGCACTTTTAAACGTGTTTTTCTGTCTTGTTATTGTCACAACTTAACGGATTTAGAAGAGTGGCCATATATTTTCTGATGTAGGTTGTATTGACATTTTGACCAGTTGCCCGTTTGCACAGGGTCATCATAGAGAGTTGAGATTTGTTCTATCTTCTTTTATTTAACACTAGCTTTCATACAATATGCTACTTGACCCCCGGTTCCATTTGCCAATTTTGAGTTGGACCCCGCCTGGGACCCTGCGAGTGCCCCGGGGGCAACATTTTTTTCATTCAAAAGGTGGTGGGCTCCCAACACTACTTTGATATGTATTCGCTGAGTTTCTTTACCTGACCGTTTCCGCCAAATCTGACCCGGAAGCTGACTTTGTAATGTATAGTATGGAGTTCAATTTCGAACTTTTCACGCTTATATCTCTGCAACGGTTGCGATCGAGGATGTATCACTTTTCGTGTTATGTTCTTTTGGGACAAGGTATCCAACGACCATAGTCTCGACTCGAAGTCAGAGTCGCACTTGGATAGGTTCCCTCGTTAGCCATATACAGATCAGACAAGGTAAAGTTATACCATCTTACGAAGTCGTTTTACAGAAATCCGTAAACTCCAAACTTGGAATGCATACTTCAATTCTCATAGCAAAGAGTTTATTTGCAAATATATCCAAACCGAAGTGATAGTAGATGCATTTTTATTGTGCATTATACGAGCTAGCACACATAAAGGAAAATTATTTAGAAATTATAGTGCATCCTAAGTGGCTATTTATTATTTTCTTTCTTTGAAAAAACAAAAACAAAAAAAAAACTACATAATAAAATCTATCATGCTCAGAAATTCCGTGGAAATATGGATAATGCAAAGTAAGTTGATAGCTGGAAATTGCTTAGGCTACAACTAGTAAGAATTGTCTGTAAGATAACAGCAAGAAAGAAGTTGTTAAGTTCTGCAAAAACAGTTTAGAGTAACCACGCTCGAGATCAGAAAGAACTACTCAAGAATGAGATTAATGCAAGCTTTATAAAACACTAAGTACAGTTTCTGAGAGTTTATTGAGTAGATCAGGAATGCCCATAAGCTTTCTTTGACTGCTTCTGCATGTGTGTTTAACTTGTGTGTTTTTCCTTGTGTTCAATGACCATGTAATTGTTCCAGCGTTTAGATAAATCCTAACTAAAAAACTCAAATAGTAACTATTCGTTATATATTGTAAAGAGATTTCGGAAAGATAGATTATCTTGATATATTACGACAAATAGTCTCTGACAAGTGAGTACAATTTAAATTATGTTCAGTGGGCTCAGTGGTAGAGCCCTCACTTGTACTATCTTTGTGTGAAGGCTCCTTCGTTTGAGGACACTAGTTTAATAATCAATTTTTAGTAGTTCAATTTTGGGTACATAAAAAGTATCAGAAGCTTCTCTGAAACTGCATGTTCTGACAACACACTGTCAGTATAGTTTTTCATACTTTCTTCGCTCCAATTTCCTGTTTCTTTGCATTCATTTTTGTAAAATAACCCTGAAAATGAACGTCATCTTTAACATGGTTGTAATGATATAATTCCTTCTGACCAGTGCATACAGTATTAGGACTACACAACATATTCGAAAGAAACGTGACTACTTAATGCTTACAAATATATCAGTAAGGGTGGCCACATTTTCTTATTGTGTACGCATACAGAGTCAGTATTAAAGACATAAGTTTATCATACTTAGTGATGACAAACAAAGACTCCAAATTTTATATTCGAAGCAACAACACGGAGGGATATGCGCTCTACAACGAATTAGTACCTAGTGACACGCGGAAAATGCAATTGGTGCAGAATACATACATTCTTGATAATTCTTTACACGTGCATTAACGACACTTACTCCTAGCTAATATGTAATTGGTACGATCTTTTGTACGATACTGGGAACTGAATGGTACTGGAAGATCTTCCTTAAATATTATCCCATTAGTGGTGGATGTAAAATCATAAATATTTTGTCATTACTGGTAGATGAAAAATCATAATTATTCTGTTAGTAGTGCTAGATGTAAAATCATAATTATTCTGTCATCAGTGGTAGATGTAAAATCGTGACTATTGTCATTACTTGTAGATCAGTTACTAATGGACTACAGTATTCCATTACTTATGGAAAACTTGCTCTCGTTAATTGCGATATTGTCTGTCAATTGCAATCTTGTACAGCGGGGGACACTTCTAAATGGTACAGCCATATGGAGATTTACGGCTAAGGTGTACCATTTATAAGTGTCCCCCGCTGTACCATACATTCTATCATTCCTACATTTCAAACTCCAGCATTTTCAGTCATGACGTTCATGTTTCTTCCGCGTACAATACAATACTTCACGAAATCCTTGACGAGACAGATTTATGTAACTTTTTATTTAATGAACCATGAACCATAAATACGCTTTTCTTCTTTCTAAGACTTCTTGTCATTTGTATTCTTGCTTTTTTTTTTTTTTTTTTTTTAAATCTCCGTTTATATTCATATTTTCACTATATTCCTACGTACCTAACCACCTATTCACCTGCTTTACTTTCTCCCTTCCGACATTTGTAGTTGACGCACTTCCGTTCCCTTCTTCCATTTATCATTACTTTTGTCTTCTTTACGTATTTTCATTCCATATTGCTCACACCTTTCATGAAGCGAATACATTCAAACCTTCTACTTGTGAATTACGTCTTTAATATGTAGGCTTTTCCTGACTATAAAAAAGGCCGTAGAATAACATTGTAAGATGTAATTTCACATCTTACTACAGTTTCCGCAATCTTTTTTTGCTGTTCTAGCTTTTATTGATGGGTTCATGTATAGATTTCTAATGAATCTTCGATCCTTATGTTCCATTCTGTCTCAGTCTTCTTTAGAACTCACAATCAGAATCAATAAACACTACGTATACTTCCTTTCCTTTTTCGGTAAATAGTTAATCGATTAGCCTCAATGACATCTCTAGCGTATTCCTTTTCAATATCCTCTTTAGTTATTGCATATATATCCAGTTTAGTATTCACACTACAGTTTTCACCGTGTGTGATATAAAATTAACAAGTATTATTTAATATAAATAATATTTTATTTAGATGAAAATGAACATATTCAGTGTATTTTTCACATTTTTTAATACTAAAGATTTCTTTTAAAATGTGAAGAGCAGTTCCGCTTCCATTTTCATCAGGGGTTGGTTGAATATCTCCTAGAGACTTTTACATTTCTGAAAGGCTCTGGAATAAACCATGTATAGTAAATTGTTTGTTGTCCATAAAAATGTTATCAGCTTTATCAGCTCCTGACATCGCTGTATGTTCCTTGTAGTTGAGATTTGTTGTTCGATATATAGTCACAGAGCAGGGAGACATTCTAGAGGTTGAAGTTAGTTCTATTGTAATATTGCTCGTAATCACGACATTCATAATTAAAATGACTAGTTAGTGTAAGACATGATAATAAAACTCAGATTTTAGTTTCGTGTCTTTCCGTGTCATATTCTCAAATATTCCAAGAAGAAAGAATTGGATCCCACCCGCTTATAGTTCTGCCTTCTCCTATCTCAATACAAAGACATGTATTACATATACAATACTAGCAGAATTCCCGTTTTCCGTTAAGGTAAGAAAAAGGTTTAAGAAAGTATTTGATATATATACCTTGTTTCAAAATACTTGTTGATATAAGTTCTTCTCTGGAGTAACGCAAATGTTCACTCCTGTTTCCCTCTCTTAAGGTTCACATTTCTTAAAACTCCATCTTATTGTCAATCAAAGATCGTGGCTTGATTCATAGTCTATTTACACAAAATTTCAAGGTTCTACCTCTAATAGTTTCGGAGATTTGAACAATGGCAAAAAGAAGAAGACAAAAAACTTTCAAGTACTCTTACTCCTTTCGTGATAAAAATATCGTCGTATCTTCAGCCTAGGAAGGAGATTATTTCTACAAAATTTCGAAGTTCTATGCATAATAGTTTCGGAAGTCACTTGATGAGTGAGTCAGTAGACTCTTTTACAAAACAGTGTATTTTTTTATTATACATATAAAACTTGACGAGCGTATAATTCAGTACCAATATCATCTTAATAGGTGGCGTGATTATCGTATAACATTACATAAAAATATTTAAAATTATTTTCTCGAAAACTACGCATAAGGATCTACATGCAACCATATATTTTTGTTCACCTCAGTGAGATATATATCGATTGGTATATAAATTATCTGTGGACACCTTTTTTTTTTTTTTTTTTTTTTCATTAAACGCTAATATTCTTGATCTTCACCAGCTTCGCTAATCTGATAATTTGAACTTCAAAATATTTCATTTATCAGACAGTGAATTTTGGAAAGCTTTTTCAAATTACACAAGAATAATTAATCTGAGATTGCACAGGAGTAATTAATGATTTATATGTACAATATGTACTATATTATAATCAACTGTTGTGCAGAGATAACCAGAAAGAATCTATTCGTTTTATGAGGTTTTGCGCTTACTTTAAGATCAACTTTCTCTCATTTAATTCAGGGAACGTTTAAAATATATTACAATGTAGTGTTTTATTAAGTAAAGTGTAACTTGAAGTGTAAATTCTAATATTTCGGGTGGGATAATGACATCATAGGGACTTGGCAATATTATCGCTCTTTATGTTCAAACAAGGAAAACATTTGAAATAAAGGAAGATAATGCAAATGAGCAGCTACGTGTTGATATGAACTCAGCGTACAAGCAAAACACTGGGATCTATTCGTTTCGTTCTTGCTAAGAAAACCGTGCTTCCCAAACTTTAGTCCTTGAGCTTGACTTGTAAGTCCCTGGCAAGATTGATCGGCGGCATCTTGTTGTAGCTACGGAGCAAGCTGAAACGGGATCAACAACTAGCTCGGTGCCGGGCGCAGCTGTCTTCTGCGCAGCTTTTTTTAAAAAATATTTTTTATTGCAAAGAAACAACCACCAACTACATACGACCTTCGATAGCTTCGAGGAACTAGCTTCCCTCATTAGTGTTCTTGCGCGCGCTCGTTGTCCCACCCTTGATACATTACATTCGCATCTTACGCTATATGCTTCTGTATTCGTACAATTTTGTAGGTAGAGTAATGTTTCATCATATTAAAGTAAAGAACCCGAAGATTTGTATTCACATTCGTGTAAAGTTGGAATTTGTAAGCAGCATGAAAAAGAAGGGAAAATAATATAAATGTATATAAAATTAGATTTTTTTTAAAACATTTAACATAATAAGCTTATTGCAAGCTATTATTTATTTACTTATTTATTTATGTCAGATATTCAGATCATCCAACAGAAAATCAGATGTAATCTACATGTTACCATAATAACTCTGCAAAATATAATATTTATATGTCAGATTGCAAGAATTTTATTTCTATTTTTATTTTTTATTTATTTCTTATTTTGTCACGTAAAAAGTAACATATTTTTATTTACATTTAAGAAAACTCTGTACTCTAATCAGTTCGTTCCGAAATTATTGACTGAAGATGTGTAGAAGGAAGTATACACTTTTACTGGCTATCATATGTTTGTTGTTGATTTGTCCTTTGAGAAGTCAGTTTCACAGATTGTGCATAAATGAACAATTATGCTCTGTTTAAATGTTTATAACTGACATTTTTAGATAATTCCATTGACTGATTACTTTTTTTAAAAAGTATTTTTGTCTTTATATCTATGTCTATCTATCTATACTGTATACTGAAAAATGCAGGTGTAGTAATAGTAACTAGAATAATATTAAATAAATCCTGGATTGGCAATTAATATTATTCAGTCATATACACTGTTGAAGTGAGCAGCATATAATACGCATTTTTTTTTTTTTTTTCATTAATACGTAACAGATGTGAATTTCAGTCTTCTGAAGTTACGTATTAGTGTAAAAAGAGTTACGGTAAATCTGATAGGATTGCCTTCTTTCTTGTTGATCTAATGGACTCCGGGGTAAATACCATAAGGAAATAGTACCTGAAAGTCTTCACTGTGGGAGTATAGAGTAAAGTAGAACACCTCACCACAGTTGAGTGAAATATTATTTTCTTAGAGGGTTTGGCACGTAGCAGTTTATTCTGAATACTGTCTTTTTTTTTTTTTTTTTTTCTTTTTTCTCGTCACCAGCTTGATTCCAACCTCTGCTTTTACTTGCCTCCAACTCCAAGTTGGACAAAGCACGTTGTTTAACTAATCACTTCTGGAGTTGCCAATGAATATTTTAATATTAAAGAAACGTTCCTAAGCAGAGTGGTGTAATTTAGCCATTGTTAAAATTCTCTCTCCACCTCTATACCCCAGTGCTTATAAATAATAATAATCTCTAGAATTTGAGGAACGGTGTACAAAGTGTTATGCTGCATGACTTAACTCTAGTTAGTGTTACTAGCATGATTGAAATAAATAGATAATAATATACAAATACATAATATAATCATATAATAATAATACTAAATCAACTTACTATACTAAAATAAAACTAGTTATTAAATGATTTTAATGATACCACTGCGTAAGTCTGTCCCCTATGATGAGAAATACACATAAAAATTTTAACTTAAATCGTGTTCATGGAGACGGATTTTGTCACTTCCCTTCCGTCATCACTAATTAATTGTGTGTATATTGTTCAGGACTTCCGTATTTAGTTTGCTTCAAAACTTGTTGAAGCACGTGCTAAAATGTAAATTTTATGATATAGTAATACTGAGCATTCGTCCACTGTCGCTATGTTGAACGATAATGAGTAATGTGCGACACGGTATAGTGCGGATTCGTGTTTATAATAGGTCAGACGATGGTGTAAAATAGGGCACCTCTTCAATTTTCAAAGAGGGTAAAATGTGTGTATGTGTGTTGGAGCAAGTGTATTTAAAACCACCAGTGTATTAAATGTATCCAGATCAATAATATTCAAGGTGATGACGGAATACAGAACTCATGGTAAGATATCATTATCCGAGAAAAGGAATAATGGATGGAATCCAAACCCAGATTAGAGGGATCATCGACGCCAAAAGTGAAATTTTTAGAAACATATACATCAGTAGAAACGTAGCTAAAAATATCCAGTCTTCACTTTTTTATCTAAAAAAAATAATTAATTAATTATTATCAAATGCTTTTAAAAAATTCGAGTCCTAATGTGGATTTTTATCTGCCAATCCCTTCTTAAGGAGCACTTTTGAGTGATGTGTTATTTCAACAGGAATATTTTTTTTAGTATCATCTGTAATGACATTTTTTGATTGTTGTTTATTTGCCAATAGCTACTTGCACATAATCTGGTCAACTTAAGGACGGGATAAATAAAGTAACAAAATATTATGTAGTTGTTCGAAATGAATAAAAGCCCAGTAGTATGTTGCCAGAGGTCTCCCACACATGCACAGGAACCAAGACGTTGCGTGGCGTAACGTCAGCGTAATCATAGCACCGAATGGATCTTCTCCCCAACATAAAGCAGTTGAATGAAAAAGATAGTATGTGTCAGTCAGAGAGCTGATAAGATTCGTTTGTGGTGTTACTCACAACAGCATTGTCTGGAAGTAACATTTGGATTACTTTACAGGGGAAGAATCATTGTGAAACTGGAAGAAGGATATTTATCTGACGAGAGTTGGGGACGCGCAATAAACCCAGGAACATGGTTGAACACGATCGTTTCGGTGGTGCAGTTATTCTTGTGTGGGAGACATAACGTTGCATCGCCATACCGACCTCCCAACTTTTAAATGCGGTACACTCACTGGGAAATATTATCATGACACTGTACTCCTTCACTATGTACGTCTTTTCAGGGGTAAAGTTAGCCACAACTTCAACTTTATGAATGATAATGCGTGACCGTCTCGGGGGATGCTATGAGCAGACGACTTGCAGCAAGTCCCGACACACCAAGGATCATACGTATAACAGTTGTCAACAGCAATAGTGGAGGAATGGAACTCCTAACCACAACTCATTAGCAACCTTATGAGCAGTATGAGAGCAAGTTGCAGAGCATGTATCGCTGTCTATCGTGATCACACATCCTTCTAAGAATCATTTCGCTCCTTGTGTAATGTCAGAGGGATCATCATTAGTCGCAATCCGTTTTTTCCTGTATCATACTGTAGTACTGCTTTTAATGTATAGTTCAAATTTCACCGTTCTATCCCACTTTGAGTGGCATAGCATGCGAAAGTTACTTTCGTCCTTAAGTTTTGTACAGCAGCGTATTACAATAATAGTCGCAATTAAAGAATAGAATTGCTTCTCTTAACGTTGAAATGTGCACTAGTTTGATTTGAAGTGAGTTGCCTATCAATATATAGGTAGCGTAATAAAATTTTCCAACAGATCCCCGATTGTCTTGACGTGAGAGCGTGTTTTTTTTTTTTTTTTTTTTTTAAATGACAAAGGGGGAAAGAAAAGACTGTATAGATGGTAACCATGGGTGACATTGGCACGTTTAGATGTGTTCTTGTGCACAAATAGAGGTGAAGGCGTTGTGGATGGCTTAACAACGTTCTTGATCAGGAGAGAAATGGTCTTTGAGAAAATTTCAATCGCGGCTCATGCTTGGAAGAAAATGCATCTGCCTACCACTTTTCTTATTCAGTGATCTTCCACAAATGAACCGCAAAAGGAACCGCAGATCCTGTTCTTCCCTTGGAGTAAAGAGTTAGAGATGAGTTACTGTAGAGCCAAAGGAATCCTTTTGTGTAGCAGTTTTTATGAAAAAAAGCAATGTTATTTCGATCTCATTATTGCTTTATAGAAAACAAATAGGTTTAACACAAGCGAAGAAATTCTTCCTTCATTGATTTGAGCAAAACTTTATTTGGAGCGTACAATGCAACAAAAGGCTAATCAGCGTTGGCAATTGACATTACCGGTGTAAAAGTCTATTTCCCACCTTTAGTACAATATTCACAAGGATTTGGAAGCTGACTTCAATACAACATGCATTTCCATCGTTTTGATCGTTTCCATACAGTGTATATGTTCTATATCTTAACTGATTCATTGAATGGCTGCCAACAATAAATATTACACATGCGTATTAAGCTCGTCAAGGCCTACAGCTTATCTGAGTTTGGTGGTTGCTAAAGTATATATTAATGGGACTGTTTTGGTTAGCAGTGTGACACGGTGTGTTCTGTTAAAGTAAGAAAATACATTTTTTCAATTAGTTTGAATGTATCAGCTGATCGTGTTGTTGCAGGCGCTGCACGGTAAATTCAGCATTAGCAATTTGCTCTTTAGACCAGTGTTTCTCAACATTTGTGAGACTGCGGCCCACCAACATCTCCAAAATAATTCCTGCGGCCCACCAAAAAAAAAAAAAAAAAAAAAAAATATATATATATATATATATATATATATATATATATATATATATATATATATATATATATATATACAATTATTAGTTTCCATTAATTTGCCATATTTAGCAACTAAGGTAAAATATAATGCTGCATACGTGAATACTTATTAGAAGTAATTGCTAATCTCAGTTTACTGAACAATTAAAATGATAAAACATTTATGCAACATATATTTTGGTTTTGATCTCTTGAAACGTTTCGTACATCTGCACTGAATGGATGGTAGATTTAATACAATAAGGTAAGAATAAAATTACTTTTGACTCACCATCTCTACTGTTTGAAAGAAGCTGGAGTAAAGACGTCCAAACGCATCTTCTCAGCACCATTCAGCACACACGCAAAATCCACACACAGTACACTTTTAAGCATTGTTGCACAAGCCACTGTTAAATACCACCTGTCCAATTTTGAATTGAAAATTAATGATTTTTAAATTCTTAGTTTCAGTCACTAAACACAAATAATATTCATACGTGATAAGTGTTAACTAAAATAATAAATCGTTTATGTATACAATTGAAACTAAAGGTGAGGAAGTTAATGGACTCGCAATGAATTTAAGTTAATGGGACCTCTGCTGTTGCTTCTTTTTGGCCAATTGATTGACTCTTGGATGAAGTGAAGTGACAGCCAAATGTAAAGAGTGAGAAAGTTGGAGTCCCGATTCCTTTACTATGTTTTGATAACAGTAATTGCCGAAAATGCTATTTCACACAGATATGTTGAGGAAAAGCAAAGAAGAAATGACATTGCTCTTTCATGTATTTCTGTGTATTCTGTCCTCATTTTTATGCAGAATTTGTAAATACTCGTAGATTTGTAAAGACATTCAAGCTCTTTGTCCGATGATAATTCGGATAACTGTACTCTTTCTTTCTATGAATGGGATAAATGCATATGTTCAACAAAATGATTTATAATCCACATATTGCTCTCCCGAGGATCTTTAAGATAATACTTTTCAAATGATGAATAGAGCATCTTAAGATGACTAGTTATTAGCTCTGATATGTCAACTACATCGACTTCTGGGAGCTCCTCCTTTGGCGCGGGGGACCCGGGTTCGATTCCCGGTGGGAGCTCATGTTCGGATTCCACGTTAATCAGTAGGTCCACGTCTCAGGTAGCCTCGCTACTGAAAAGGGACGTTAAACTCAAAATCAACTCAACTCAACATCGACTTCAGTAATAAAACTGGAGAACGATTCCAAAATTTACTTCAGAAACCATATTGAGCCAAAGTTCAATTTTCTTTTTGAACGCTTCTATTTTATTGCAGGCACTGAATATTGTTTATGAACCTCGAAGACTCCAATTCAGTTCATTGATTGTGGAAAAATGTCGCTTAAATAAGCAAGCTTGGCTGCCCATTCATTGTTCTCAAGATATTGACTGTAAGTGCTTTTCTTATTGATAAGAACTTCATTTCTCAATTCGTACAATCTTCTGAGAGCCCTTCCCCTTGATAACCATCGAACTTCTGTATGAAAAAGATGCTGATGATTAGATCCCAGTTCCTCGCACAATAGTTTCAACAATCGTGTGTCCAAAGGGTTGTCTTCAATAAAATTAATTATTTTCACAGTTTGCTAAAGAACTTCAATCAGTTCAGGTGTCATTTTCATCGAAGCTAAATGTTCTCTATGTATAAAATAATGGGTTAGTATGATGTCATGATTTGCTACTTCCTTTATTCTGGATGTCACCCCTGAATGTTTTCCAGCCAGAGAAGCAGCACCATCGGTACACACCCCAACACAATTTTCCCACTCCAACCGTTTCATACGAACAAACGCATCCAATGCATTGAAAATTTCCGAGCTAGTAGTCTGATCTGGTAACTCACATACATTGAGTAAGTCCTCCTTGGTGTCATCAACGGTATAATCAATATATCATACATAAGAAAGTAATATACTTTTGTTCTGGACGACTGTTGATTCGTCAAGTTGTATGGCATTTTTTTTTTTTTTTTCAATTAGTTGGGCTTCTGTATCCTCTGCCATATGGGAAATTCGTCTTTCAATCGTATCATTTTGATAGAGGTATTTCCTTAATTTTGTTAGCTGCGGTCTGACCTAAAACTTCATTGCATGTTTCTTTTAAAGAAGGTTTAATGAGTTCTTCTCCAATAGAATAGGGTTTCTTGCACTTAGCAATCTGCAGAGCAACTAAATAAGATGCTTTTAAAAGTGCCGTACCTGTAGTTGAAGCTTGATTGATCGTCATTTTTTTAGTTTTCAGAACATCTTTCTTACGCATAAAAAACTCAACCAATTTGTCTTTTAAGTCCGAATGTTTTGTGTATAAGTGTCTTATAAGACGAGAAGACTTCATAGCTTCGGTTACCCAGAACAGCAGCACAGATAGCACACTGAGGCTTCGGCAAATTGTCTGAGCCGGGAAACAATAAAACCATGCTTTAAATAGTTTTCTTTGTACTTACGACAAGAGGCATGCTTTTTCTTCTCTATGTTGGATGCACTTCCGTTCTCCTGTACGCCATCTTCAGTATCACTGTCACTGTTGACCACATTTTTCGAAGAATTTTGATCACATGCAGTCACACTAGGAACACTATCAACAGTACTGGATTTTTTTTTTTTTTTTTTTTAATTTCAAAGCTAAACAAAGTCCCTTGTCTCTAACTCATTTTCAATATGGAAAACAGCACAGAAGTTCCAGTTTTAAACAGTCACACAGCATCCATCCACTAAACACATTTCTTAGCATAAAATTTAAAAGAAACCAGGATTATTTCGGAACTAGTAGCCACTGCACACAAAACTTGTTAACCCAAATGTTGCGCACCCAAAGCCACGACTCGCGAAACAAATGGTCTTTCTCAAATAGAGGCTAACAATGAACTGATCTGTGGTCATCTCTTTTCCAAAATAAAATACACTCACACGAAATTTTCTTCTTAAAATTTGTTGTCTCGGTTTAAAAGACAAGGAAACACAGACGTATTCAACGCCGGCGTAGCGATTGACATTTTGCACACATATGTTGAATTGTCTTCGTCCGTTCGGTAGAAATACTATATTTTTATTGTCACTCGAATTCTTCCTCCCAATGCACACAAAAGGAATCTGAAGTTCCCAATGTTTATGATGGTCATTAAGGGTTTTCGAAGGTCCTGTGAGCCTTGATGGTGCACATTTTACTTGAAAGCGATATTGTCAAGGGTTATCTATTGGTATTATGATTATTATTTTTTTTTTTTTTTTAGATTTTATAAAAAGAGAGCCAGAAAGAAATTGAGAGTAGAAAATTATGGAGTAGCAGAAGAACTCGTGGATATGCTAAAAAATATTTAAGTTCCATCGTTATAGTTTAAACAAATTACGAAAGAAAAAAGCACAGCTTTCTTGTAACTGAGTTTCTTGTGAAGCTTAAAAAGTTATACAAAAAAGTTGTTCAAATGTATTTGAGAAAATTCATAGATCAATTCTCACAGTATTGAGCGGATTTCGAACCACGCACCTCCTGATTACCAGCAATCAGGAGGTGCGTGGTTCGAATCGCACCCAAGACTGTTAGAATTTTTCTACGCATTTTATCAAGTTTATTACCTACATAGGTTTCTATGGAAGCAACAAGCATTCTTCAAATACAGTTAATTTGTCTCAGTGTCAGTTAAAAAGTAAGATCGTTTTCCGCCCCATTAATCCACCACAAATATGAAGTGCAGTGTCGTAGCTAAGGGAGCATGCCCCCTCCGTAAACTTGTCTTGGTCACCCCAAATATCGTGCGTTTACTATATATCAATTTGCAAAATCACCATATTTGGGGGCCAAACCACTTCCACGTGCAAATACGTCCCCCCTAAAATCAGAAATCTTCTTACGCTCCTGATGAAAAGGATACCGTACGAAATATGTTCATAATGTCCCAATAACAGGAATTCACTAGACATAAACAGCGGACGAGTGATTCAGGAAAAACGTAATATTTATTTTTTGCATTATTACGTACTCATGGTTAATTAATGAAGTTAGCTTAAACCACATATGCCGCGGCCCAACTGTTGAGAAACACTGCTTTAGATAGGAAATCGACGAAGCAAACATCCTCTGAATCTCAGAAAATTTATCTTACCACATTACAGAAGAATGATAATATATTTTATTTATTTATTAAGGAGATACTGCGTGTCTTCACTATTATTGCTGCTTTATCTCGGAGTCGAAATGATGACATTACATTTCATCCAAGAAATCTTCCTAGTCTACACTCATGCAAATTTGTCTCAGACAAAAAATTTGCCTTCCTTTGGCGTTATTGATCTATCAAGTTTTTGGAAGCTCAATGTGCAGCCACTTTGCACGTATCCAGGTGCTCGGGAACGATAACGTGTGCACATTTGTATAAGATGCCTGGACGTGTTGCAATGCTTTGCTGTATCATTTCTTAATTTGCCGTGACATATTGTGATCTTCTTGTTGCTTTCTTCCGTGGAAGCACTGTGCGAACTCTTTTCGCACTGTTTAACACTAAGAGACTATCGTCCATGTATAAATTCTTTCATCCTATATTACACAAAAACGACGGGACGAAGAGCTTGAAATCGGTGAGGTGTTACGCATGTCCGAATGATTACATTTGGCTTTCAAGCCTCCCTGGAACAAATAAAGAATTACCGTACGATTAGTGATGGCTGTTCTCTTACAGATATTTCCATTTTATCTGATAATTCAGTCTACCTCTTACCTGCAAATAAAACAAATACATCATTAGAACATATATGTAGCAGGCAAAACACTTGAAGTTGCTCTCAAACATACATAATTACTGTACTTCACTACTTTATATTGGATACTTTTCGGACAGGCCAGAAAATTTTCATGTGACTCTTACATAAAGTTTAAATATTGCATACAATATTTATATTACACCAATTTCAAAAATGGTATTGAAATTGAATGTTTTCAATTTTCTTTTTTATTATACCTTATATGAATTCTTTGATACATAGTAGGATTTACTACAAAATCTTTTTCAACACAAACAAACAAAAAACAAAAGAATTGATTGCACATTTTATTTATTGGAATAAGTTACAATATGTGAATCAGTTAGCAAACTTTGGTGTATTTGAGTGGGAATCGCTAAATATGTTTATCTCACATCAAATGTGTATATAATCCTACGTAATATTCAGTTATTTTTATGTATCAGCAAAACAATTCATGAATATGTTCAGATGATAATGTTATAATTAAGTTTTTAAAATATGGTAATTTTCTATAAGTGCAGCTTGACCTCCCTTAATCAGGAAGTCTATTTCTATTGTTTGAATATTTTATATATGGTATACTCATTTTGGTAAACAAGATATTTCATAACATACTTACTAGTGAATGAAAGGGAGTATCGATGTTGAAGTAGGTTTGGAACAAGAGCTCATGTGTATGTGGAAAACAAGAAAAAAGAATTAATTACATACTTATCCAATTTTATTCATCATCTACAATAATGATTATTTTTTGTTGAAAAATAGGGTATGGGTAGGCCTTCTTCTATGAATAGGCATATTGGGTACATGCCCAGGAACGCAACAGTCGCACAAAGGAAAAAGAGAAAAACAGTGTTATTGCTCATGATTACTACATGACCAATAGTGGTTTATTTTACTTTTATTATTTAAGGATACCAATTGCCACCCGAGACACAGTGAATCCATAGATAGTACGAGTGGATAATAGATAGGTTCTCCAATAGAAAGCTAAGGCAGATACCCCTTCTGGTCCAAAACTGAAAGTCATGGTATGTATGTGTGAGAAAAGGAGGAAAATATTGCTTGCAGTGTGCTCAGGACACTGTTGAAGACTAATGCGGACCTAGGTTGGATAGTAATAATAATAAGTTAGGCGTATTTGCATTCAAATTTAACAAATAAAACTAGATATTTCACTTGCGACAGTGCTGATCGTGAGAAGTCGTAAGAGACAGGAGAACCTGCAAAGTTAATATGAGAGGTTGTATCAAGATTGCTTCCTTAACTTTTCTTTAAAATCATTTTCCAAAAGTAGATTATTGGAATTTCGTTGTGTAGTGCACGAATGCGTGCAGTTTTTCTATACGGATCCTTATAAGTAATAGTAGGAACGGGTTAGAAGCCCCGCAGGTGTTCGTTGGGTCCTGTTCTCGATATAAAATGGGCAAATTAAAGACTTCCCCAATTTTTTCCGTACATTTTAGAATCTGGGATCCGTATAGTAAAACTGCACCCACGAATGTAGTGTAAGAAATAATATGAAGGATGGTTTTGATGTTTCAGAATTGTTTGTGAACTTTCCTTACGATACCGGTATTGTACTGACACAGCAGTCACTCGGTAAACATGTACTGTAAATACACAATGTTATTACTTGAGTGAACAAACCTCTTTACAGACCCTTATCAACGAAACTTCGTCTGAAAAAGTAAACGAAAACTTGGAAGAATCCAAAGAGGCAAGAGAACATGCGCTATGGCTACCCTTCCGGTTAATCAACTCGTATTTGAGCACAGCGTTAGGTTGGTTTATTCGTTGCGCATGCGCACTCATGCATGGAACCAACGAAATAGTATGCATTATACTTTTACACATGCACGCACGTTTCGAGGAAGTGGGCGGAAAATCCTGTAATGTGCATAACACACGCATTTTCAATGTTCTATTTTATATATATATATATATATATATATATATATATATATATATATATATATATATATATATATATATATATATATATATATATTCTTTTACAAAAGTGTTTCGTTTTGTTTAGCTTCATTCTTTCCTTCCTTTTGAAGTAGTTTGATGATATTCTTATCTGTGTTTTGTATGTGCAGCACTTTTTTTTTTTTTTTACTTTACAATTGTTTTTAAGTGCAGGTGAAAAATAATATACTGTATAGGCTATGTATGTTGTTAAAAAGTACAAGTGAAACTGCATTGTTCGTCGAACTGCAAACGAAGCACCCTGTATACATAACCAGTGGGAGTTGGTTTTCTCCCTCTTGTGCAAGATATGGGAAAATAAACATTTACAATATATATACATACAAAAACGTACATAAATATATAGGCCTATGTCGTTTAGAATTATTGTCAGTAATAATCATTAGAAATAGAAGTACAAATAATTTTAAATATATTGAATCGAACTTATTTTTATTATATAAAAACGTATTATTTTATGTTCAGAAAAGTATGATGCTACACGAAGGATATGAAGGCTACAATTGGAAATTGTTTGTACTTTTTTATTGAATTAGAATACCCACTTTCTGAAAAAATAAATATGAGATCACAGCAGCAGAAGATAATGAAATATACTTGATGTAGTCTTCTCCAGGCTCGTATTTTTCGAATCCCTGATCTAAAACACGTAACTTAGCTTTCCAATGAAATAAAACATGCATAAGCCATATCGCTGATTAGCGTTATTAGAAAGAAAGTGTTACCATCTCTCTTACTTTATGTTCGTACTCGGTAAATATCGTTTTGATGTGGATGGGTAGGGGTGGTTTCGTCCATGATGCATTCTCCTAAATTTCAATACTAATACTAATAATAATAATAATAATAATAATAATAATAATAATTGTACTGCTTCTGACCTTCAGTACTTCACGAACCCTGGGTATGACCTTGACTAAAACGTGTTACTCTTGTATAAATCATATCTTTTTATTCATTTTCAAACTTTTCATTAGCTTCAACTAATTTATTTCTCGATCCAGGGGCGGCTTTAGGCTTTGGGTGAGCAGCCCGCTCTCTCGCTTATGGATACATACACACATTTGATTGATTAATGACAGTAGGAAATTACTTTTACAGTAATGGTTGATGATGATTGTGAAATAATTATCTACCATTAATATTAATAGTGGAAAATATATTTACTTTTTATTGTATCTATTAGCGTTTATATATTTTTCAAAATTTTTGGGTAGCCGTCACTGCCTCGATCTCCTACAATTCCTAGGGTGCATTTTTCGTCATAATCTTTACATTTTGGGTGTCCATGCATGTAATTGATTCAGGAAGAATAATAACCCTATATTATAATCGACAGTAGATAAAATATGACACTAATTGCAAAATTCACTGAAATATAGAACTAAAACAGGATAGAACTATTGAATTCAATAAGTACGCGTATAGTATATGTATGACCTAGATATAATGCTCTTTATCAAAACAAGAAAGCATATGTCTGTCATTGAATCATATCTAATACTGACATATTAGCCCAGTAAATAAAGGACCGCGAGCTGAAATAATTTAGAAAAAGCTGAAAATTTCAGGATTTGTTTTTCATGTGATTTTAAATGAAATATCAAAAGTCCCCTAAAATCCCGTGTGCGCTTCATCCTCAAAATGGCGGCCGTCCGGAATGCGCATGTCTCCCGATTTTAGCTTGTAACTCTGAGACTATTTAAGATATTCCAATTCTGTAAAAGCACTTTTGTTCTAGAAGATCCAATCTATAACTTTTCTTAATACTTCTTTCTAGTAAAGTTTGACACAAAGCCACCATTTTCCATTAAAGTATAAAGTGATACATTTTGAAAGTCCTGTTCTTGGATTGGTTGTAGAAAATCTCCAAAACCGTTAGGAATTCGCAAACAATGCTCGGAATAGTTTAGATTAAACATTTATTTAGCTTTATTTTAAAAAAAGAATCATTCAAATCGGAATACAATTAGTCGAGAAATTCGACGTTTTTGAAAAATATAGGTGGACAGAGCTGGTTTCTTGTCACCCAATTGTCCATGCTGTGTTCCTTTAAATCTCTTTTTTTTTTCTTTTTAGTAGCAGAAATAAAGTATATATATTCAGTAGACTCACCCTTAACACCATTGGCGTAACAGCTGGTAGTCTATATATTATTATATTCTAAACATACATAAATTTTAAGCTAATGTGGTTCATAATGATACGAAAGTAAACAGCAAACCCCTGCCTTCTTATCTCAAAGAATGAAGCAAACAAGAAAAGAAAAGCAGATCATGTCTAAAAATAGAAGCATCAACAATGCATTCGTATCGTGTCTACCTAGAAAGAAGCAATTCCTTCATTGGAAAAAGTTACTCCCGAGGATCCAAAGTTACTATTATTATTATTATTATTATTATTATTATTATTATTATTATTATTATTATTATTATTATTATTATTATTTGTTGTTGTTGTTGTTGTTGTTGTTGAAAATGTAACTAGAAGTAAGAAAGGTGATTCAAATATGTTATCTCGGACCGGGCGGGATATTGGCTGGCCCGGTCTTATCTTTTCCAATTACAATGGAAGTGAGTGAAGCCTTAGAAAGTTTATGTGAAAAATGGTCGTCAGTGTCTGAACAGCATGTAGAAACTAGACCTTTTGGTCAGGAGACAGATGATCAAGACATCAGAAAACTTTCTGATTGGCTTAGTCTTCACAACCCGTTTGAACAGTCCTATCAAAAAGACCTTCTAGTCAACATTGCAACTGGCTTAGTAACTGGTAAGAAAGTTAACTGTGATAGGGCGAAAGAGATAGGGTCAAAATCACTATCTCAAATGATAGGTAAAACCTTTGGTAGCGTAGTTCTAAAACGAAAAGAGAAGGTTGTGTGTCTGCGACAAGCAATACAATTAATATTAGGAAGGAAGCTGTTAGCATCAACTCACTTTGATTGTTCAACCGAATTGCTGCGGTATTGCAATCATAAGAATAGATGCATAATTTTTTAAAATATGAACTAACACCTTATCCTCCCTCTTTGTTTGATGAAATTTCAATTAGAAAAACTAGAAAATCTGTACTTGTGGACATTGTAGGACCTATAGAACCCTGTATGAAAACTCGATCAGAATTGAGTTACGTTGTAGACGGTGGTTTCTTACTTCATGCGGTTGTTTGTCCGATATTAACACATATGCAAATACTTCTGAAAAATATGTACGATATATACGGAAACACATTTCACCATGCAGAGCTGCAGTTTTTGATGGCTATGCAACAGGCAATAACACCAAAAATATTGAACGACAGAGAAGAGCAATGTCAAAGATGTCTCTACAATCGCATTTGATGAAAATACTAAAGTAACTACTGAGCAAGTACCCTTAAAAGACGTTTGATTGATTTCTTCAAAACCCACTTTAACTCTTCAAGCATTACAGTGTACGAAGCTGAAGGAGATGCAGATGCTCTGATTGTCAGCACAGCCATTAATCTAAATACATAAAACACTTTTGTTGCTGTAGTAGTAGGAACTGACTGACTTATTGGCCATCTTAATTCTTCAACAATTCCAGACACTACAGTGTACTTTGTGAGGCCGAAAACAAACAAAATTGAACAGAAATGCTTCCACATTGGCAACATCCAAAGGAAATTAGAGTCACTGAAGGACATCTTTCACATGGTGTCTTCATGCTATCACAGGGTGTAACACATTATCTTTTTTTCAACAAAGGCTGTCATCAAAATTCTTCAGAAGTAGCAAGAACTATCTAAAGCGGCCACAGTCTTCCACCTACCCAATTTAGATCCCCAAACATTCATTAAAATAGGAGAAAAATTGGTTACGCGGTTGTATGGAGAACACAATCAAATTTCTTTAGACGAACTTCGATATAAGCCTACAACAGGATAATGACTAGAAAACTATCCTCAAAATTCAATTTGGCAAATTTCCCTCTTACAAGTGCTGCTGCCTCTCAACACAGTGTATGTGTTTATCTTCAAGTACACCAACGATTGGGAAATGATTTGAGCCCAACAAAATGGGGCGGCAATTAATAGAAGGTAAATTGCTTCTAGTGCAATAAAATTAAAAGCTGCTCCTGACAATCTGCTGAACCTTGTATCTTGCCCATGTAAGATGAGAACGCAGAAAGATTGTGACAGCAAATGTGAATATAGAAAGGCAGGACTGACTTGTTCCAAACCCTCTTTTAATTGGCGGGGAAATATTTGTTCAAATATGTTAATTCCTGACGACTCTGAAGACCATGAAATTTTCATGTATTAAAGAAGGTAGGTGTAATACATATTTTAAAAACTTTTTACTCCCTTTTTGACTATTTACGATGAAGAATCTACTGTACAAGGGAGTTCATATGAGATGTAAAAACGGATACTTAATTTTCAACAATGGTGGCTCGTTGGTATATAATCAGTGAGGCACAGTACATAACTGTAAGTTGGGTTTTGTATCTACAAGTAGACTCAATGCAAATTGACCATTTTGTATCCTTATGAATATACAACCAAACTTAGTTATTCCGTGTGCACCATCGGTTGCATAACAACGAGCCGCCACTGTTTTCAATGTACTTAAAATTATATTACTCTTAACAAAATTTACAGAATAGGGCTTTTATTTTTCATAATAAAAGTGCTTTTTACAGAATGAAAATATAATAATCCCTTTTCTAGCTGTTAGTTTTTTTTGGGGGGGGGACATGTCGGACAAGTGTCCTCTTTGGTCGCCATTTTGGTCTGAAATTCACATAGGTTTTATGACAGTTTTGAAATTTCAGTTTGGAATCCAAGGCATGAATGCCATAAATCCAGCACAACTATGAATTTCGAAACTTTAGGTGCTGGACTAATAGCGATTAATTTTTATCCAACTACTTTTAATTAAAAACATCGAATTTCCCGACTAATTGTATTCCGATTTAGACGATTCTTTTTTTAAAGCAAAACCAATTAAATGTTCAATCTAAACTATTCCGAGCATTGTTTGCGAATTTCTAACGGTTTTGGAGATTTTCTACAACCAATCCAAGAACAGGACTTTCAAAATGCATCACTTTATACTTTAATGGAAAATGGTGGCTTTGTGTCAAACTTTACGAGAAAGAAGTATTAAGAAAAGTTATAGATTAGAGCTTCTAGAACAAAAGTGCTTTTACAGAATTGGAATAGTTACAAGCTAAAATCGGGAGACATGCGCATTCCGGACGGCCGCCATCTTTGGCCGCCATTTTGAGGATGAAGCGCACATGGGATTTTAGGGGACTTTTGATATTTCATTTAAGATCACATGAAAAACAAATCCTGAAATTTTCAGCTTTTTCTAAATTATTTCAGCTCGACACCCTTTTTGGTCCTTTATTTACTGGGCTATATGGAATCTTTAAACAATGGATATGTGATAACTACTTTGGGCAAGAATGAACATAAATATTAGATTAATCTCCCATTATGTTCCACAGATTAATTGAGACAATAAAAAATGAATTGGTGATTAAGTTATTAGTAAAATGATAGCGAAGTAAAGTGAAACGAAAGTAGCCTAAGCAATCACGGACATTACCTTTGCTCATTGTAAAGCCCATCATGACTGGGTCATAATTAATAAGATCTAAGATATTCCGAGTTATGAATTCTTCTTATAATAATGTAATACCCACCCCTTTACCTTTTCATCCCTTTTCTTCCGTTCTAGATCAAATAAAGAAACGCTCAAACACTTGCCTTATTACCTTAAATGAAGTTCATATTCCAAATTTCACGTGTCTAATCGCAAGAGATACCGAGATATAGATTATTGAGATACATCTTACTATAATAATTGTAATCCCAACCCCCTTTTTTCTTCTTACCTATTTTCTTCCCTTCGAGGTCAAATATAAAAAAAAAAAAAAAACCGCTTAAATACTTGTTTTATTGTAAAATAGAAGTTCATATACGAAATTTCGTTTATCTAACCTTCAAACTTTCGGAGATATGGACATTTTAATATAATAACTACCACCCCTATTTCCCTGTCTCCGTCGAATTTCCGAAATTTCTTCTTTAGTGGTACCTTACTTCACAAATTCTGTGTGCTGTCTAAATTTAAAGTTTTAGGTTAAGTGGTTTGGCCTGGGCGTTAATCAGTCAGTCAGGACTGTTTTATAAGAGTGATTAATAACGCATCAAACAAGTGTGTCGTCAAATAAAAGAGGTTGGAAACCATTGTTACGTTCACAAATTGTTTAAATTGACTAAGGTTAAACAATAATCAGGCTTTATACAAATAGAAGTATCTGCATGTCGGTATCTTTGTACCGTATGCTATCTTATAATGAAGACATGAAGCACATCCATCCCTCAAAATAATTACAGGAATGACACCCATTTCAGCTCACATAGGATATACAGTGAAATATTGAAGCCATGTCTTTGTATTCTAATTATCAATACACTGAATAATTCTGGAACTCATAAAAAGGTTGCAAGAGTTTTCCTTAGCTTGTATGGTTGCTAGTAGTTGGGTTTATTTCAGGGATGCGTGCAGGATATTTTCCAAGATGGAGGAGGTAAAAGACCGATTCAGGGGATGGGTGTGGGCAAAAGGCCGATTCTAAGGTGTGAGAAAAGACTGACAGGAAAGTACAATCGCAAATACACACATACTTTGATGCTTGACTGCATTAGTAGTATGTGAGAGCAAATTAATAGCTTTTGAGATGTATTTCCAAGAATTGAACATTCTTCGAAAATCTGGGAAGCTGAGTAACTGCCTTCGCTATGGGTAGCCATAGTTCATTCGGATCTGTTAGCACTTTTTATTATATGTTGAAATCTCATTTCTCATTTTCAAAAGTTTTTTTTTTTTTTTTCGATACGATTCTGTAGTGTAGTTCCCCTTGACAGTCAAACGACAAACGTACACACTTTTTGTGTACATGGACTCGTTGGATCCATGTGGAAGCATAAAATTTTAAATAAAGACCAAAATAGTGGTTCGGATCCCACTTTAAGTCTCGTCTCATATAGCCTTGGCCGCAAAATAATAATAATAATAATAATGATTTGAGTTGATTTTGAATTTAACGTCCCGTTCAGCAGCTGGGCTATATGAGACGTGAACCTCCGAATCCGAACGATAGACGAAATCCGAACCACATGAGCTCCCGCCGGGAATCGAACCCGTGTCTCCCACGCCAAAGGCGCATACTCTAACCGCTTAGGCACGAAGGAGCTCTAGAGTAGTAATAATAATGAAATGAAATGAAGTTTTGGAGTTTTACGTCCCACGATTATGTCGGTTAGGCTAAAGGAGACGGTGAGGATGACAAATGAATGAAACGGCGGAATGAAGAAAGTGAGAGGAAGCGGGAGAACCCCGAGGAAACCCACGCACACGGTGTTTGTCCACCACAAAGTTCACTTGGCGGAGCAGGGTTTGAACCCGGGATCCCATGCACCATAGTTTAACGCTGTACCACTGAGCCACCGCTGCCCCCAGAAATAATAATAATAATAATAGACTAATTACAATTAATTCTAAAATGTTTGCAGCAGGTGGAGGACATTCTTACTTCTGTTTTTAATGTTGTTCGTGAGACTAGATTTGGGGCTATCTCGTCTCAAAAAGGTGTGAAAATGCTGTTTCGTCTCGAAAAGCATACTTCTTTCTATCGGAGCAGAGGTAGCTCGTGAGGGAAGGTATAGCAATTTTTTTTTCTCCTGAAATAAAAAAAAAAAAGAAAATTTTCTTAATATAAATTTTTTGATATACAATTAATGCATTAGGTAACTTTTATGCTCTTAGTTTCATGCGGTAAAACTTTATAAAGTTTTATCTTATGATTTCCCTCAGGAGCCGCATCAATATTGGAGGAGCTGTCTCGTTTCTTATCTCGTAAAAAAAAAAAAAAGGAAAAGAAAAGAAAAAAGTCGTCGTGTCTCGTGGACAACCCTATCTTACTTGTACTTCTGTCCAAACTAGATGAAATTGTGGTAGCTTATTGGTAGAGTTCTCACCTGATGCAGGAGTTCCCTGGCCACTCGAGTTTGTATTATAGACAATATCGTGTCAATGCGTTTTCCTCGGGGTTCTCCCACATTCTCATTCCACTAATCTATCTCCTTTGGCCTAAAGAACATAAACATGTGCATAAAACTAGAAATATTATTTCATTTGCATCATATTGTTTCTGAAAATTAGTAATAGAATGAGACAGAGAAAATCAGTTTGTAAAGAGGAATAAAAATCAGTTCAGATGCAACATATCGGAACGTACCGATTGTTTCATCGTCGTCGATTGTAGGGTCAAGTACTGGAAGTTAGTATTTCAGACACGGATTGAAAATAAGTGTTATGCCGGTAGCCAGTAGCGTAGCCAGGATGTCTGTTTGGGGGGGGGGAAAGTGCTGTTATAGGTACATATAGAAAAATTACAAACAAAAAATATATAAACATAAAAATACATAAAAAATTACAAACATCAAAGTACCAAAGTACATTGTCGGACCTCTTTGGGGGACGACCCCTCCACCCCCCCTTTCCCTACGCCACTGCCGGTAGCGTTCACATTCTACAATTCGAAGAAAACTGATTATTACGATAGAGGAAAGTAATGTCCAACTCGTAATGTGGCTGAGCAGCTGTCATCTGTCGGTTGACGCATCAAGTATTAACAATGATTTTTTTTTTAAGCTCATGCAAAGAATGCTTCTTCCACGTGGTTCTAGTCCGTTGATAAAACTGGGTAACGTAACTAACATGCACGCATTCCATTCCAGCAATACGAGTGAAAACCATTGTGGAAAACAATTGGCGAATGTTTTTATTTTCGGCGGGAAAACTTGTTTCCGTTGCCAAGGTAACGTTTACCGGCCTGAACTTCACGTTATATTCTTCATTCCTGTAGTCCTTTTCTTCCTCTCTGTCAGCTTGGTGTAGTTAGGTAACCCTTCTCCTCTGCAACTCCAGTAGTCAATTTTTATTTCTCTTTTCCTCTCGTACGTACATTCTCTCCCCACTTTATCCCCCTACTCAGTGCTCTTTTGTTCTGCCCCCTATCACGTGGTTTGGTCTCGTATCATTGTTGCCAATTTCTAACCATTAACCAAGCTGGCAGAGAGCAGAAGTAGAGTAGATTGGAGTGCAGAGATGCGAAGGGGAAGGAAGTAGGTCTGCCAGATCACAGCGTTTAGATAAACGAAAAACATAAAATGAGTGATTCACAAGCATTGAAAAAGACCACGAGGCTCAGTTGAAGGAAATGTTTGTGAACGCTTATTTTCTTTCTAAACTTTTAAAATATTTATATGGCATGAATTATGTCAAATGCTTGAATTTAAACGATATTACCTTTTGTTAATACTACATTGTACTACATTGTAGTGACTACAATATCAAGAGAGTGGGGTGTTGCCTGCGGTATTGTATTAATTGTATAATTGGCTTTATTGTTTATGTAAAAACAAAATTATTTAAGATGGTGTCATCTTTGCCTACGTACTAAATTGTCGCATAGCTGGTTATCAATTTTATTGCTTCTATTTTTATTTATTTATTTTTTTTTGTTTCTATAAGTACCTTTGTGAGACGGGCATTTTTTTTTTACTTCGTCAGATATGTGGGAATCAGGTATCCTGTTTCTTAACATAGCTATATACAATTCAATAAAATGTAGTGAAAGTTGAAATATATTATTTTGTAAACTGTGAAATGTATGCTGTCATCTTCTAGTGAAAATCCGAGGGAACTACACAGAGAACGCGAAGCAATTTATCTCAGTACAAGAACAAATAATAGTTATGCACGGTAATTTTAAATCAGACCTTGTTTATGAAAAGGAGATCATAATTCTGCAGTATTATGCGTATTTTTGTCCCGTTCCTTTCCCTTAGATATTGAAGTGACTCTTAGTCTATTCGGTAATCCTAGGCAGGTGTAACGAAAGCCCACGATGGTAATAGCATGTGGTCGTTGCGGTAGTTGTCAGAAGTGGGCACTTTTTGCATATCTGACTCAACAATCAACATCAGTATCTCATACGAAATTCTGACATAATCAAATTCATGTTACATTTTAAATTTATTTCCATTTTAAGAGGTACAGATGGGAATGAAGGTTTTTAGCTTCTACTTTAGCCTGTCAGCACTAAAACAAAAACAAAATACTTTTCTTGCATTACTATTAGTTCTTGCAAGCATTTATTTTAGCGAAGTCTGTTCCGTTTGACAAAGAAAGAAGTGATGGTTATGGTCGAGATGACTGTAAAGATCAGAAAACACATTGACACAGAATGTGATCAAAGCTGTTGTAAATGAACCAGGGGGTGGAGTAACTTGACAAAAGCAGTGGCATGTAAGACCTGAGGAAAATACCAGTCTTCTTTAGAAATTTACCAGACTTTTGATATTGAGCGCCGTTTAGAAATACTACCTCTTAAATTTTGTAGTCGCATATATCACTAAGCATGTATAAATTTCACTTTTATTATTATCAGTAGTAGTAGTAGCAGCAGCAGCAGTAGCAGTAGTAGTGGTAGTAGAAGAAGAAGAAAAAGAGAATATTCCTTAACAGGTACCTCCATAATGCAGATAAATAATTTGGTCCTGGCAAAAAAAAAAAAAAATGCATTATTACAGACGGAACTCTTCCTTTTACGTGTTTTGTCAGATACGGACACGGACAGTCTTCTTTTCTCTGTTCAACGTCTTAGTAATCTCTTCATAACGGACGTGAACTATTTTCAGTTCATATTTATTCAGCATAAAAAATACTGTAATGGCCCGTCTTGCGAGCTGTAACAAATTTTCTTGTTTTGAGTGGAAACCTTTAGAATTTTGTTTGAAATTATGATGTTTTCGTACTTCGTGGAACTGATAAAGATTTATTCTGTTTCCGTCGCTTATGAATAAAAAGTAACGAGTTGGGTTGCTTTCAAAACTATTGACATTTCTACCAAGATAACTATTTAGTTGGTGAAATAAAGACAGTCATGAATATGTATTATTAAATGCAGCTTCTGCATCCATAGCTATGCTGATTGGCAATATACTACGAATGTAATTTTCATGCAAATATTAATTTAACATCTTATGTAATGTACTATAGAACTAACATTCCTAACCTGATGTAACACAATCTCAATACCGAAGTAAGCTGACAAATAAAGTCGTCTATATTTATTAAATACGTTAATTTGTTACACGCGTGTTGTACGTAGTACGAGTTAATATGTGATAATGATAAAAATTAATTTAGTTACTTAAGCTACGTTAGAGTATGATGAATCTAGGTTCTATTATAGTTTACGACGAAATATTCACTAAGATCTAAGATGAAATATATGAAAAGTTGTACCGGAAGATTAAATGCACATTATTCCTATGTATGCGTTGAGCAGTGAATTTGGTCACGAACTGATGTAACGTTAACTCTCTGGAGAGTGAGTTTCTACCGTGTTACTTTCCCTGTTTTACGATTCTAGTACAGGGTGTTGCAATGAAACTTCCCATATTTTAAACGCTAATAAATAAAAGTATTGCAGATAGAAAGTGATTTGTTCAAAAATATAAAACAGTATTGAAAACCGTTTATAATTAAGTAAAATTCTTCCAGTTTCCTTTAGCAAGCCCAACAGCTGCAGCATGCTTTCTTGCAGAACGTTTTGGAGATTACAAAACAGACTGTCTCACAGCCTTAATATTCTCAGGCATACGAGCACTTTTAGGTCGGAAATGCTTGACCCACTGCAAGATAGTCTTCCAATCAGGAATATTTTCGTTACATAGAATAGCAAACTAAGCGAAAAGCTCTTTGTACTGTAATCATAGAACTACTGCTTTTGAGAAACATTTCGATTACATACGTGATGGGCACGTGATCAAACAATAATGAGGACTGAAAATGACAAGAGAGTGATAAAAAAAAATAAGCTACGACCTCCACTCCTCACTTCTCCACGGATATGTTTCAGCCAATCAAAAAGTGGAAGGTTTTACTGGGTATTATTGACAGAGCGGGGCAACGGCCCCGGTCACCAAAGTAAGGGGCGTAAAATTCATGCCCTTACTGAAAAGAAGGAAAGAAAAAATGAGAGGAAAAATTACTTGGTCTGTCGACCTCACTCATATGTATGGGGTCGCCGTCATATACTCTCGCCTCGGACGCTGATTTTCCTCGGCACGGCGCTGATTATTGACAACAATTGTATTACCAATTGTTGGTCATTTTAACACAGGAGAGGTTGGAGTAATTAAAATCAGAACAAAGTAATTACAAGCTGTTTTTAATAACATTTTATATTTTTGAATAAACAAAGTTCTATCTGCAATACTTCTTGCTTTAAAACGTGAGAGTTTTTGATGACTAACCCTGTATATTCTTATAAAAGAATAAAACCATAGCTAATCGAGAATTTTAGACATGACAGTCATTTCTTTTAGTGTAACATCGTGGGAGGGGGCCTTGCTTTGGTCGCAATCAATTTAAGATATTACTGTAAACAGACCCGTTATAATACTTTCTGCATTTTGAAATAAATCTCTGATTCAGTACAGAGATTCCGTTATCCACGAAATGTTCTTGTCAAAAGTCAATGACGTAGTGAATTATTACACAGCACAAATGCAACCTCAACTTCAAAAATAATGGAACAAACGACCTTTATTTTATTTTATTTTTTTCGAAATTCCTCCCAGTAATTCGAATACTAAATACTGAGTACATTTCGATATTAGCCTATATTTATATTTATAAATATTGTATATATTGCATGCTGCATACAACTATCGTATGAACCATGACAAATTGAGTTTGAGTAACCTCCTTGTAGCGGATACCTCATTTACGGACAAATAATTTTGTCACGTAGGTGTCCGTTGTTCAGAGGTTTCACTGTAGTAGTGTTGATTCTTTACGTTTTTGCACCAACATCCGTTGCTATAAATTAGATATTTATCAATTCGCCGAAACTTGTATTTAGTTAATTAGTACAAGGACGCATTTTAAAGAAAAACTACCAATATTTCTGAATACATTAGAAAAAACACTATCCTTGTAACTGTTTCTAGTTCTTTTGAATCGATTCTTCGTTTACCTATGCCGCTTGAGGAACAAGGAAGAAACGATTTGAAAACTGGTTCTGAAAAAACTTAGTGACTGGCGTGGTGGCCTCACAGCAGGATGTACTTGAAAGAAAATACAGGGATATATTTCTATGTTGCAGTAATGTTGGACACAAGGAAGAAAAAGCGCGGGAAGTCACCTGAGTAGTATGTCCTCTTGAAGAAGAATAGGACCGTCTACCGTTACAGTGTTTCCAAACGTAGCTCATACTCGTAACTGTACCTCCACTCTCCACTTCATTGATAAATTTTGAAAATAGTCTTCAAGTATATTTAATTTATCAATATTTTATCATGGATTTTTTCTCTTTTAAAGTTTTATGGTCCATAGGCTAAAAGAGACGAGTGATTAATGTATGTGAATCTTGGAATGTGGAAGAAAACGGGGTAACCCACGAACAAGATGTATACTAACATGGGCTGGGATCGAATCAGGGACCCCCTCGCATCAGAGGAGAGCGCTTTACCAGTGAACTCCGTTGTTTCTATCATGGGGTAGTGACAATATATGAGTATTATATTGATTACTCTAATATTCATAACTTTATTTTGTCCTGCTGTCATATAATAGGTAAGATTTCCTTTGAACTTTTATTCATTTATTTATTTGGTCAAATACGATACACTAGAGTCAGTGAAAGAGTGGCATGTCAGTTTTGTTTATTATTATCAGAAACACGTTAAAAAGTTTGTGTTATATTGATTTTGCCATCATTTACTTTATCTAAATTACGTATTCAAATACAAACAGGGGCCGCGGTGGCTCAGTGGTAGAGCTTTCACCTCTGGTGCTTGAGGTCCCGGGTTCGATCCCAGCCCCCGCAAAGTGAACTTTGTGGTGGACAAACTGTGTGCGTGGGTTTTCTCGGGGTTTTCCCGTTTCCTCCCACCATTTCATTCATCACTCATCATCACCGTCTCCTTTAGCCTAACCGGCATAACCGTGGGACGTAAAACTTAAAGATTTCATTTCATTTCATTTCAAATACAAACAAACTATGTACAAAGTGCATTCGTATAAAATTTGGTACTGCATCATTCGTGAAGACAGTTGAGTAGAAGTCCAAGAATTCATAAATATATACTGCAATTAGTTCAGATGAAAGAACAGCGTAAATCTTTTTATTGAAGCCGATAATGCAGCAAATAACGAAAGAAAGAAAGAAAAACGAAATACAGAACTTAGTATCAATTCAGCTTTTCTTTTTTTACTTATGTAGCTTTTGTTTCATAATTACATCATATACACCAAACGAGACTGGAATCCTGCTGCATTGCTCAATTTAGATTTTAACGTCTCTTTTCAGCACCAGGGCTATGTGAGACATGGACCCATACATTAACCTGGAACCTGAACCGGATATTTTCTTTGGAAATTAAGCCCGGGTCTTCCTCGTCAAATATGGCTATGCCAACCATATAGTTGGCTCTTACGCCAAAAATATTTACGTTAACCACTAAATACGTGTATGAATCTTTCATTTACTCTAAAACTCAAATAATTCACAACATTTTCAAAGAATAATATTGAAAAATTTCAGAGTAAATTTTTGATATTGATGTCTGAGAATGAATTCATTTAATTGTTTTTCGACAGCTTCATAATTGACTTGCACGTGTAATAAATATTATTTGCTAACGAATTTCCAGATACAATTGATAAAGACGTGATACACCGCGGGATTATTAACATTGGACGATGGCAAGAAATGCTCAGGAGGAGGTGTGGTTAGAACGAAAATAACAAACTGCTGAAGGTAGAAACAGTATCGCGCGAAACATACATATATAAATGAATGAATATGGATAGCTACCGTATAAGTCACCGTTACCCATGAAAATGTTAACGTATTTTGTTAACGAACTTGGCCGAGATTACAAAACTAACAGATTAACTGTCTATTACAAAAAAGAAAATCAATTGAAAGAATAACTTTCGTTCAATAATTGTCGTGTGGAGTAACGGACAGACGTGCTGACATTACAATCTTATAAGGTCGACTACCGTGGTATGAGACAAAATGTTAGTTATTCCCTCCAGAATTAACGTTTTCATGAATTTTTATTGTTGTATTTGGGATTTGATGGTAATACATAATTAAATGAGTCATCACCCCTGCCGTATGACCAAAGCGTGCCAGTCAGTTAATTGTATGGAAACCGTTTATCAATGTAGGTTGAAACAAGGAACATTGTTTGCACTTAGTAAGTGCAATTGTCCGATTTTTTTGATTTATCAAAGAGGCTGTCCAATGTGTCGAAAAGGAATGGTCTAACACACACACAAACACAAAACAACGTTAGAACTAGTCGTAAAAAATCTTAACCGGACCACCGATTAGCTTTGGAAAATAATTTTCAAACCCGGCAAAAATTGCTTCAGTCCGTGGTTTGCAGGCTCATCCCAATCAATTTCCGAAAGAACATTATAAACGAAAATTTATGCAATGATATTTGGAGTCGAATATCACGAAAGAAGCCACTTCTCATGGCGGCTTATAAAGCTACAAGTCTTTAATGAGCTCAAACACATATACTGGACTGTAGCAAACTGAAAACGTTTGGTGTTATGCCACGAATCGCATTTTTGTCTATAGTTCAATGGCGCAAGGCGTTCAATGCACCGAAAACCCAATGAAGCATTTTATCTGCAGTGTCTGGAAGGTGTAGTTCAGGCTACATAAAGTTCTGATAACATGAACCAAGATGTTTATTTGCGGACATTTTCGGTCATAAGATGTTCCAACACGACAATTGCTGTCTTCACATGACTTAGTGTATAAATAGTTTGAGGAATATTCAGGCACGTAGTTTGGTCTGCGAAATCCAATTAAGAATATATAGGACTATTTAAAGACAGAAATAGGTATTCCTGTAATTTGTTGAAACTACAGAGTGTGGCTTTCTTGCTACACATAGATCCACTTTCACACTGAATCTAGGTGGGTAACCTTGCCCAGACGAGAAGCAGTGTTAAGTATGTTCTATGGGGTGACTAATTTTTCGTCCGGTGTGCTTACTATCCCAAAATATTTCTCGCAAGATTGTGCAAAACGCTAGTCAAGCCGGCCGCAGGGTTTAAGCAGCCGAAGGGCTCTTAGTTACAAAGCGACTACATTTCATTCACTAACTATTCACTAAATTTCGGAAACAGCTCTGCATGATAATAAGCACTAGGTTTCTTTGAGCCTTGGGGCCGCTGTACAATGTATGTTAAAATTGTCCTCAATTAAAAACTCTTAATTGTTTATATTTAACTTTTTTTTTAAAGTTTGCTCACCAATCAGCCTAAACTCCAAATCATATATATGCAATTATCCGTAATAGGCCAATGATAGCGGGGGTTCAGTGGTAAAGCGTTCACCTCTGGTGCATGGGATCCCTGGTTCGATCCCAGTTCGTGCCAAGTGGACTTTGTAGTGGACAAACATCATGTGGGTTTTCTCGAGGTTCTTGTGTTTCCTCCCACTTTATTCATTCCATTCATTTCTCATCATCGCCTTCTCCTTTAGCCTAGCGAGCATAAAACGGGACGTAAAACTGAAAGATTTCATTTCCAACGATAGCGCATATAGTGACATATATTAACGTGACGTACAGACCGAGATGTTTGCCGAAGATTTTACAAATTCTATCGTTTATTATATATATATATATATATATATATAATATTAATGTGAAGTTTAAGGCGCTTAATTTTAAAAGACCTTTAAAACCTCTGATGGTTTCTTTAAAAGTCATTTTCAATCGCAGAATCAGTTAATGTTCGATCGGTCATATGTACAATAAGCAATAAACATTAACAACAGAGTTCCGTGGTAGGTCACTGACAAGAGTGCTTACCTCTTGCATGTGGGGTACCTGGTTCGATCCCTGCCCGCATCAAGTGAACTTTGTGATGGACAAACACCATGTGCGTAAATTCTTTTTCTTCCTTACACTTCCTTTCACTATTTCACCATTTTCATACATCTCATCAGGACCGTCTCCCTTAGCCTCAGTGCATATTCGTGGGACTTTAAACCCAACAATAATAATAATAATAATAATAATAATAATAATAATAATAATGACCAGGTTTATTAATTAAAACATTTAATGTATGCATTATTATGTATCATATGGTTTTATGTAATGCATAAAATCGATTTAATTTGAAACATTCATTCAATAGGCTATAGAGCATAACGTGAGACGTAAAAACTAAAAAGAAATTAATATATGATAAGTTGATTTCGGCGAGTTGTAGGAAACATCGTATACTTAAAGTTTGGCTACCTCTTCACTGCAAATGATCTATCTTGGTTGGCAAAACTGCCCTTGCCTGAAGTCAAAATACAGGTTTTTGTGAAGCTAGAACAACGTTGCCAAATGAACGTCATTTCAGGTGAGGATGCTTAGGTACAAGCCTTCAGAGGAAGGAAGGGAAAGAAAGAGGTTTGGACTTTGGACTGGATTCCTTGTAGGCTCTTTTTATTTTGGAATTAAATTTGAATTGCATATGTTAAAAGGGTTTTTGACCTTTTAAAAAACCAATTTTAACATTTTGTGCACGAAAGATGGTAATACAACTTTTGGACAATGTGCTTGCGGAAATTAATGTATAAAATATATGCATTACTGTATAAAATATATGCATTTACTGACACGTAATTTTTTCTACTGCCGTGCAGAATAATTTTGTAGTTCAAATTCTCCCTCATCCTTCCATTTAAACCTCCTCATGAATGATTTTTAAGGAAATATATGTAAAATGTTGAAGGCCAATACTAGATTTCACGAGTAACGGTGGAGCCTAACAATAGGAATTCTATAGAACTAAGTCTAAATTTAAACTTTGAAATCGCCGGAGTGATTTACTATTAATTTAATACAGTAAACAACACTGTAAATGGATTGTGACATCAGCAACGAGGTTATTTATTCTTGTAAATGCTGTATAAATATACCGTATTTGATAATAGAGAAAATAAAATCATTTTTTAAAATGTGAGAGCATATACAAATGAATAGGCATTACATTTTACTGTACCTTCATCATTCATTTATTATGTAGTGCGGGGACACGGTGGCTCAGCGGTAGAGTGTTTACTTCTCGTGCAAGGAGTCCCAGGTTTTATCCCAGACCATGTTTTAATGGACATCATCATATCCCTGGGTTTTCTAGGAGCTCTCTCGTTTCCTCCCAGAGTTTCATTCCATCAGTTCTTTCATAATCACTTGCTTTCATAAGCTATATGTTTCGTTTACCCTAAATGACATAGCAGCGAAACACAGAAAAAAATAGTCATTGTACAGTAAAGATATATAACGGAAATCTACAATAGAGGCTTACATTCATTCTCTCTCTCTCTCTCTCTCTTTTTTTTTATATACTTTGTTGGGAGTTTTAAAAATTTGAATATAAAATAGTAGATCTCATTCTTAAAGCAAAGTCAAATCACTCTTGATGTAATTTTATTTTAAAAAGTAAATCGGTAGAACAGGAAAATAACCCAGTGGGGATAAACTTATTGAAAACACGAGTCATATGAGTGTAAAGTCAACCGCCAATTTTCGAAACATTAATTTAAAAAAAAAAAAAAAAAAAAAAAGAGAGAGAGAGATTCTTACAGTGAAGATACGATGTAAGGAAGTTAAAGAGCATGGCTCTTAAAGCTTGAGGGAGAACTCTGAACCTAAATTCTCACATTTATATTGTTAAAGTTGGATTTACCTTTAAGATTTCTTTCTTTCTTTTTTTTTTTTTTTTTCTAAAGCAGAAGTGTTTTTGTTTTTAAGATAAATCCCCTCACCTGATTTTTCTCTTCGATGGAACCTATTTGTATAGTGGAGCAGCTGGCTCTTAACATGCTCGACATAAAAAATCCAGTAGTCTCAAGAAGTCAGCACTAACACCATCTTTCAAATCAATTAAATATCTTTATATCTGGTTTTCAAGGTACAATCTTAGTTAAGTTTATTGGTTTCTAAAGAGTACAAGAACCATTTCAGATTAAACAAAATCAGGGGGAAGGGGCATAGTAACTCATTGGTTGAGCGTTTCCCTAATTTGATCCTAGGCCATGGCTATGTAAGTTTCCGGTGGATAACATTGTGTTCATAGTTTTTTTTAGAGGTTTTTCTTTTCTTACTCCAGTAATTCTTTCATAATAATACATTTTTATGTATCGTCCGTCCCCTTTAGTCTGCAGGGCATTATCTTACGAAGTTAAATTAGAAAATCTAGGAGATAACGAAGAGCCGTTTCGAAGCAGAAGAGATTTACACATCATTTATCTAGCGTTGCTCAGGTGTTATTGTGCATCTAAACCACAGCAATTTAGACTGGAGCAAGAAGTTACCTCCAAACAGTTCGGAAGATTTAGTTACTTGTATTCGAAAGAGCAATTGTGGCACTTCCGATTTTTTTTTTTTTTAAATCTCAAAAGAAAGAAAGAAAAAAAAGAAAGATAAAAATTAGAGGGATCACAGTTGCAATGTAAAGAAAACAGAAATTCAAATCTTAATCTCATGAAACTTTCATCTGTAAAAAGTATATAATACAAAAATGTGAAATTATTTCTCGAGTTTGCAAATTTTGTGGTTCCGTAATCACCAAAACTCATTTCAGTACACCCCTGAATTAAATACGACATGACAAATTACTGCTATCCGCAGTTGTGACATTTAAGCTATAAAACAATGGGAAATTCAAATTAAATAAAACAACAATTAAAAAAGTGCAAAGTAAGAGAAAGTGGCGTCCTAATGAACGCAGTTGTAGTTCCGTTTTTACAACTTAGAAATTTAGACTGAAGCAAAATATTATCTTCAAACATTCGAGAAAATATCCGAAACTGAGTTGATTTATAGAAGACATGTCTCACTCTTTCAAAACATGGTGCTATAGCAGGGATGCAAATAACCACTCGCCCGTGACAGTGGTTCATCGGTGCGGGCGGGCCGGGTGAGTGTTTAATATCACTATTATATATTTCAAAAGTAAGTAAATGATTTGAGCTAGTTGCTTTTATCTTGAGCTAGTAAAAGTTTGTTGCTTATTTGCATCTCTGTGCTATAGTATCGTATCCCTTTCGTGTATATATGAAAAGAAAAGTTACTGAATGTCATACGATATACGTTCATGGAGGAGGGGCCCTTTTATTCAAAGCTCGTAGGAGATCTTCATTGTCCTTAACATAGGCTCATGCACCGTTTGACCATTGAACTTCCTCCTTCGCCCGTACCGTGGGTTGTTATGGTCCAAACAAGAAAATTCGAAATTAAATGTTGCAACTATGTTTCCTCCGCGAGATGAAGTGGATGCCTATTTCCAACTTTTGGTACCAGAGGGCTGTGGTTACTGAGCTCTGAGCTCTTCAGATAACGCTGGAGGCAAGACGACTGATGCGTGACCGCAGATGAAAGGCAATTGGTCTGCTGTCTTCTCTTCGTGATAGTTCAGCGCTCGAACGATGGAGGCGCTCGATGTATTTGCACCACCTTTCTTTTGCGCTTCACCAACTTTGGCTGCTTTCAATGATCGTAGGATGGATACCAGAGGCAAGATTTGATGTAGTGAAAAGCGTGTCGAGTAACTATAGAATTCATGCGGTCTTAAAATTTTCACGCAAAGTAGGCTAATATGCTCCGTTAATATAATATATCACTACAATGGAAATATCGCAATTCTTCTAATTTGATTACATTTCTTCAGCACTAGCACACCTGTACAAGAATATATACTTACAAAAAATTGTGTTTTACATTGTTGAGCTTGCCGCAGTTCATGAGCAGGAGCGTCATTTCAGATTTTGCTTGGGGCAAGACTCCTTGATATAAGTAAAATTTCGCATTTTTCACTGATTTACTACTATTCTATTGATAAAATCTATATACATCTCAAACTCAGGGAAGGGGGGCAAATGCCCCTCCCTGCCCCCCGTAAATGACGCCCCTGTTCATAAGGCAGGCCTAACAAGGTAAAATATGGTATATGAAATTATAAATTCTACAATCAGGGGCGAGGTTCAGTAGTAGAGCGCTCGCTTCTGGTGCGTATGATCCCTGGTTCTATTCTAACTCGCATCAAATGCACTTTGTGGTGGTCAAACACCGTGTGCATGGTGTTCTCGGGCATCTCCCGTTTTCTTCACTTTATTCAGTCAATCTGCTTAACATTAATCATTACCGTCTCTCTTAGCCTTTGAACATAAACGTACAACGTTAAACTAAACAAATACAAATACGATTGGACGCTGCAGGAGTGCAGTAGTCCCTACTTCGAACCATATATATTATATTATTATAGTAATCAATATTATAATAATATACTAATGAAAATCGGGAAACTACTTATATGGGAGAATCTCCCCTCTCGCAATCAAAGCCGAAATGACGCTATATTCACAATACTTCCTGACTATCTGGAAATACATTCTAAGTACCTCCGTATTTACATTATAAATTCTAAATCAAGAGTCGTATCAACGAACGCCCCTTAAACTTCAAATTTTGACAATGACGTACTGCTGTGCAATACAGATATCCAATCGTGCTTCACTGACGTCTAAACATTCTTTCAGCCGTTTGCATGATCCCAAAGTGCATGTTGGCGATCTTTCCTTGGAATGTACTGAATATTCAGGCAAATTTTCCCTTTAACGGTGTGCAAATTTAAAAGTTTCCAATATTATCCTCTACAGCCAAATATTGTAGTAGGGTCCCTGGGAGTAACCAGTCTCTTACCTAGATACTGTCTCACGCGAAGAACCACAATGCAACTACGCGCACGAGACAAGATTTGAGACTATCTCGTCTCGAAAATGTGCTGTAAAAGTGATGTCACGACTCGTCTCGTGCGCATCCCTACTATTTAGTGTCAGTGAGACGGGATACTCCACCACCCTGTAAGAGATGGATTCGTTGCAGAGCACCCATTTCTTGGTCCACAAGTCTCCAGATTTAAAGCTTTGTGTCTTTTGGTTGTACGACGTGTTAAAAACGAAGTATATATGAAAAGGATTTCAATATTCATTATTTATTATTTACTTGAATTTCTTATGTATTTTATGCATAGTTATTCACAATATTGCAAATGAAGATCGCTGACATAAAATTTTGGGATTCCGGAAACAGTTGGAAGAGTATTCGGACGTCAGTACAGCATAATTGGCATTCGGAAATTGAACAGTGTGCATAATCGTCAGAATTTGAAATTCAAGTAGTGCTTTACGTGTTATTTCATATTGATCTCTCTCTCTCTTTATATATAATATGGAATTCATGACGCTTTCAAATAGGCCTCCTCGTTGGAGTTGCACAGGGTTCCAGGTTCGAATCAGTGACGTAACTAGAGAGGGGCAAACGAGGCTTGTGCCGTGGGCGCTGGATTGGGAAGGCGCAAAATTGGACAAATATTTGAGGGAGCGTTTTGGTTTGATTGGTCAGGGGGGCGCTAAGGCGAGTTCTTTTCCCGGGCGACAACTAGCGTAGTTGCGTCACTGGTTCGAATTTCAGTGATGAGAGACATTTGAAATTTAAACACATTACACTGGTTCGGATTCTGCATTAAATTGTACGTCCACGTCTCATATAGCCCTGGTGCTGAAAAGGAACGCTAAACTTCAATAAACAACAACAGTTTTAAAATCCAGTAGGATTTTAAGACCACTCTGTATAAGGACTTACTATTTGTTAACAGAAATTATATTCTTACATACATTTAAAACTATCTTTAGTTATACTTTCTTATTTAATTTTAATTGTGTGTGTTTCAGTCGGTGTGACGACTTTCCTCTATTCACATAACTTTAATTGTTCTGTTTGTAAGAGAGAATTTAATTATCCATAATGATGATGCTTTCATGCATAATATAAAATAATTTATCTTTTTAAAACAAAACTATCTTACCTATCGATTGCAAAATAGAACACAGACCTATGGTGGAAGCCTTATAAGGTCTAGGATTATGGCTTGGGCTGGTGGCTGTGACGTAATTAACCATATGAAATATTGATGCAATAAGTTTGAGATCCTGAGAAACGGGTTCGCAAGTTGTAGACAGGAAAGCAGATTGATCTAACATAGGTGAATGCAAGTTATAATATTTCTTAACGTTTTTATACCGACCACGCGATCTGCCTGCGTGTCAATCAACTTGACTTGTTTTCGTAGATAGAACACCTCGTTATCAATCAATATGCCTGTGTATTTTTTGCCACTTTGTCCATCTATTTCTTTCTTTATTTATTTCTCCTCGTGGAAACAAGGTCATAACGTTATTTATTTGGGCCACAGATATAAGGTGTTCGTAAATCATTTATTACAAAGGTGCTTTGACGGCTTTCCTAACTGGTACAGGGTGTTATCTTTTCAATGTGTGCATTTCATGTTTAAACATTTCCGGGGGGGGGGGAATTGCTCAGCATCAAATTTGCTTTAAAAATTCTATATTGGAGTTTCGTCACTTCACACTATTTTTCGTTTTTCGTGAGAAAGTATTAGGAATAACGAGAGAAGCACTTACGAACAATTAAAATTTATTTTATGGTTCTTGAATAACTAGTTACGATAAATGCCAAATGCTTCATGTAGTTTGTATTTGTAAAAGAAACGACTAGCAGCTGTCGAAATAAGATTAACGAGAAGAATGGAGAATATTAAAGAGTTACCTTTGATATCTTTAGGTTAAGTTACTAATTTAATTGTGATTAATCAAAATAAGACTTTTTCTTACTTTTCAAGGCTTAGTAATGACGTGATACTACTTTAAACGTGAAAAAAGAACATAATACTAACATATTCTCAAATTCCTGAGAATATTAGTAAGTTTCAGTGTGTAACCAGTTAATATTTACTTACTGATCAAACAACTCAGTGACCATTGCTACAGAAATAGTTTGAGTGATTAACTGATTGCTTAGAGTAAGTTTCATTTTCTGCGTGAAGTTTGTATACTGGTGAGCCTGCATTTCTAGTGTGGGATCCAAGCCACATGCACTGTCACCTGAAATCAAACCCTGGTCTCCCATACTGAAGTTCGCAACATAGCAACAGTTAGATGGAGCTCTGTATATCTTTTGCTGTATTAATACGATATTCTTGTTATTAGGATCACGCACTGAGACTTGCTAAGATTGTGCTGACGTTCGTCCGTCCATTACTCCGCACGGCAACTCTTGAACGGAATTCTGCAGTAGATAACTAGAATAATTGTCTCGCCTGAGTTCTTTAACTAATTCAATCCGTTAACGTCTTAAGGAGTAACGGCGACTTTAAAGGGGATATTGAATTCTTTTTCCTGGAAGAGATAGCAAGAGCATTTATTTCGGTCGAGTCAGTTAATGGAATCAATCTGTTAACATTGTAACGGATAACAATGAGCTATTTATATCCCATATCCCATATATGTAAACGAAATTTCTAATTCTGCGTTTTGCAATGCAAAGCGATTATTTCAGCCGAGTTTTTAATGAAATCAATCCGTTAACATCTAAAGGGTAACAGCGACTTTAACGGTGGTTATCTATACTCATATATCCCATACATATATCCTAAGCTAATTTTTAAATTCTATTTTTGTCAATATATATGTAGAGTGATTATCTCGGCCGAGTTCGTTAATGGAGTCTGTTAATATCTTTACGGATAAGGATAACTTTAACGGTGGCTATCTCTATCCCACACATATAGTCTAAGCGATTTTTTTTATTTATTTGCAATAGATTGTTAGAACATTTCTTTCAGCCGAGTTTTTTTAATGGATTCAATCAGTAACATTTAAACGTGTAACGGTGACTTTAACGGTGGTTCTCTGTCGCTCTCTATCTCCCTCTCCCTATATATATTCGCTCGTTTCAACAATGTGCAGCATCACTAATAATTAGACTTTTCCTGAAGGATTGAGCAAAAACTCGATATACTTTAACCAAGAAAAAGTAAGCTTTTATGGAAACTTGCTGCCATTATTCATTTGCTGCCATACATATAAGCAAAATTTGTGGTTTTGTTTTTTGCAACAGCTAGCTAAAGCTATTATTCTGGCCGAGTTCATTAATGTAGTCAGTCGTTTACGTCGTCGTTTATTATCCGTATAAAGATCATAACATTCATAATTTTAAATTATTTTAGCTATTTACTATGTTTGATTAATTTGTCGTATCTTCTATATATAGATTCATTGCGCACTTCTATTAAATACTTTTCCACTGAAATTTCAAAATAGTACACTACCATGTTTGGTATTTAAAACACGAGCTGGCTGCGTCACCCGTACAATGGGAAAACCGCTTACGATTCTGAGACAGTATTCTTACCGAAAGCAAAATACTTAACAACTTATTCGTATTTTGCCGTCATCAAAACACTTTCGATCTCGAAATCATGTGTGTACAGGCTCAAGAATATCGTCATAATATATTGGAAATAACATTTAAAACAACATTTCGATCCAGCCTTTGCAAGGAATATTTTTGTTATTCATCATTGAGAGAGAGAGAGAGAGAGAGAAAAAAAAAACAATACGTTCTATATAACTCACTCCGTAAAATCTGTATATTTGCATGTAATGTTGTTGTTCGAGTATTCAATTGAGATAAAGTTGCCTTTAATAAAAATTGTTTTGTAATCGAGTTCAATGTTCGTGAAGTAACAGCTTTTACAGATCTTACAATTGCATTACCTGTGTTCAAATTACAATAAGAACATAATTTTTTTAAAAAATTCAGTTTTCAGCGTTTTGTTCTGACGTGGTCAGCATTGTGAAGTGGAAAATATTTCAGTACTTTTCCCAAAAAATTTCCGTTTCTCAATGAACAAAGAAACCGAATTAAAGAACGTCTCTGGTTAAGAATTACTATTGACAAAAACCGTACAAGCTTAGTCCCACTTCTACTTAACTCGTTAAGTCCTTAATTGACATCTATTTGATTGTAGTAAAGTGTACGGTATACTTATATATGTAGAATTGAGTAAAAATGCCCATATTGCGGTTTCATTTATTTAAGAAAAATATAGAAAATGTTTCCACGAACAAGATAAACCATTAAAAGAAACAGAAAAGGGATATTCAGTAGTAAGTATCTTATGAGACAAAAATCATTGTTGTATTACTTATATCCATGTGTGAAGCATGGATATTAAACTTCCCTTTGATAAGTATGATCATTATAATGCTTTTATTAGGTTACTTTTTTTATTAGCGTAAAATCTTGCAGTTTCACACACTTCCGAGCCAACTAGAACTGTCAACTTTTGTACAGATATATAAACCCGATGACAATACAATAGTTTTACATAATTTTCGCTCTAGCTTATCTATTTATTTTAAAATTGGTTGTTTATAAATAATTGTCGAGCGCCTGCTGCTTATACAACCCAATCCACACGGAAGTTTGGCTGGTTGCAGATAACTTGGCGTTTCGTAGACTTCATGTCAACTAATAAGTTTTGAGTACCGGTATTTTCCTTTTGGCGATAAGAGGAAAAATACTATTGTTTTCCACAGCACAATTGAAAATATTAAATAAACAACTAAAAAAATAATAATAACCGTAATAAAATCTAAAGCGTACTTTTATAAAATTAAAAAGGATTTTTTTGGTGGCATAAAATGAAGAAATGTTACTAAATCTAAAAGCATTGAAGGCGAGCGAATAACTTCTCTAATAAAAATAATAATTTAAAAAAGGCCATCAACTTTAGAAAGAACGTCCAATACTTTTAGTCGTAGCACTATTTCTTCGTTTTACCCTACAAAAAATGCAGTCTACGTAAAAGGATCTTACAGGGCTTATCGCTGATATGTCCGAAGGACTAAAACAATTTTTAAAATGGTATTATCTGATTTTTTAAAAATTTCTTCCAATTCAGATTTTTTCGGAAAATCATTAGATTAATATTTCATTTTTATACAATTGAAGGAACTGTGTGGAGTCTATTACCATTAAATACCATGGTCTTTAAAAGAAAGAAAAGAAAAAGATGCAAAAATCAAAATCCTGTTTCCTGTTTTCTGAAGATTTTCGTTACTGTTCGTTGCTAAACAACGGCATTTTTTTGTGCAGAAGGTTCAGATGCAACTTTAACATTCTGTAGTAGCCGTGTACAAATGAGAGTGAGACCAATAGAATGAACGAATAAAATTTAAAAAAGTGTGTGTGTCTGTGTGTCTGAGAGAAAGAGAGAGAGAAATAATGAATAGATGAATGAATGAATGAGAGGGTTAAGAAGTGGTGCACTATCTGTTGTTGAAGGTTACAATTACAATGTTCATACGAGTTAGCTAGCTGTAATAAGACTTTCGAATTAATTTTTGTTTATATTATATTCTATATTTACGCTTTTATCAATATGAAATACGAATTAAGGGGCCAGACTACTAAATATTTTTCAAAAGCTAACAATTTTTCTTTTGCCCGTTTATCGTAAGTGGAAAGAGACAATGAAATGTAACTTACCACAATAATAGATAATGCTATTCTATACCCGAAACTACGAATCGCAAGAATTTTCAGTCTTGCCATTCATAGAAATTACATTGTGACCAGAATTTGAATTACCCAAAAATGTAGGTTAAGGCTGTGACTAGAAAAATACATAATGAAAAGCTTAATGAGGATACACTTCAATATCAATTTCATCTTAACATGATTGCTATCATACAGCATTTTTTTGTTTTTTTAAAATAGTTTTTCTTTATTATTATTATTATTTTTTTTTTTTTTGAAAACTACGCACGAGGATTTACTTACACTGTGAGATCTATCGATTGTATCATCTTTGGACACTTTTTTTCTCGTTAAATACTAATAATATTGTAAAATTATTAGCATTTTCAGGAAGATTGATTTAAGAAAATTTGTATCAACGTCACGTGGAGTACTGCGGAGAAATTTCTTTGGTACTGAAAGTCCCTCTCATGCGATAAAGCTTTGCTAGACTCAATCTTCGAGTAGTGTAATGACTATACTAATTTTCCAGTACTGTAGGGCTTTGTAAATGGCTGGCAAGAGCTCCATGATTCTATCGTTATCATGGAATTGTCAGCATCTAAACAACTTATCCTGCAGGGTACATTTGGAATTAGTTTTGCATACTATTTGCAATACGAGATTTGTGCTATCGTTAGTTGATTATTATACAGTGTAAGTATTATAGAGGGTATGTAATACAATCTAAAAATGTAATTTGCTGATTTGCATCAGCTAAACTACTGTATACGTTAAACCTTAATTGACAGCTGGTTCGTATATTATGTATTCGATACATGGTGAGGAATAAAGGTCAATTCTTAGCCTAATTTTAACTGACGATTTACTGGGTTTTGCTCTTTGAGTCTTGAATCTAACACGTAAGGCTTTTCTCTTCCAACTTATTTCCGTGAATGCCTGCTTTGCGTAACGATACCTTTTTTAAGGAGTTATGCGTAAATTCAAGATAATTAATTTATGTATTGTTGTATAATTGTACCTTCAAAATGATTGTCGCTCTTGCCTTTAGTGTGCGTGGCCTCTCGTTCGATTCCAGGCGAGAAACAGAATGTCAGTCCCTCATTTTAACGGACTAAAAGGAAGCAATTAGCAGTCTGATGCCAATTACCGTTATTGTAAAAAAAAAAAAAAAAAAAAAAGGGGGGGGGGGATAAATATATTACTACATTTTTAAACAAGCACACTATCCAATATGACAGTACAAAATATCTTATATACTGTAAATATACACTGTAATACAGTAAAATCAACATTTTTAGTTTAAAATCAGGATTTTCGAATAGAATCTTCTACTCCAGATTTTGCCTGTTCCTTCCGAAAACTGTTAAATCGAGGCCCGTAAAATCGAGGGATGATCGTATTTGAATTAATAGATAGGGAATTCTAATGTAGAAAGCCAGAAATGCTGACACTGATCACGTATTACAGCAATTTAATGCATTGAAGTGTGCCATCTGAATGGCCATAGACTGTCGTATTAGGAAGAGTATTTTGGTTTAGTTTAATGCAACATATATATTTTGAAGTTCATCGTTACCTTAAAATAGTTAGGTACCTATCTCTAGGACCTTCGATCTGTATATTACGTTGAATGATTCTATGAGAAAACAATCAAAGGGGAAAAAAAGGAATTATTGTTTCTAAGGTAAGCTAAATAAAAGATTGGCCACGATAGCTAACCAGTATATTTACGAGCACTTCGTTTAATTCTTTGGTATATACTAATGTGTTTTTATATATATTTTGTAAATGAATGCGTGCGATCTTATTACTAATATTTTAAGAAAATTATGTGCAGCATGTAATAAGTGATTTGACCATTGGAGAATCAGAATGGTGTGATTAACGAAAATAAGCATCATCCATGGATGACTCGTGCGAAACGGAACGTCGTTATAAGAGGGAGAGAAGTAAAGGAGGAGGCATCGCAGAGGCGTTTTATCTCACGCGGCCTTCTTCGCACGACTCAAGCTTGTTTTTGTGCTGCACGCTAATGTGGATACAGGGACGGACATACATTGATGACTAAGCAACTTGTTAGAGGCTTACGTGTTTAGAGTGAGATTTTCTTTTCGGACTGACTAAGAATGAGTTGTGTAATTTTATAAGTATTAGCTTCGTATTTGACCGAGCCGGGTTCGATTTCATTTCCAATCTACATTTAAAAAAAAATGGTTTGCTTTAATGGTTAGGTTGCTTAGGCTATATCCTATATAGCTTAACTTTCGTATACCCAGAACACACACAAGTCGAAGATTTGAACCGTTGGTGTGCGTCATATGATAAATTTTGGTGTGTAGAAGAAATAAGTCCAAACATCAGCATCGTAGCTGATCTATGAAACTACGCAGTAAGATACTACCCAGGTAGAATATTTGTAACCGTATATGAGGGATTTATATCATGCACTAAGAAAAATACAATTAAGTGAGCCAGTGTCACTGGCGTATTAACACGTTGTCATGTGTCTTATACGAAGTTACGATTTTATACAGATGAAAGATTCATTGGAGTCTAAACGTGTTTTTTATACTTTGGTACTTGAATACTGCGTGCCATTCATGAAAATGAATGGGCTGCTGCTGACAATTGCTCGCATTTTTTAAATAGGTCATGAATTTAACACGAATGTTTGTTTTACCGTTGAGAATTTGGAAGAGCATATTCCATCAACAGTAAATTCATGTGTTTAGAACAGTTAAATCTGAGTATCTCGAAGAATCAGTATCCAGTGATTCTTCTATCGTGGCCCATGTGATTATGTATTGATGTTTAATAGACATTGATCGAATACCTGTGGTGATCAACATCACGTTCTGGCCCCTTTATCTCGCCAGGTACCCATTTTAAAGAGTCTAAATGATCCTCAGAACCGCCTTGGATCAAGGACAAAACGAGAGAAAATTAAGCCCTCAACGAGAATCGAACCCAACACTCCTAGTTGGTAGGTAGGCTCTTTACCGACGACGCTACCGCACCTCTCATAGTTTACATACATACTGCATGTAGTATAAGAGTTAATATTGATTGATTGGAGTTAAGCATCCCTTTTTAGCACTGAATCCATATGAGATATGAACTACAAGAAGGTAGAATCCGAACCAATGCAGTGCGTTCAAGTGTTACGGTTCTCCCACTGGGAATCGTACTCCGGAACTCTGTGACCGAAGGAAACCACTAACCACTAGACCATGGGAAAAGTTGAGTGAAAGATTGGTCTTCAGTAAATATAATAATATGTCTACATTGGTTATAATGATATGTCATATTACATTTGCATTTTCGAAATGCTCCATGATCAGTATTTTGTTTCGATATCGAACGTCGCTTGACCCCGCGTCAAAAATAAAATTTGCCCGTTGTGCTCAGATTCTTTGATTATCTTGGGAGCAGATAAGCAAACGAAGCGTGGATTATTGGAGACGCTCGTGCTCAGTTCCTTCGTTTGCAAATAGATGTGTGAGAGAATTATCTTTATCGAATAATCAGTCTAACACGAGTTTTTGATCTAGTTGGTGAGCGTGACTTTCTAAACTCGTGCATACAGATCGGTTACGTGACAGTGCTATAACATCTGCAGCACGTAATCTTCTGTTGGGTTGTATTGGGTTAATAGTTACCTGGTGATGAAAGTCCGGAACGAATGAAATCTCTGACAATATTCTTTCAAAGTTTTCTAACGATGATAGTTAATGGCTGGAATTGAATGTTGATGCATTAGGTGCAGAGGGGGTGTTATGAATATGTGACGCTCATTTGCTAAATGAATAATAGATGGTCAGTGACTCAACAAATCACTATTGAATTAATAAGCGCATAATAAATAATTGTATTTCTGTTATTTACATACTTACAACATTGAGGCACAAACGCTTCTGATCACGTTGTGCACTTTTTCTGACAATAAATATTGATGGCTTTTGCTTAACCTCCCTTTAGAGCGCTGAGAGTTATATCTACGATTTAATGTAAATTCAAAAGAAACTACGCTCACATAGTGGATCGCACCTTGTACCCCTCATAAGAAAGCATCTGTCCAAACGACTTGACTTCTTGGTAGCGCCCAGGGATTATTAGTTTTGAGGTCTGTAGTAAAATTAGTCTGGATCTAGTTAAAGACATGTGTTCATACACTTACATTATCCTTACATTATACTGTGCATATCAGCATGTCAGTTGATTTAAAAAAAAAATAACTGTTTGGGGAGAAGTTATGACACTGTCGTTAGATGTAGTTATTTCTTATGTTTAGTAACACTGAAAGTTTCAGTCAGTGAGTCAGTAATTGTACTTTTCGTGACAAGACATATATACTTAACTAACAATAGATACTTCATGTTAAAAAGGTTCTGAGGCGAAGTTATAGAAGATATGTCCCAGAATATTACAGAAAAAAATGCCATTTCTGTCAAAATGGCTTACATACTGGAATCTTCATGGAAAACAAATTATTTATCAGTTTTGAGTCCAGAAGTGATGGTACACCACGAGATGAAAAACAGTCGTCATAAACAATGAATCAATATTCTTTAGATATGTTTGCAGTATCGGATCAAAGAGCTACTACTCCCTTGACATTTAGTACAAAAAAGTCTTATTTATTTATTTGTTTGTTTGATGTGGTTTAAGTTCCCTTTTCAGTACCGAGGATTTACAGTTTAATGTGCAATTCGAACCATTGTAAAGTGTTCAGTGTTTTCCTACGAGGAATCGAACCCCTCATTAGACGAGCAAGGAGGGTGAAAAAATGTAATTGTTGTGGCAGTTGCATACTCTTCTTCCAATATATTGTGCTTGTATTCATTTCTCTTCTTTTCCCTTTTTCTTTTCTTTTTTATGTTTTTCGTGCTGGGTGTTGAAAAATTTCTTAATTTTTCGTCAAAAGTTCATTCTTCTTGATACAAACCACTTTCACAGAAATTCGATTTACGTAATAGCGATTTAAGGACCGCGGTAACTCAGTGCTAGAGCATTCAACTCTGATGCGTGGAGTCCATGGTTCATTGACAGCTGCCACCAAGTAAGCTTTGTAGTGGAAAAAACACTATGTGCATAGCTTTTGTCGAAATTTTTCCCGTTTCTTTCAACTTCCTTAATTCCACAATTTTGTTCATCATCATGTGTAGCCATGAAGCATAATCGTGGGACATTCAACTAAAAAGAAAAATTAAAAAAAAAGAAAGAAAGAAAAGAACGTTTCATGATGAATTGTTTGCTGATACAGACTTTGAATTACGAAGTCTTCAAAAACATCCACATAGCTGATGTATGATGAGATAATAAAGATGGATGAAATTTAAGACTTCTTAATAATAAAATGAAAATTTGCACGAGTGATAGTATATAGCAAATAATAATAGACCATAATAATTGTTGTGCACCAAAAACATACACACTACACACTTAAAGGTATCTATGGTAACCATATTCATACTTTCAGTTTCAAATAAATCAACCATTAGAAAAAAATATTCGCCATAGGTAAAAAAAAGAAGAAGAAGAAGAAGAAAAAGTACTGTTGGAAGTTTGAGTAGCTGCAATTAGTGCAATATTCTGCGATGTTTAAGCTATCTTGACAAGACGATTATAGATGATGTCACAGCTTGTTAAGTGTAGAGATATCAAGACATTAGAGATTTTGAAAAGGATTTGACACTCTAGTGTTTGATGGAACTGTTCCCATGACAGTGAACTAAAAACTAAATATTAAACTTGTTCAAAATTAATGTACTTTTTGTCGCAATAATAAAAATAATTCACTGTGTCGCTATATGAGATACTTATCCAAATCGTATAACAAGATTAATACCCAAGTATTAGCTTGGGCGGGGGGGGGGGAGAAAGGGTTGTTAAGTTTATGCTCATGTTTTGTCTGTCATTTTAAAAGCTGTTAAGCCATTGGAGTTAAGTGTTGTTAAATGCTGTGGAGTGCTATACAATAGTATTAGTCTTTTTGTTACGTATTGTTTTTATATACATATGCTACTGTTTGTGAATAGAAATTCTGTGGAAGAAATGAAGATAAATTACGTATTGTATAATTACAGCATTACTTCACAATTGAAAATGAAACTAAAAAACCTCAAGAGTGACTTTTTTTTTGTTTGTTTGTTTGTTTGTTTCGAAGTTTCTTGTGTAGACATATTGTTGATCAAAGCCAAGCCGTTTAATTCATATGAAAATATATTGTATGGTACTTCTTATTGGTATCTCACAATTTCGTTCACAAATATTCATAGAGTTTATATATCAGAAATCGGCTACATTTATCAGAAAATTCGCGCAAAAGTATTGATAAGTGATATTGTATACCTTTATATAAGTTACTTACATAAAGATGTATAATTATCTTTTTATATCTTTATATTTTATATACAATGAACTTGCGATTATCCAAGGTAATTGGGACCAAGCCAACCTCGGATACGCAAAAACACGAATAATACGGAGATCATAGGTTTAGAATTATGTACATTTTTTTTTAATACAGGAATTGTTTGTTATATTATACTAAAACTTATACTTAAAAAAGAACAATATATATATATATATATATATATATATATATATATATATATATATATATATATATATATATATATTTGGTCTAGGAATTAATTCGTGCGGTTGGTACGCACACATTGAAGCTGTAGTACAAACACAAAATACATAAATACCTTAAGAAAAATATTGTCCATCGCTAGCCACCACTTTCGCCCATCTGTCAGGCAATGTACGGATTCCGTGGCGAAAGAAGTCCTCATGCTTGGAAGCGATCCAGTCAGAGACCCATGTTTCGATATCTTCTGAAGAAGTAAACCGCTGTCCAATCAAATCGTTGTTCATGCAATCGAACAAGTAGTAGTCCGAAGGAGCAACGTCTGGTGAATACGGCGGGTGGGGTAAAACTTCCCATCCGACATTTTCTAAATAGGTTTTGACCGGTTTTGCGACATGTGGGCGAGCGTTATCATGTTGAACAATAAGTTTATCATGTTTGTTCTCCCATTCTGGTCGTGTTCTGGCCAGAGCTTGCTTCAAACGCATTAATTGTCGTCGATAACGTTCTCCATTCATAGTTTCACCCGGTTGCAGCAGCTCATAGTACACCACACCTTTCATATCCCACCATATGCACAGCATAACTTTTGCACAGTGAATATCTCGTTTTGGTTGTGATGGACCTGGTTCACCTGGTTTCACCCAGGCCTTTTTTTCGTTTAGGGTTCTCGTAATGGATCCACTTCTCATCACCCGTAATAATTCGATGCAGAAACCCCTTTCTGCTCTGTCGTTGAAGCAGCAATTCGCAAATGGTTTTTCGTCTTTCAACGTCTCTGTCTTTCAATTCATGTGGAACCCAATGTGACATCTTTTGAATCATTCCCATGGCTTTCAAGCGTTTGGAGACTGTTGTTTGATCAACGCCTAATGCTGCTGCAAGTTGTTCCTGCGTTTGACACGAATCCTACCCGAGCAATGCTGTCAATTCTTCGTCTTGAATTTTTTTTGTCTGTCCAGCTCGCTCTTGGTCTGCCAAGCCGAAATCACCACTTCTAAACCGTGGAAACCACTTCTGACACGATCACTCAGCTAGAGAATGGTCACCATACACTTCCACCAAAATACGATGACTTTCAGTCGCACTTTTCTGCATGTTAAAGTAATGCAGCAGGACACCCCGCAAAAACACTTTATCAGGCACAAATTGCGCCATGTTCACTTAACTACAAACTGGTGTTGTTGACGCTTTAATCCACTGCCCTATACTAGGAACGATACGCTATGACAGGGGTTTGCAACACACGTGTGGATACACGGAACTGTGGGACGCTCCGTTCGTTGCGCCATCTCTTGTCCACCCGCACGAATTAATTCCTAGACCAAATATATATATATATATATATATATATATATATATATATATATATATATATATATATATATATATATATATATATATATATATATATATATATATATATATATATATATATATATATATATACAGTATCATACAAAATTTATTTTTTTAAAAAAAAAAGGCAGTGACTGTTTTTTGGGACATTGTTTGGCCTCTCCCTGATTCTGCGATGTTATAGCGATACATGATGGCAGACAGCTGAGCCCGAAGGTTTGCGACTTATCTGTTCGGTAACAGCGAGTATGCGCGCCATCTCTTACAGTTGTTTAATCTAGAGGCTCAGTTAACCGAGACCTGAGTAATCGTGAGTCTACTGTAGCTGTATATACTTTTTTTCGAATTTCATGATAAGTATAACTGATTTCTCCAATTTTCAAAGTTAATTTATGCGTATAAGAAGCCACAAAATACACGGGTTTCTATCTTGTCAAATGATGTTTTTCAGAAAGGAAAAATATCTGTAACTGTAAGGCTGATTATACATAACATTCTGTATGCGTGTTTTACTAAAACTGAGAATTTATGGCAAAATAAACGCTGGAAATAGCAAAATCGAAGTGAAAAATACATTTGAAAAAGCATAATTTCAAGCCGTAAAATGAGATAAAAATAGTTTTAAAACTTAAAAGTAATAGAATTTTCAATTAGCTCCATGAAATATTGTACACTGAGAAAAATCCGTTCTCCGAACAGCGGTATATTGTACGAATATACGGAATTCTCTTGCTTACTACAGAAATCAGTGCGAAGCATATGTTATCCGTATGCTACATAGGCACTGCCCTTAGATGTTACATGCCGTTGCAGGATGTCTGATATCTAACAAGTCTTCCTTGGTTTGGGTACAAAACCTCGCGGCGACAACCTCGCGGACCAAAACGTCGCCTGGCCAAAACCTCGCGGCCCAAAATCTCGCCAGGCCGAAACCCCGCCTGGCCAAAACCTCGCCGCCCAAAACGTCGCGGGCCAAAATCTCGCGGGGCCAAAACCTCGCCACCCAAAACCCCGCGGGCCAAAATCTCGCGGGGCCAAAACCTCGCGCCCCAAAATATCGCCATACCCAAAATCTCGCCTGACCAAAATGTAGATGTTCCAACAGATGATAAGAATGACGGTATAAAAGACGCTGTTTCAGAAGAAGTATCACGGGTATTTGACCAAGTCCCGCGATACCATATGAAAATTCTATTTCTGTATTAGAGGATTTCAATGTGAAGGTAGGGCGACAAGGTGTTTTTAAACTGATTATAGGGAAAGAAAGTCTGTATAAGGAAAGTAATGACAACTAACGAGGTTAGTTTCGTGAACTTTGGAACATCCAAAGACTTAAAATTTTAACAAAAATCTAATAATATTTATGAAAATATGAAACAATATATGACTTTTTACGACGTCCCTTGATTATGTCCTATAGGTTAAAGGAGACGTAGATGACCAGGATGAAGGAAATGATCGATTAAAGAAAGTGGGAGAAAACGGGAATAACCCGAGAAAGCTCACGCACACGATGTTTTGTATATTATTATTATTATTATTATTATTATTATTATTATTATTATTATTATTATTATTATTATTATTATTATTATTATTATTATTATTATTATTATTTGTAATGTGGAATTGCATATTAGGGAACACATTGGGTAAATTTTAAAGAAAAGTTTCATTCGCGGCGAGGTTTTGGCACGTCGAGATTTTGGGCGGCGAGGTTTTGGCCCGGCGAGATTTTGTCCCGCGAGGTTTTGGGCGGCGAGGTTTTGGCCACGCGAGATTTTGGCCCGCAAGGTTTTGGGCGGCGAGGTTTTGGCCACGCGAGGTATTGGTCCGGCGAGATTTTGTCCCGCGAGGTTTTGGACGGCGATGTTTCGGCCGCGAGATTTTGTCCGTATACCGTCTTCCTTATATTACATACATATATGTATATTACCTGACCGCCTACATTGTTTCATACGGAAAGTACGTACAGATGGAACACTTATACAGAAAGTATTATATAACATGCCTTTTCAGTTTTACGTTTGCTGTACGTTAAGTCTAAAAACTTCAGCATTTACAAATGCAATGTACGATTTTACGCACGCCACATACGATTTTTTTTCTCAGTGTACCAATATAAATTACGGGGAAGTTAATGTACAGCTATAGGTATTATTTACTCACTGTATCAGACGTTAAATTTTTCTGATTGTCCCAAAAGCACACAAAAGCAAGAAACTATTGTTTGAAGACCCTTGCTCCATACCAGTGAAGCTAACGTACACTAGCGAGTATGTTATGTACTGTATATGGTAATTTTAATGTATTTTTAAATGCCTTTGAACTGTATGGACCAATGCTCGATTCCTGGTAATCAAAGATACGCTAACCACTAGATAGGTGGGGAGGACTAGAAAGCTGGAAATAATGGCTGTGTCAGTGGATGTTCTGGCTATGAGTTATCCAAAAGACAAGCAGTTTAATTTTAACTTAATCAGAGTTCACACTGACCTTGAAAGCCAGGGAATTGCTTGGATGAAAGGCTATATTTCACAGAAGAGCCAGAGAATTTTTTTTTTTTTTTTTTTTTAAGCTGCTCTCAGAAGATTGTGAAGAACACTTCAAATAATCAAGATGGACTTAAAAGGACGATAAGAATAAAGCTAAAAGAAAAAGAAAGAAAGAAAGAAAGTAAATTTTTCTTTAGAATTAAAGAAGTTTGAGGAGCATCGAAAGATATTAAAACTTCCAGTTTTGAAAAAATAAGAACAAATAAATTCAAGTGCTACAGAAAAAAAGTCAGATCTCTTGGTTGTAGATAATAATCAAATAGATAGGCCATATTGTGATGATATAGGTTTACTTGTATATGTTTTTAAGGTATTCAGAATGCCAAGATATTAAAATGTTTATTAGTGTATAGTTATTGTATTCTAAACACAGGAAGTTCGACTTACAAAAAGTATTTACAGTAAGAAAGCTTGTACTGCATTTAAAAAAGAAAAAAGAAGAGCGTTGGTCGGCTACGGGGATGGTGGAGGCCGATTAAGAAATAAATAAAACTAAATCTAACCGTAAATAATGGTGTTCGCAGTTGTTGCAGGCCAGGGAAAATTAGTTAGTTATGGAAATTCAGTGAAATCAATGCCAGAATTTTAATGTGAGCTCTGTTACTTTTTCGTCGCACTTGTCACAAAGTCATTAACAGTTGTGTTACCCATTAAGATTATTCAAACATTTTCGATGAAAACAATTGACAAGTCACCACAGTACTTCTACATCAGAGTATTGTATAGTAGATTCGGTAACACAATTAAATCAGATATCCTTAAAAGTTATTATTAAAAACAGTAAATAGATCGCATGGATCAGTGAGTTTTATAAAAACGAGACATTTCGTTACAAACTTGATTTAATCAGAATCACGGACATCGTAAGCGTGATTCTAAGCAAAGACTTACATCAGTATCATGGATTTCGAGTTGTCGACTTTTAAAAGTTAGTAGTATCCCAGTATCATTTATTTCATATCATTTTGAAAGTACTGGTAATTTGAGTCGTAAATTGATAAATTTTCGTAACATTTGGAAAGTATGAATGGAAGTGGCAATGACGAGTTTTAGTTATATCTCATTAAGTGGAAGAACATCTGCTACATTTTAATGGTGTATATATTAAGTTAGATAAATAAGCTGAAATTAGATATTAACAAATCATAGACCATGAAAACCACACATTCGAAAAAAAAAAAATGAACAAAAAACGTTTTGGAATTGTGCAACTTATATTTGAACCCTCTTTCCTCTTTTAGGATGTGTATTTAAATCGAAATGAAGCTGTAAAATCCAAACTCAATCCATGTGCTATATATGTTTTAAGAATTCATTTGAGAGGGTGCAGGTGTTATTCTTTTGCGCCAAAATATTTAAACTCCTTTCGTCCCTTTAGGATACGCACTTTACCCAATAGCCTATTGTCTCTTCCCTACAGTTAATATGCTAAAGCAACATATGGATTTAAATAGGAAACAAACATATAAATACATACAAATATTCAGCTGTATATACAAGAAGAAGAAGAAGAAGAAGAAGAAAAAGATATACGAATGTCAGAAAATGCGGGACAGGTGCAGTAACGAGATTTTAACTTTTATTTACTTATTGCTACGAAGTCTCGCAAATCAAACGATCCATTTTTCGCTATTGAACAAACGGTAAATACAACACAGATATAAATTACATCGTGTATACATGTTTCATGTATTTAAAATTAACATTTAGCTTTGTTCCTTATGCTCATTTTGAAATTATAGAACTTCCGTCATTGGCGTTATAGAGCAGTGCTTATATTCCTGCCAACTGATAATAACTTTCGAGTTGGGAAGTCAGAGAGCGGAAGGAACAGGAAGGAGTAGATGCGGGGCTTCAGATATAGTGGGTAATGTTAACACCTATTTCCGTTTGACGGAGAAAGGAGGAAACCCTGTTCGAAATAAAACAGATATCCATCTTACTACGAGAGAACAAATATGGCTTCATTAGAAATGTACGCTATTTTAGCATTTATGTTTGGTTTATTTGAAAGGAAAACTATTGAATATACAACTAAATATTTGCCTGGGTTTTGTGAACTAGTATTTACACAGGATAGTGTTGGCATAGTGAACTAGTAAATTTCTCTATAGAGGGAAAAATATTGTGGTTCATTGATTTTTAACAAATTTTTGTTGTACATAAATACATACTGCATTGCACTTCCCTTAACAGGTTTATGGCATCCAAACCCGAATTTTGGTGATCGTGAATTTAAAAGTTTAAAAGTTGGTAGACAACAAACTGAATACACATATGAAATATGTTTGCAGCTCTTTTTTTTCTCGAGTTCTTGACTAACGAATTTAGTGTTTGACTCAAACTCCAACTTTGATAGTAACTCGGAAACTAAAGATTTGCATCCATAATATTTCATATTCGTGTACGTATTAAGCTCGTAAAGATCTACCACCATGCCCAATTTGGTCAAGACAAGAGTTTTGTAGGGGGAGATAGTTAAAAATGATCGAAAATGACTGACTGATGTTAGTGTCGAATCCATAGTTTTTGGAGTCGCCGAGACGAACAATGACACTTCTGATGCCATTTAAATACAAATTTAGTCCTTTATGTCCAAAATGAAACGTATTCACCCCGTACGAAGAACGGGTATTCTGCTAGTAGTGTATAATAAGAATATCAAATCATATAAAAAAGCATTAACCTAATATTTCAACAGCAGTGAAAGAGTCAGAAAAACATCTCACAGTCAGTACCCAGAGGTGAGCGGAATTGCAGGGGAGACAGATAACTTACAAGTCTCATTCTTTTTGGTTTTCTTTATAGTCATACGGGCTTGAAATATTGATAAAATTAGTTAACAGATACATAGAAGTACTCAACTCTCTGCCGCTACAATCCATGAAGAGCTATGGCTACCCAGATATAGCATGTTCAACGTGGAGATGCATGGTTAGTGCATCAGCTTTTAGGTGCCATTATTTCCGACTTTCTGGACTTAAGTTCGCTTTTTCTTAATTCACGTAGGTCCAAAACATAAAATTAAATCTTCCCTTTTTACGATTTACGATTATGCCATGGAAACTAAGGGAGGTGGTGATAATGAACGAAGTGGAGGAATGGAAGAAAATAGGAGGAAACGGGAAAACACGAGAAAACTCGCGCAATAGTGGTTTTCTACCACAAGGCCCACTTGGCGCAAGCTGGGATCAAACCAAGGAGCCCGCGCAACACAGGGAAAACGCTCTACCGCAGTCCTTCATAATGTTGGGTCAACACCAGAAAATGTTAGTGGTCCAATTGGGAGTGGAACCAGGGACCAAGAATTACGAAATCGAATGCTCTAACGATTCAGTTAAAAAATACTTGAGCAGCCTGTTTCTTTTTTGATGTTCTTACTAGCACCAGCAGACAGTACATTTTTATGCTTATGCTGACGAGAAAGGTCTCCTTCCCTCGAAAGAAGAGATTCAGTACATAACTAATTTGTTAAAATCTTACGTAGGGTTAAAGGAAGTTTCTGAGAAGTAAGTTTTGTTTTTATCTTGACTGTACAATACTTGTGACAGATAATAAAAAAATGGAATTATCGGGGGATCACAAATAGAATAAGCTGCATATTACCAGAATCAATTTTTGATATCATTATACTAGGAAGGGATGAGTTTAAGTGCGTCGGCCTCATCCCTACACTACTGGCTTATAGTGTAGATTTATGCATATTCTTTGAATACGGTTGAATAAAGTACACCAATTTTAATTACAGTTCTCACACTTCTGCCTACCACACATGCTGCGTCTGTTGTTTTATTAAATGAATATGAGTTCATTTTTTCTTTCTTTCCTACAAAGTTTTATATTTTATGTGTAATCTTTCTAATATCGAAATGCATTACTTTGTGGGGCGACTTTTTAAAAAAATTCATTTTCTACGTCAAATCACAACAATCTAACAATATTGAACAACAAACCAAGTGCTCGTATGTTCTGTCCACCCTGTAAAGTATTGTAGACAAGCCATACCCCCCCCCCCCCCCGACAATTCTTTCAGCCAGTAATAGAATATAAACACATCGGACCGATTCCACAAACAAATGCACGAATAGATAGGTTAGTTTTTACGACCCACGGCAAGATTCTGTACCCAATTTACGAAGCATATTATATAGTTTAGTTTTAGCATTGCAGCATTACTAAACTTTTTTTAAAAAAAATATATATGTTTACGACAAATCATAAATTATAGGTAAAAATTCGACTTACGCAAACAGCTCTGGCACTATTTATTTACGTAAATCGAACTTTCTGTAAACTTGTGAAATTGAACTGCCCCTTAAAATTTTGTGTATACGCCACTGTCATGTATAGGAATAGACTTAGTCGAAATGGATCGTTGCTCCAAGCCGCATCGTATCAACGGACAGAAATCCAGTGTTTGTTTAGGCGTGTAATGAAATGAACAGATTATATTAGAATTTATCTGCGCAGTTTTTAGTACTTAAAAGAAAGTACTAATTAATAACTCTACACCACTGTGTACTTTATAAGGAATAGTAATTTATGTTTATCGGGAAATTATACACAGAGAAATTAAAAGCCTACCCGTTGTATTTTGCAATATTTTGATAAAATAAATAAATAAATAAATAAATAAATAAAAGGAAGCCCGAATTGGAATGATAGAACACTTTTGAACGTATTCCCTAACAAGCCAGAATTTTTTTTTCTTTGAGGAATCGATACTGTCAGCAATTAATTCAGAGGATGGCCTAGGAAGAAATTCAAGTTTTTTTAAAAAAATAAAAAGTATGATACAGGTATTTGGGATTTGAGCATGGGTTATCAAAGTAGATATAACCAGGGACGTACGCAGGAATTTATTTCGGGAGGGGTCTAAAGCGTTTCGGGGGTCCCAATACAATTTGAGGCTAAATTATATGAAAATGTCTATAATTGCCCCTAAAAGTAGACTACATCTACAAAAAAGTCGGGATTTCAGGGGGGTCCGGACCCCCAGGACCCACTCCCTGCGTACGCCCCTGGGTATAACTTATTAGAGATGAAGTCCTTCACTCAAACTGTATTTCGTGTAAAGATATCTTAATTTCACTCTTAAGTCCCGAAGAATGCATGGGTTGGAGCGAATAACGTGTTTGCTGTAAGGAAGACAATGCTGTAAATTATGCATTAACTTCGTTCGAAGCTTTTAATTATCTTCTGTCCCGTTCATTTTTTTATACCCGCCTGTCGTCGCGGATTGATTTTAAATGTCGTTTGATGATGTGGATGCAGTTATTATTAAAACATATGCAGTTGTCTCTTCTTTAATATCCCTATACATATTAAGGGAATTACGTGTTTGTGCCTCGCACCCAAAAACTGAGTAATGTAAGCCATTCTTAAAATGAGGTCAGTTATATGGATAAATAAATATGTATGCATTGTGTGTGTGTGTATAGTGCAATATCTTATGTATGTGTATGATAAGTTATATACTTAACTTTTTCTCTCTTTCTACTTGTAGGCGGGAGTTTCCAGCAACAGCCCAGCACCGCCATGCTGGGAAGCTCTTTGCCTCCATCGCCAGGCTCCTTTCGCTCTACAGCTGCAACTTTGCGACCGCCGTGGCCTCCAACTGCACATGGACCTGAAGGTAAATTCATAATCTAACTACAATATGTTTTACAAAAATTTATGATTTTCCCACTTCGCGAAAAAGTTATAAATTCAATTCTTACAGCGAAAGGGAGCAGGGGTCCCCGAAATGCTATTACGGAATTGATTTACTCTCGAGTTAAGTTGTAAACACTTATGACACAATTTTATTGGAGAACATAGTGAAATTTTGTACTATGTTATACTTGACCATAAATATACAATCATGATAGATAATGTGGAGTTGGATTTAGATTTTTTAAAGATCGTTAGAAGCAAAGCTATGAGGAATCCCATATGTATGGCAGAGTCGAGTACTTGTTTTGTTAATCAAATTTGAAATTTGACGCCAAGTCTGGTTTATTTTTACGTGTAATTCACAATATAACTTCATAATACCACAATATAAACATACCAATTTCATACGTATTATTACAAATATTGTAGATCAAAATGTGTGTGGAATACGCAGCTTACATGAAAAATATGCGCTGGGTAAAATGGAGTTCTATTTTAAAGACTGGATAGATTATGAGGGGTGTGTAGTAACAGTGTGTCACAGTGAAATGTTTATAACAATTTGGGTCGAGTTTATTTGCATTGCAAAAAAAGGATTGTTTTTGTAGCAATGAGTTTTAAGATTTCTGATTAGCTAACAGTTACTGCGTAGCTATAGGTTTATTAGAATGTTAACTTAAAACCGCACCGCGTGAAGTTAATAAGGTACGCATTAATTTTCTAATTAATGTGTAAAACCCTAAATCCTCTTGTGTATTATTTATTATTCAAAGTTTCTGGGCATATTTTAGTGAAACATTCATCTATGTTATCACTACAATTTTAGGATAGGCCACATGTCATCACACTTAAAGTTCCGTGGAACTGATCAACAGTACAAAGTTGTGAAAAACGAATAAAACATTGTTTTTGCTAATATCTGTGACTGTATAAGAAATACTATGAGATAGGTGAATACGCCGTTTTCAGATAACTATCTTTCTATTTTCCGAAAACGTGTTTCGGAAAGTGGGTGTGACCAAGATTTCACGTACCTGTATGTTTCGGAAATGAAATGAAATCTTTTAGTTTAACGTCCCACGATTATGCTTTTTAGGCTAAGGGAGACGGATGACAAGTGAATGATGATGATGAATTGTAGGAATGAGAATGTGGGAGGAAACAGGAGTACCTGAGAAAATTAACAAACATGATGTTTTCTGCTACACACTTAATCGGGGATCGAACCAGGAACTCCACGCACCAGAGTTAAACGCTATACCACTGAGCCACCGTACCCCCGGCCGGCAAAAAATAGGTATTAACACATAAATATTATTTCGTTTCTCTAATTTACAGAGTAATCAATCGATATATGTTGCAAATTTGTTGAAATTATCCACTTTATTTCATTACAATACTCATACACGCATTATACACTGACCAGTCAAAACATTATGACCACCAACCTAATATATGTTATGTCCACCTTCAATCCATAGAATAGCACCAATGCGGTTTGTCGTGCGAGCAATGAGATCTTTCTAGGTGGGTGTAGATACCGCGCATCACATATGGAAACACAAGTTACTTAATTCCTGTAAATTCCGCAAAGAGGCTTCATGAGCTCGGATCTGACCATCAATGACATCTCAAAAGTGTTAAATTGGGTTAAGATTGGGTGAGTTTGGCGGCCATTGCAGCAGTTGAATTTCACCATCGTGCTCCTTGATTCTTGAACTACTGAACCACAACGTTAACCTTGTGACAAGGAGCGTTGTCCTGCTAAAAAGATGTCATTCCTAATGGAAATCTGACAGAAATTAATGGGTGTACGTAATCGGCATTTACCCGAATGTAGCTAGGAGCTGTCATGGTTTTCTCCACACGCACTACCGGGGTCATGGATGACCATGTGAAGGTTCCCCAAATCATAATGCAAGGCAAACGAGGCAAGCTAACTAGGACCGCAGAGCTCATAGTGGCCGCAAAAGAAAAAAAAAATCATTTGGAACAATTCTTTTTTTTTTCAAAATTATTATTGTAACGTTGGTTTTGTTTAGTACATTTCATTATTACTCTAAAATTATAAACCAGTTTTGTCAAAACGACTCTGTAGTTTACACTCAACACTAGTCAGAAAGCGTTGCGTGATGTAATCTAATCTGCTCATTCCAAAGATGCTTTATGTACTAAAAAGTAAAAGTATTGTAAAACAGTCCGGGTTAAAGCAAAGCTGTCAAAGATATGCTAGGACGATTTCATTAGTGGACAGCTTATCACGAGAGGATGTAGTGGCGCATGAGTGGCCTCTGGCCATAAGTTGCTTAGGGTCACAAGATGCCCAAATCTGCTACTGCCTAAAAGACGACGGGTTCTGACCTGGCCATTAATGGCCATTAATGTGATAAAGGCATTATCATGATTCATCGGACCATGCAGCGTTATATCGTTGCTCTGCGGTCCAATGACGATGAATCAGTGTCCATTCCGTTGATGGCGTGCGATTAACATTGGTACACGTGTGGAACTCGGCTGCGAAGGCCCACATCTAACAGTGTACGAGTATTCTCAGACACACTCGTGCTTTTTCCACTGTTAAAGTTTGTTCATGTGTACTGTTCATTGTGCCACACTTTGTACCAACTCTCAGCCGATAGCGTCCGACATCCTTCATGTAGTGTAGTCGCCTCAGGTCTTGTGGTCGATGCTGGTTTCACTGTCCTTTTCCCATTTATGGAAGGCACTAACCACAGCAGCTCGTGAACACCCGACAAGTCGCGCTTCTTCTGAGATACTCGTTCCCAGCCGTCTGGCCATCACAATCTGGCCACCATCAAACTGATATATCGTCGGCCTTCCTCATTTTACGCACAAGCATCACACTGACTGATCGCCTATGATCCCTTCACCATCTGGCAAGCGGTTCTGCTGTACTCCATTTCTGCTGTTTTTTTCTTATATTGAGAAACGTAATTTTCCTTGTACGATGATTCAAACAATATTTCCTGTGAAAATTTAGAAAATATAGCATTCCTGTATTTCTGAAATATTAAAGAAAGTGATACTGCCTTCGAGATATAATTTATCGCAGAGTATTTGTCGGTTAGTAAATTATTATGTGAGAGATTGGAAATTTCAGTGATGCAATATATACCACGAAAATACAAATCATTTTTCTATTGCAAATATAGACTTATATGTTCTCAAATTCTTATCAGCTGCATTTATCCTGTCCATGAGATATTTCAGAGCTACTTAAAATAAGGACAGCGAACTCTAACTTAGAAAGCCAGAAGTAACGACGGTGGAGACAGATGTGCTGACTATACATAATTTAACAAAAACTCTTGGGAAGAAATAATCATTTTTACTTTAACCCGAGGGAGTTGACTTATGTAGAAAAACAATTTTGAAATATCAAATATAATGCAATGTCCTACAGAGTTTGGAAAATATATTGTTTTAAAAATGTTAATTTGAATGTGTAATTTACGAAGTTGTTCAGTAACCGATCATCTGCTTTGTTAGGGACTAAAATTTCTTATACGAGACGTGGATCTATAGCTTGACGTTGGATCCGACCGTGCTTCCTCCGGAACCAATCCAGAATGACATCCCTAAAAAACTGCGTGGTTGCGAATTCTATCAGTTATGTAGGCACACAATTTATCGAGTGAAATGTGCGATTTACGTCTGGTGGGAAACCACGCTCTGTAACGCAGCAGATAGATAAACCGATGTCAGGCTAGGGTGCCCAATAAGGAGACAGTGTATTATTGAACAGGGTCATGTGAAAGTTTACCATCAAGAACACAGTTGTGGGTGATTTTCCTTTTAAAAAATTAAACTCCTGGCGCAACAGCTCATAGGGGATCTGAGCCTACCAACCTGCTTGTGGCACTCATGCCTTTAGGATGATGTGTGGACACCCCATGGGCTTCCGTCTGCGCTAATGTGGGCTTTCTTCTATAGCTTTATACAGAGTTCGGTAAGAGCTTTCACCTTTGGTGCTTGAGGTCTCGGGTTCAATCCCAGCTCCCGCCAAGTGAACTTTGTGGTGGGCAAACACCGTGTGCGTGGGTTTCCTCGGGGTTCCGTTTCCTCCCACTTTCTTCATTCCACTATTTCATTCATTTATCATCATCACCGTCTCCTTTAGCCTAGCCGGCATATTCGTGGGACGTAAAACTCAAAGATGTCATTTTTCTTTCTTTCAAGTAGTTCCTCGATTGTCCTTGCAACGCTGGATGAATAACCGCAATGCCAACACCAGCTGCTGACTACGAATGGTTACCTACCTTTCCTCTGACCAGACTCGGTATTGCTTGACTCGCTGATCTTACGAGAAGCAGTATTTTAGTGCTTTCCTTTACGAGTTCAAATTAGGAGCACGTTATAGACGCAACATGACAAACGGACAGGAAAGGCACCGAATATATGAAGCAATCTGCACATCTAACTGCAAAATGCACCAACAGTGGTAAATAAACTCATCAGACGCCATTGGCAAGGGCCCCGATTTCTCTGTAAATTTGAGGGGCTCATTCAGATGCAGAAAGCATATATGAGGATTTTAAAACAAATTGCATTCAAATTATGCCAAATATTGTACATTTGCAAATACAGTAAGGGGGCCCACATGAGCTTTGGGGGCGCCTGGCCCCCCGGGATTGGCGTCCTTGGCCATTGGTTTGTTAAATTTCGTGCCAGTGACACAGCATTGGATTAGTGTAATAAATAATTGTATCTGGAAAATTTTCCTGTATAGGATTATCACTTCTAATAAAATAAATAAATAAATTGATCTATTACAACAAATGTAAACGATCAGAACAGTGGTTGGATCACGATTAACGTCCAGGATGGTTTTCAAAATCACTCCTTCAACCGCAAAATATGCTATGGTATGGTATGGTATGGTAGGGGTGATCCATCATGCCTTTCTCCATCGGGAAGAAACCATCACTGTGGATCGTTACATGGCTAAACACCATGAAATACATAACAAGCTTGTCCACAAGCATTCAACAATGGTGAACAGATAATGTTGCACGCTCACTAGTTAGCGGATAGTGCATTCGTGCCAGAATGAAACTTTTCCTCACCCATTGTAATTTCCTGACGTCTCTTCCCCCAACTACCAACTCTTGCGGATATCGGATCATTTTTGGGAGGGAAGAACTTCCTTGGCAGTGTAACTTTTTTCATGTTGGCCGAGCAATGTTATAAGTGAGTGGTTACAGCCTCTCCTTTTTTGTAATTAATTTGAAATATTATGTCTATATGATAATGATTTGTAAGACATAGATCCATTTTTCTTTATAGGTTATGGGAGATATGGAGTTGGAGGCAATCTTTACTCCCTTTTCCCAGCCGTTCCGAGCGGAACTGAAGCCAGTGCCATATATTCACAGGCATCCAGTGCGTCGCGGTTCGGCCAAACCACGACAACCTATCATAGCTTTATTGGCTCACAGAAAGGTAAGATCTCTGCAAAATTACTTTTCATTATATACAAAAGTACATACTGTAAGCTTTTTAATCCATTAGGAAAGAATTAGAGGGAATTTCCAGTCCGAAAAATCGATAGGTATGCATGAATTGAGTGCTCCAAATGATCCAAGCTAGCTGCAAATTTTCGAAAATTATTATTATTATTATTATTATTATTATTATTATTATTATTATTATTATTATTATTATTATTATTATTATTATTATTATTATTATTATCAGGAGCGTCATTTCAGATTTTGCTTGGGGGGGCAAGACCCCTTCATATAAGTAAAATTTTCCGTTCTTCACTGTTTTACTAGAGGAAAGTTACTAATACCGGCCTCCTATCCCTAATCCGATACCCGTGTCTCTAGCGTTTCTATGAAGCGTAAATAGCCAAGTTTTCTGCTGGCCTCATTGTTCACTACGGTTAAGAGAAGGCGGTGACATTTGAATGTAATTCTACACAGTGTAGGGGCCAAAATCAGGAGTCACTGTGATTTGAGTGACTTGCGAGTTTTGTACCGAAGACTACTCTTAGAAGGTTATGTAAAGAAAAGTATGGTGACCCAATGACAGCGGCTCAGACGAGAAAGGGCCGTCCTGTAGGTTTTAGCGAAGCGCTTGAGATGGAACTAGTGTGATACTGTTTATCAATGGAAACTAGTTTTTTACGAGTTAACTAGAGCAGATTTAAGAAAAATTGCCTTTCAGTTAGCTAGGAGAAACAATCTAGGACATCCTTTCCGTAATGAAATGGCAGGGGGAAAATGGCTTAAGTTGTTTCTTAAACGATATAAGCATATCCTCTCTGTGCGTTGAGCAACGGGCACATCATTTGCAAGGGCGGTAGGCTTTACACGTGAAAATGTTGCCAAATTCTTCAATATTTTGGAAGAGGAATTTCGGAAGCATAAATTGCAATTAACGGATTCTGTGTGGCTGGACTTTACCCTATAAATAGAAACGTATTTGGTGAGTCAGATTTCATTCTTGCAACAGGAATGAAGAAAGGAAAGATCTCCAATCTACGACTCCGATAAGGGTGAAATTTGCATGACGCCGCCAAAAGAAGGTAACAAACCATTGGAAACTGGAGAACGAACTTCTACAGCAACAACAACAGCTACAACTTCTTGCCTTCGAGATTATCAGCAACCAGGTAGATCTACCAGCTCAGTTATCAACGAATATCCTTTGTCGAACTGTGATCCATCTATTTCACATACTATATCTTCTCTCGTAAGTTGTCAACCACCTACCTCTGCAAATGGTTCTACAGTTCCCGCAACATCTACACCTTTCTAGAAAAGTCGTTTTTCTATTTTTCCTGTGCCTCTAGCAAAGAAAATAATATCTACAAGAGGTCACAAACTGAGCTGTGCTAGTGTCATTACTCCGTCTCCATACAAAAACCAACTTCAGGATTCAATCAACAAAAGAATGACTCCGGTATTTAAAAAAAAAAAGAAAAAAAAAACACTCACCAAACACAATTGCGTCAAGGCTTATAGAAATAAACTAGATAAAAAACGTTCAATTTGGTTTGAGGAATCCATTGGCTCTGAAACCTCTGGATCTCAGAATTCATCTCTCTCTTCAACACTTGAAATCCCCATTGAATACACTGCTCCACCAGAAAGTGATGTTTGATGTATCTTCTGTTTAGAGAAGTTTAGTGATGATCGTGCTGGTGAAATGTGGGTCTTGTGCCTTATATATCAAGAGTGAACACATGTTGAATATGCTGAAGAGGACAAAGACGATTACATATGTGACTTTTGCCGATGATTGTGATTAGTGTGCTTTTTTTGATTGCTTGTTTATTGAAAAATTTTCGTAATTATAGTAAACGTTTACGCAAGAAGAGTATACATATAATGAAAATAAAAATGTTTGCATTTCTCCAACATTTTTATATTTTTTTTTCAGTCAAATTACTTATATTTTCTGAAATAAAGTCATGGTACGTCATTGTCTGGTCATATTTCATTTTCTTCAGGTTATTTGGTAATTTTTAGACAAGTCACTGCTAGTAATATACGAGGGTGCCGATTTAGGCTGCGTTTTTTCCGACTCATGAATTGAATAGGTTAATAAAAAAAAAAAAAAAAAAAAAAAAAACTTTACAGTTTCATCCACGTCAGGTCTATCAACTTTCCACTCCCAACTGGACATAAGAAACTTGTTTTACTTTTTATATCGAATACTTAAAAATGGCCAAGTTCTAATTCTGCCAATTATACGACTGAAAAACAAAATGGGGTGCCGGATTTGGCTACCTTCTTCTACTATTATAAAATCTATATAAATCTCAAACTCAGGGAGGGCAATTGCCCCCTAAATGACGCCCCTTATTATTATTATTATTATTATTATTATTATTATTATTATTATTAATAATAATAATAATAATAATAATAATAATAATAATAATAATTACCAATGAGTTATTTGTAAAGGTGTATCTAGAATTATTTTGTTACACATAATTACTATTTGTAAGAACAATTGCAAATCCACAGGGAGGATGCTAAATTCTGCGTTGAACAAAACACTGTTTTTAATATTGCGAAACAGTTGGAAAAATGAACTTAAAAATGACGGCATATTTGAAAAGAGTGAGTTAGTGGTGATAAAGGTCTAAACAAGCTGAGCAAATTAGGAGGTTAGACATCACGAGACTAATCCACCTAGTTCATCTGATCAAACAAGTGAACAAATGAATATGTACTGGAACCGAAGGCTCGAAGACACATAAAAATACTAAATTTAAATCAACGACTAAGAATTGGAATAGGATAAGAAATTGTAATTGGAAGGCAAGTTTGATTGGAATTCTATTTCATTAGCGTTATTTAACATATATACATGTTTAAAAGGATTAGTTAAGAAAGGCTAATGAATTGAGATGATGTTTGTTGAAATTTAGCGTTTCTTTTCTGCACCGAGACTATATGACACATGGATCTACAATGTAAGGTGGAAACGGCACCATCGAAATGCATTCAGGCTCTCCCACCGTGAATCGAAACGGGGACTCTGTGCACCAAAGACGCGCACGCACTAGCAACTGGGTTATTGGAAGAGACTTCGTTGTGTGTGTTTAAGCGTAATTTCGCTCCATTGACTTCTATGGAAGAAGTGTTCTTTTGGTGATTACTCCTCTGTGTCTCGTGCTAGTCCAGATTTTGTTTTTCTAAACCGACACACCGAAGTCCTGGTGTCTGTGCAGAATTTCGTTGAATTGGTTGAGATTACGTAAACTATTTCGAAGAGAAAAACATAATTACATGTCTTGGGCATGCTTTCTTAAAAAGAAGAAAGAAAAACGTATTTGAGAAAATATGGTCTTCTTAGAGAAATATAAGAAAATTTGAAGAAAAGTTGTGAAGACTATAGGAAACTGATGTGAGCCTGAGCCACTCCAACGCCATCTGCTACTGACCTGGTGAACTACGTCCAGTCTAGCCACGACTACGTGGTCAGTGCGCTGCGCTGCCCTGTCTCCAACAGGCGTATTATCAGAAGCTTTCTAGATCTAGTGGCGTTTAGGTAACCTAACTCCCCAGTTTGCCTCACGATGCTGCGTGGACGCCGAAAATTGAAAAGCACCGGGACTACGCGGACATGAGTCGAACGCCCTAACCACTAGACTACGGTGTCTCCTATGGAGTGAATGTACACACTAAAAAGACGAAAGTAATCGAGGGGGAAAAAGAATGATGAAAGGATATGTATGAACTGTGGTGTTGTATCGGTGTGAGACATGAACTAAAGGAGAAGAAGAAGAAGGGATAATGGAAACTTTTAAAATATGGTGCTACAGAGATATGTCGAAAATGAGAGTGATAGATAAAAAATTAAATAAAAAATTGTGGAAATGATAGGAAACAAGAGTATGAAAGACATTATGAGACGTAAGAAATCACGGTATTAGCTAGGCAATAAATGGCAGAAAGCAAAATACACACAGGAAGGACGCAATTGAAATACATGGACAAAATAATAAAAAAGATGAATGGAAGAAAAAAAAGGACTACAGGTGCTCAGTGGTAGAACGCTCACCTCTGATGCTAAGTTTCTGGTTCGATCCCAGTTATCTCCAAATGGGCTTGTGGTGGACAAAGACCGTGTACATTAGTTTTTTTTTTTTATTCTCCCGTTTCTTTCCATTTCTTCATTCCTCTATTTTGTTCATCATAATCACCGTTTCCAATTAACCTCGGAGCATATTTGGGACGTTAAACCAAAAAAAAAAAAAAAAAAAAAAAAAAAAAAAAAGCACATGGAAATTAAAAGACTGTTTGAACTATAGAATTGGGTGGAAGGATGGGGGTTCGAATTTCTTAGGAGAGCCTAGATATCTTTTTAATTGTCCTCAAAGTTTCTGTTCGTGTTCTTGTCGAATGAATGAATGAATGAATGAGTAGGGGATTAATGGGGACGTCAGCATCGAGGCTATTTGTCTCCGTCTCTAAGAGATGTGTTCTTATCGTAAGACCATGGGGACAGTGGGAATCCGGGACAAGAAATTAAAAAAAACAAAACAATAGTGGTTAGCGCGCGCACCTTTGGTGCACGTGGTCCCGGATTCGATTCCTGGTAGGAGAGCATTGAAATTTGAATGCATTATGATGGTTCGGATTCCACCTTAAATTATAGATCCACATCTTATATAGCCTTGGTGCCGAAAAGGAACACTAAACTTCAAATAAACAATTTCCTTCCACTTTCTTCATTCCACCATTTCATTCATTTGTCATCATCACCGTCTCCTTTAGCCTAGCCGGCATATTCGTCGGACGTAAAACTCAAAGGTTTCATTTTTTTTTTTTTCAAATACACAAACAAACAAAAGTAATTTTGAATAGCATTGAAACAGTTAACCAATTTAAATATATATTTCTTTGGTACAACACCGAAAACGAGTCCAATTGATAAATTCATTCGATTCGAAATTTATTGACAAAAGAGTAAGGAGGAATATCCGATTTGCTGGTAACTGCATGAGTATTTTAGTATAGTTAGTTCTTGTTGAACGTTTTAGAAGTTATATATCTATTTATAAATATGTGTAAAATGTTAGTAGAGTTACATTTAGGACTAAATTCGTAAAGAAGTTTTGTTTTACTTCAGAGAAAAAGCTCCCTTTGTTATGGAAGCGTTACTATTGATTGCTTCCCTTGCGTACCTAGGAGGCAAACTTTGGAAGACGAAGTGCGTTCCTGTCAAAAATGTCTTGGAAAGACGAAGAGAAGTGGGTGGAAAAGCAGCCTTGTATGGATTCCCTTACTTCCTCCATCCGAATCGAAGACGTTGGGGTTCATGGTTGGGTGGAAATAGTGACGTCTTAAAAGCACATTTATTTTCCTTCCTCGTTCTGTAGAGAACTGTCATCCTCATGAATGCTATTTGCAGACATTGCAGCATTCCCTCTCGCTGGATGAGAATGAGCAATAAAGCTGTTCTTCATATTCGAATAAAGAAAGAATATGCAACAATGTGTCTTGGTTGTAATGTAGCCATCCATTCCATGCAGTATCCAGCGACGAAGGAAGAAGAAAGAGTGCGTTAAATTCAAATCGTGTGTTTTGCTTGCAGTGAATGTTGATTCTCAATATCTGCATCCGCCATCTTGGTTCCAACTGCGATACGTGCTGTGAATTTGTTTTATTATTTTGAAGAATACAAGACAAAAAAATAATGGTGTTTTCAGTAAATAACGGCAGTCTCGTTCTGATGTAGATTTGTCGAATTCCAATGAAAAGGAATCAAGCTATCCCTTTACACGAACTAGTAAATACGTGGTTAGAATTTATGAATATGCTGCTAATTCTTTATGGATAATCTTAGATGGATACAAAAGAGTACATTATTTGCTACCTATCCAAAATACTAACTATTCTTGTTTTTACACTAATAAGTTTGATTTTGCCTGTTAACGGTGGCGAGTGCGCGCGCCATCTTTGTTTTCAACCCATCGATGTATATTGAAAAGTGTTATCCTTTCTTTGAAATGAACTGCAGTTTTAATGTTTTGATTTTATTGATTTCTTCTAAAAATCTGTTTAAAACATCCTTGCTCTCTGAAAATGTAATTCTGAAATGCATAATTTATTATATTATGAACCAGCTGAAAGGTAGGGACGCTTTCAAAGTCTTAACCGATTTTAAATTTCGTGTATAATGTCAAGAAAGTGATACAATCGTATTAAAGTCCAATACCCGGAATTTTTATTAATATGTGTTGTGCCAAATCTTCGCAATTATCTATTACGTGAAGTTTACTTGCTCTTTCCAGCGCGGAGGCTATATGTTTCAATGCTCTACCACCATTGGGTCCCCGTGCACCAAAGGCATGGGTGGCCACCTATGACGTGAAATAGCATTTGCAAAATGCTTCTTATTTCGTTAACGAGGTTGTTTACCTTATCTTATTTATGAAACTGAATGTGTCTGTCCTCTACACTAATCTATATTGTTGAACCGTTTGAAATGATTTTTTGAAAACAGCATTTGGGTCGAACTGGGTTTTCATAATTCCTTTTTTCTTTTTTAATTTGTCTTACGATTATGATACTGTTCGTGTATTTTATACTTTTAATGCCCTACGACTATGGACCGAGACTAAAGGAGACGTTGTTGATGAAAATGAAATAGAAAAATTTAAAAAAAAAAAAAAAAAAAAAAAAATTGGAAAGAAACTGGGAAGTCGTCAACCCACACAGTGTTCGTCGACCACTAATTCGACTTGGATTGAACTGAGATCGAACCAGGGACGCAACGCACAAAAGGGACCGCTCTACCATTGAGCCCATGCGGTTCATAATTTCTTTTCAATTCAAATACTCATTCTAAGGAGGGAAAGGGAATTCGAATATACGTATCTTCAAATATTTTCCATAAATATATTCGTCCCGTGCGAAGAACGGGTTATTTTTTAGATAGTATATGTAATAGGCAAAACGCATATTCAGTATTTTTATTTCAGGAAATAAGTAACTTAAATAGTGAAAATCTTTGGTGTAAATAAGGTGTAAATTGTTTTAAATTTTTTCATCTTTATTAACTTTAATCTTACCTCCCAGTAAATGCAGCAGCAGTTTTTTTTTTTTTTTTTTTAATTATTTTATTTTATTAGCCTTTCTAATCGTCCAAGAAACAAGTTTCCAGCTTTCATGAACCGAATGGTTTAAAAGTAATTTACGTTTACCCACTATCAAGTACCATACTAGCTTATCAAATCAGACTGGTTAGTTTATACTTTGAGACAAGTGGTCGTTTCTTCTTTTAAAATGATTTTTAGTCGCAAGACCATTAGTACTTATATAAAATTGTCCTCAACGTTTTCAATAAAGTATATTGTATCCTTTAGGTATACTGAGCTGTATTAAATCAGTATATTAATTTTCACTTCTAACTGTCTTACGTGTTACTTTTGCTATTTGTTTTGTATTTGATGGAAATTAATCAATATTTTTTTTATATATATATAAAATATGTTAACATCACCTAAACTATAAGTTAATGGACAATAATATAATGGTAGTAATCACTTCTTTGTTCATTCGAATGTCTGAAACTTACCATAAACTGATCTATCCATTTCGAAGGAACTGACTGATGTAAGCTTCTCAGTGTACTGTTCCTGTAATCAGTCTCTCCTCTTGTCTTTCCATATTTACACAATTTTATTTATGTCTTTACTATTGTCTACTTAGGTTAAATTATACAATCGCAAATTGCACCAACACATATGAATCAGATGAATTATATTTAACCAGTGCCAAGTATAGGGCAGGTTATCTGTTACGATAGATACGGGCCAGTAGGTCACCTATCACAAGAGTGATTTTTCTATACGTTGTTTATTAGTAGTATGATGTATAATTATCCTTTTAATCAATACACATTTACTCATACATTATAAAGATCCCACGTAGTGGTTTTCCATCGAGTGTAGGAACTATCTGATTGAAAAATTTTAGAATCATTGCTTTATTTTTTTTCTAAGAACTTCCGCCTTAATACAAACATTGCTCTCCTACATTTGTTAACCCCTTACCTCATGCCGTGCCATATGGCACATATGCTTTTTTCACTTTAGCTTTTTTGTGATTTATCAATGGCATCAAATGACTGTTTTGTCTGCTGTGTGAGATATTGACGTGTATGAATAAGAGATGTTCTTTGTAAGTTGTAAGTGTGTCATATATGGCACTTACTTATTTTTCGTCGGAATTAAGTGAAAAATCAAAAATTCAAGTTTTAATTCATTTTTCAAGTTCCCATATGAGGATTTCCAATACTGATTTTTTTCGCTAAAAGGAAAAAAAAAATAATGCAGAAAGGGGTTAACTTGATTGTAGCCCCAGGAGTATGTTACAATACAATAGTAAGGCATGTTACAGCTGCCTGAACCGGTTTCAGTTACTAATAATGAATAAGGATTAATCACTCAGGTAATCTTGTTCATTCTGCGAGCAAATTAGTACTGTATTTTTATAATCATGTCTTATATATTACTCTTAATTTCTTTCCAGATTCGCTGTTCTCAACGGGGTATACGTTCACTGGAACAGTGCCATCGCATTACAGCCCTGCCCCGGGAACTATGTTGGCTCCGGGACTTGAAACAGGGACTCTGGATCGTGGAATCAGCCAATTGGAGCTTATGACGAAAGGCTTTAGTGTAATTAGAGACGCAAAAAATGTGTATGATTCGGTTGATAAGAAACCAGATAGCAAACCTCAACAGCCCCCAATAGTGAAAACCGAGGTTACGGACAAGCGTTCAAGGGGAGAGGTTAAAGATGAGGGGAGAAGGAGAGGAAGTGTACACTGTGATAACAGCCAAAGATGGACAGAAATGCAACAGCAGACTCTCAAGTCTGCTGAAAAACATTACGGACGTGAAAGTGACGTTCTTCTGTGTACTTCCGCGAATAATTTTGGACAGAAATCGGAACGCGAGTGCCTTGTAAACGGTCAGGGACGCCAGGAGGAGAGCTGGAACTCTAGTGGCGATCCATCGAACTATGTGAATCATCATCATCATCACAATCATCATCAACAGCAGCAACTAAATCAACTTCTATCGCCTCCACCATCGCAGTTACAACCAGACGTAGACAGACGAAGAGCAAACGGTGGAAAGAAGCGCTGGGAGACGAACGAAATCTCAACGACCGAAGTAACCGTCAAGGTTGAGGGAGTACGATCGAGTTGTGCCTGCAGGACAACGACAGTCCCCACAACCACTACAACAACAGCAATAGTGCCATCTACAACTCTATCAACTAGTAAGTACGAGTTAATAATACTCTTTTTGTTAAGATTCTATGTTGATTTTGTATTGTTAGAATGAGAAAACAATAGTGAATCATTTCACACTCTATTTCGTATTATCATTTAATTAATTATGATTTAAATATTTATGTAAGAACTTATCAGATCAAACTTACGCTATAGAAGCAGATTTAATCATATGCTTAAGTTCAGAAATTCAAAACGAGGTATGCTCAACTCACTTATTTTACTTAAGCAATACCCAAGTTAACTTGTAAGTTATATCTGAAAATTCATTCAAACAATATAGGCCTATATCTTATAAAAGAAAATTTATACATACTAATTAATCTTAAGAGTCTGCTAGGTGTATTCAAAGGAGCGGATCAAATTTGTTCGCACTGTTTTCAAGTGATTGTTACATTATATCTCTTGAATTTGCATTAATATTTTGAAACTAACACAGAAACTTTTGAAATAGTTGTGCTTTACATTTATCGTAAATGATTACATATATGACATCATTCAACACATCGTCCATATATGATACAGATGAAAATATCAATAAAAAATACAAAACTAATAATATCACTAACACTAGAAAATATCGTCTAAGCTTCAGTGTTTATGTAAAAGACAGAAGTAAGCTTTAAAAATTTTGGTTATGTACTAAAAGGAAAACTGAAAAGAAAAATGGCGAAAACGAAGATGATTTACACCTAGTACCAATGGAGGAGGGAGGAGATATAAATCAGCCCTCAACATAATAATTATTTTTCTAATATAAAAATGAAATATATGATTATATAATATAAAACTAATAAACGTGAATATTGCATACAAAGAAACTAAAAAAAATCATAGGAAACTTTATCCTGTAAAAAACGAAAGAAAAAAGAACGCACAAGCAAACAAACTATGAGTTGATCGCAAGAAAGGTCTGCTGTCCTGGATTTAAATAGTTTTCTTTAATATCACAAGTTAAAAATAGAATCAGGTCCTTTCTGCAATCATCCATTCAATTATAAATGCAAATTCAATGTTGAATTATGTAAATGTCTTTCTTAAAAAAAAAAAAAAAAAAAAAAAAAAAAAAAAAAAAAAATGGTAGCGAAAAATATGTGGAATCTATGTCATAAAAATCATTTGTTCAAAATCCCCCGTTTTTTAAATTTGAAAATGCGGTAACTATCCATGAGGAAGACGTAATTAAGGACAATCTTGTCTTACAGGCTAGCCCGAAAGAGCTCTAATATCATTAATGTTAAAAATGATGACTCCCACAACCTAAATGAGGGCGCCTTTTCATGGTTTTGAAGTTCTCTCCTAAATTAGCTATAATAGGGTAAAGGCACCGAATATGGAATACTTTTTGTTTCTTCTTTATTTCTCAGAAATGCGTACTCCAGAATAAAAATATTATACATCATACTACTTGTGGTACCTTTGCAAAACAAAATGCAAGTATGAAAGTTTGTTCCTCATTAATGATTTTTTACAATATTACAAAATTGAAAGAAACTCAATTTTCCATATTAGGCACACCCCGCTCCTAATATGGAACACTACCTGTTCTTAAAATGGAATACTAGAACAAAACATGCTCATTTGTCTACAATGCGATATTTGGATAATTCGAGGATGGGCACGATCCCTGCTCAGACCGCCTATCCTGGCACCGGCCTTTGGTGAAGTTTTCCCTGCTTTTCCTCAGTATCATTAGGCGTATGCCGGGATGATACTTTTCCTTAGGCCAGGGTCGAGTCCTTTCCAATTCGTAGACTTAACTTAAAGGCCGATGTGATCTCGGAGTTGGAGACCCGAACACTTCCTTTGTTCCTTTCCTTAAGCTAATAAATGTATTTATTTGTTTCTTTAAGAGTAGTAGTTATTATAATTAGGAGTATTCCATATTAGGATTCTGCTAGTATTCCATATTAGGAAAATCGCCATTTTGGATAGTTCTCTTCCTACACACGCTTGTGTGATTCTCTGTGTACTGAATCTTTATGCCTTTATGGTACACTATATATGTAATCTAAATATCACAAACTCAACAATAATACATAACTCTTTGCGTACATTCAGCAGTCTGGAAAGATACGTTCGAAAAACTCAAGTTCTTCAGAAAAATATTCTGCAACAAAAGAAAATGGCTTGTTATCGTTCGGCAGCAAACCACTCATGCGCAGACTGAGGGTGTCACTGTGTACAAGTTTTCAGTGGCAGAACATAGCAGACAAAATAATCTGGTATTTCATATTAGGAACGTATTCCATATATGGTGCACCCACCCTATATATATATATATATATATATATATATATATTAAATAACAAAATCAAAGATGTTCGAGCGACCATTAGCTTTGTATCACTTGAAATAAATTTGACCCTCTGTGCTGAAAGCTGCCTAAACTCTAATTAGTTAATTAATTAATTAAACAATTTATGGTTCCATATCTTTAAAAAGTTCGATTATATCTGTCACATATATAGGGCTAGATAGAAACATTTTTAGAGGCATGTACACTCATATAATTTGCCATTCTGGGTGATTCATATCTATGTATCGAATGCGCAGTTGCAAATACATACACACACATATCTTGATGCACGTGCGCACATAATACTTCATCTAAAACAACTCGTATTTATGCACATTAAATATGTTAATTCCTGTAATTATGCTATAGAATGTAATATAAATATATTAAATACTATAGTGTATAAGTAAGAAATAGAATCGACACGTATATGGAAGATCTGGGCCCCTTTGGATAATCTAGGAGTGGACAATGGCCCCACTTTGCCCATCGTGCTAGCGGCCATGCTTCAAGAGATTATTAAAGGTTAACGCGTATCGAGAGAACGTAGCTGATAGATCTCAAATTCCGCAGCTGCAGATACTAACAGATTTGTCAAGATTTTTTTCTTTCTTCCTTCAGTCTTACCAGGCGAATGCTGGAATAGTACTTTTTCATATATGGGCCTTGACCAACTTTATATCAAAATGTCTTTCTTTTCATTCCCACAGCTCGAATATGCAATCACTTAATCAGATTACTCGACCTTTTGTAATAAATTAAATAGTTAAATAAAGTTACGGCAGTCAAATTTTAAGTAATTATTAATATAGTTGTAAATATTTGAGGACCTCATATCAAAATAAAAATATACGTACAATGCAATTGCTTCATAAGTATTGTAATTTTAAAAAATCAATTTAATGTCTCAAAGGCCTAAACTTACTACAAACCTAGGTCTACAATACGGTAGGTTAAAAGCAGTTTATTCCGAATTTTTAACAAAATCTGTAAAATGTAACGTAAGTGGAATGAGATTAAATGAGTTTTTATTAGTTTATCGCACTTTTAGCCATAACACAAGAAAACAAATGCTAAAAGCAGGTAAATGATGAAGGAATTAGTGAGAGGAAGTGGGGGATCGCAATTTTGTCTACCATACGCTTACGTGGTCTAGAAATGAAATCACGATCCTTTGCACATACGATAAGCACTGTACCATTGCGTCAGCGTGCCTCGTTGGGGTTTCTAAAAATAACCCACTTATTCTTTTTATTTTTCTACGTGAATGGAGTATGATGATAGATCAAAGTAAGTTTGATGGCTAACTTCGGCGCCTGTGTATTTATACGTGCGGATTGCATATTCAATTCGGTTAATTTTCTGCGTTGATAAAATATTTAAACTCCCCGATCGTAGTGTCGCAAAGAGGAAAACCTGAAGCATACAAGATCAAGGTCACTTTCACCATTTATGACGTGGAGATAGATATTTACGTCGCTAAGAAAAATAACATCCTTCAAAAGTGATGTGTAAAAGTACTCTCACGTAATGTGGTGCCATGCAATGGCTTAGTCATGTAATTGTTTTCCTTGTTCATCAAGTACAATTTACTGCCGTATTTCACATTTACAGAAATGTTATTGGGCTTTCAGCATCGCGTATCATGGACAAAGAGGTAAGGAACGTTTTTTTAAAAATCCATGTAGTATATAAAATACATACATAAAATATTTTTTTACCAATAATCATGTTTTTGTAACAATAATTTTAGGAATGATCTAAAAATGGATCAAAAGATTGCGATCTTGGCCAATAATTAGTTTTTGGATTAGGGCCACAAAATTTTTAAACGGCCCCTAAATCGAGTTTTCGTATTTTTTTACGGAATAAGCACATCATACTGAGTTAAGTGATAGTTTGGGTTTGGCTACACTATAATTCTCCAGATATAAGGCCAGAAATTTTTTGCATTAAATATATTGGATCTTTTGATCCAAAAATAAGTTTTTGGAGCGAATATTGAAAGAATACGGCAATACTTACTATAGTTATTCGGACACTTTCGTAGACTAAATTAATTGAAATTGTAAAATGGACTGTGATAAAGCAGCTAGTAACATAATCGCCTCCAAATCCAAATAGGGCCTATTGTGTTCATTTCCTGCAGTCCACTTTCCTGATGCATAGCTCTTAGTGAAAAGATTAGCATCGTAAGTGTGTTATATTTTAAGAAAACACAAATTGTGTCTGTCTCTAACACATCTGAAGTTGAATTCGTGACACTGTGAAACTAGAATTCAGAACTGAAAGTCTGTTCTGTAGGATTGAAACACATGTGTATCACTATTTCTTTCCTTCAATTTTTCTTTTTTGTACGTGGTATTAAGAAAACAATTTTATGTAGAGATGTGAATGCAATTGATCCAACCCGTGGCGGAACTTGAGGTAAGTCACATTGTTAAAAAATTAAAATCTTATAGATACAAGCTAAGGGAAGGAAATTTACCTAATGTATTAATACGTGTACGGAAGAATTAGTATATATGTAAATTTTCTTCCTTTAGCTTTTAGCGGTAAGATTTTGATTTTTACCGTTGTGAGTTACCCCACGAGTCGCCACTGGACCCTATTTTATTTAGGAATTATATTTTGGAATTTTCGGCACCTATGGCCATTTTGATCTCGTCACATATGAGGTATGATGTCTTTCGGTGATTACACTATCTAGGGCAGTGGTTCTCAAAGTGGGGTCCGCGGACCCCAACGGGACCTAGCCAGGGGGTTCGCGAAGCCTAACACTTGAAATGTGTTGTAATAAAATGGAACTCTCAGCTGTTACGTAAGAAGTATTTTTAAAATTAAGAAATTGCAGCTGTGGGCAGTACTAGTACAAAACAATAACTATTCATCATTTCCAGGGCTCAAGAATTTAATTGATTCTTCAGGTGAAAAACTCTGCTGAAATGCACAAAACTTGTAGGACACTTGAGAGCAATAGCTGCAAGTTTTCGAGAATATTTCTCTATCCCACAACCTGGTAATGGTTGGATTAACAATCCTTTCACTAATGTGGAAATTCATAACATACGAGGTATGAATCTCTCTAATACAGAACAAGAACAGCTATTGGAACTATCTTGCGATACTTCATGGAAAAACGTTTTCAAAGAAAATGAACTTTGTAGCTTTTGGTTTCATGTCCGTTGCGTGAAGAGTTGTCTAAAAATGCATTACAATATTGCCTTTGCCTACCACTTATGTGAGCAGGCCTTTTCTGCTCTTTGCAGCATTTAAAACCTTAAAGCGAAATCGTCTTAATATGCAATTGAACCTAAGATTGATGGTGACAAAACTTATTCCAGATTTCAATGCAATTATGGAAAAACACAAAGAATTTCATTCCTCACATTAGTGACACCACATTTGAGAACATGGTTTATCAAGTGGATTTTTTAAAAATGATTTTCAGACTTGAAAGTTACTGTATTTTCAATTGAAATTTCGTTCACTGGGGAACAATCATGTATCTCTAGAATAAATTACTTATTGTATTGTTTTTCTTAATCTTTTTCTTGTCAGTGGTAATTCTAATTAGTATTTTTTAAGTATCATATTATGAAATTTCAGATAGCATTGTAAGGGTGTCCGCAGTTCATTCTCCGAATGAACAGAGGGTCCCCGTTATCGGTTATTTTGAGAACCACTGATCTAAGGTATTGAGGAAGGAAGAAGGAAATGTGGAAGAGGAAGGAAGCGGCCTGGGAACATTGTTAGGTACCTTCCCAGGAAAACCTGTCACGATAGCTGGCCTGAAAAAAAAAATACTATTTCGATCGAATATCCCCACCAGGAATTGAACTTGGGAACATCGTGACATTGATCACACCAAAGGCGAGAGCGTTAGCGATTTCACTACACGGGACCACCCAATTTTATTTAGTTAATAAAATTTGTATATGTTAAATTTAAAAGTATTCGCATATCGCTACTTTTTTCTTTCTTTCAGTATGTTTCGTTGTACAGTTTTTCTAATGACCATTGTCGATATATCGTAACCTTGATAAACAATCACACACAAAAATAAAAACACGTCTACTTTCGGCATTTAAATTTTAAAAAATCACTGTGTGTGAAATGAAGCATTTTGAAAACTGAATACTAATAACACGTACATGCAGAAATTGAAATTCGGACGCACCACACCCATGTTAAAAACAATTCTTTCGATGAAAAAAAAAGTTAGTTAATTTAGGAGTTTTAAACTTGCATCACTGAACGCATTATATACGTAGATTATGTTTTTTTTTCTGTTTTTTTTTAATTCTTCGTCTGGGAAACGATAACTCGACATCCGTAAGTACATACATACCTGCATGTATTGATCCACTTATTAAACATATGCGTTGCTGTTTTCCCCCTACTTAGATACGAAACCTTGTAATGAAATAGTGAGTTTGCATTTTCATTAATGATTTTTTCTGCACTTATTTATTTGCAGGTTCTTCGTATTGCACTACGCCTCAGCTGCAAAATGGATTGGACATTCCACAATCGCACTATCAACAACAAAATGTCGAGCGACATAATATTGCAACAACCATTTCACTGTCCCTGCCCACGAACTTGCCCTCTCAGCAGAAGGTGACGGGAACATCATCGCTGGGCGAAGTGAGATCACCGTTGCCTAGCAACGATTCATGTTCCCGTCCCTGCGATACTGGAGACCTCTATCGTGTAAGTGTGAAGGAAGAAGACGTGAAGGTGCTGCCACGTAACGGTGGAAATTTCGTTCCAGCAGTGCATCATCAGAGAAAGAATAGTGCCTCTCCATCAACGTCTGATGATGAGAAGAAATTGGGCGGTGGCTGTAGCAGAACTATTCCACTTGCCCAGTCGTGTGCTTTGAAGAATAAGGACTCCGGTGCTGCTGGTAGTGGGATTTCTTCTCCGGCAGCACCATCCTTACTTGTCAGTAGCAGTAGTCATGGTGCAGTATCAGGGAAGGCGAAGGATACAGTACCTACAGCATCACAGAACGCGACGAAAACGTGTTCCAATTGTCCTCCTCCTGATCCAGCCTCGAACCATCGACCTCCAACAGCAGAAACTAAGTTCGAACCTTTGTTGGTGACAGTGAAAAAAGAAGTGACATCAACGCCGTGTCAGGTGTCCGAAGTTTCCACCAGTGTCACGTGCAGAGACAGTCATCATCATCGTCTGTCTCCATCGTCAAATCAAGTTCCACCAGCTGTCACTGTATCATCGTACTTTTCGTTGCCGGTCCCCAGTTCGACCCCCGGTCACGTTTCGTCATCCCCAAAAACTACGAGTCCGTGCGTCAATGACAGTCCAGTGCCCGTTCATCCCCTCTCCGTTTGGGTCCCTCCATCATCACCGTACGCAGGTACGAACCCTATCACGGCTTTAAGCCAGTTGCCAATGCTAAATATGTCACCCAGCAGTGCATGTAGTCCAACAATGGCGAAACTCGCGTCGCCATTGTCAGCTACAACTTCGGCAACTTCTCTGCCATCGTTATCATCTGCATCATCAGCGTCGTTATCAACGACGACGGTGACAAGTCTCGCCCCAGCAACATGCATTAAGGTTGAAGCGCCAAGCTATCCGCCCACCGCCTGCAACCAGTCAGCGCATGCTACGTCATCACCCTTATCTTCTAAGGAGACCCGGCCGCCGAAAACGAAGAAGGAAAATACTGTGATGTATACAGATGGCACTCATCAACACCCTGTCACAACTGGTAAGTACCTTGTTAGTATTATTTTTATTCTTGTAGTCATCTTGCACGGCGGAAATAATTCTATAAGTTATCTGTCTTCGTGTTTTCTAAAATTTAAAAATAATACAAAAACTGTAGCGTAACTTCCGAAGAGTGCAGACCTGTAGTAAATAAAAATAGGGTGAAAGAAAATCGTAGGAAAAGGAGGGATTCGTTCTACATTAAGGAAAAAATAGGACAACAAAGGAATGAATGAATTTAACCATGTATCAAAACCATTGTCCCTCTCTCTTTGTAGCTTTGTTTTGCAAAACATCATTTGTGTAAATTAGCAGTATTATTATGGCACTTTTTTCAAGTAAGTGTAAAAACGAAAGTTACGAGAACAGGCGATAATGTCTTTTAAGGTATTATTTAACGCTGGAAAAGAGGTTATTAGGCGTTTGTAGTGTAATTTTTCTTTACAGATTTTTCCACCATGAGCACTATCTCAAAAAAACATTGGTCAGAATAGAGAGCTTTTATTGGTTGGTTGAAGTATAGAGTCTCTTTTCAGCACTGAGGCTGTAAGACACATGGACGTACAGTTTAAAGTGGAATTTTAGCGAACCGCCGTAATGCGTTCAAATTTGAAGTCATTTCCTCCGAAAATCGAATCCAAGACGAACATTAATGATTAGGAGAAAATACTGTGCTGTTGTCACTGTTATCATTCCTCCCCTCCGCATGTTTGCTATCCATCTGAAGTTTCAGCGATCTGCAATGTTATAGGAAAAGTAATTCTGTCATTGCACACGTTTTTTTTTTCTGTAAAACTGTCGTTGCAGTTCTTTTCTGAGTGGACCACTTGGTTATGTAAGAAATGACTCATATGTGGGCAGTTTAAAATCAGAATTTAAAAACTACCATATATATCTACATCCTGCAGCATTATAGAAATTACAAAATTGTCATTGTTAACAACGGTGGCAAAGTAGTATGTTATTATACGGTGTAAAGGAAGTTTTTACATTATATTACTACAGTTCGATGATTGAAACAGATGTTAAGATTATATATTTTGGATACTTTGCACAGATATATTTGTAATTTAATAACTAAGTCTTTTGGTATTCCATTCGTCTTTTATTCTATTTGAATTAATGCATCAAAGGTTACAAATGATAAAGAAGGCAGTTTGCATAAAATGAAACATGGATGGAATATCAATGTTTTATATGTTTAATTACATGTTGCGATTATTTATTAAAATATAGATAACGTATGTTTTGAATCATTCATATTGTGTGCTTAGTAGGAATAGTTAAAATGCAAATAAAACTGATTGCAATAGATGGAGAAAAATAAATAGCGTAAACAAAATTAAAGTGACAAATTTTTACTATCAATATCACAAAAAATTAAATAGTACCCTATTGCCAGCAACTCAATCTCTATGGTCTAACACGCTTTCTTAAATTCTCCTGCAAGTTCTGTAAAAAAGAACAACGCTTATTTTTAAACTTACTCGCTACTTATGATCTCTGGTATTTTCCCGGGAGATAGAAACTATTAAACCATGTTTTGATATCTTTTCAATACGGACTTTTAATTGTTGACTTGGGAGCCTGGTGATTTAGTTGTAGAGCGCCCACCCCATGCGATGGGTCTCTGGTTCGATCCCACCCAATGTGAATTTGCGATGGTCAACATCTTATCATTTAGTTTTCTCGGGGTTCTCCCATTTTCTCGTACATTCTCACTCCACCAATTATACTCTAAACTATGGGAAATCTTGTAGAACGACTGTGTCCGTCTGTTTAGGCAAGTATCAGAGCAAAAGCTGTAAGAGATATCGAGAAGAGGTTCTTTTTTTTTTTTTTCTTCAATTGATTCATTATTGCAAGAATAACCTCCGTTAACCTTATATTAACACAGGAAGTGATAGAAATAACTGTTTCCGGTTATAACGTTGATCGCCATAGAACAAAACCGGAAATACGCATAGATACAGACAAGTTTTTTTTTTTTTTTTTAATCGACTCAGTACAGTGTCTCAAGAAAGCGTATCATAACAGCCCGTAATACTCTACGAAAACCGGAAGTGGTTGAAATTTACTAGTACTTTCAGTTTCAGTATGGATTTATAGGCTATACTAGATTAAAAACGATAAGGTATATCGAGAAGTGGTTTCTTGCAATTGATTCAGCATCCTAAGAATAGACTATTATCTCTTCCGTTAAACCTATGTCTAAACCGAAAGTGATAGAAATCAACCGTTTTCGATTTTAACGTAGATCACCATAGGAAAAGAAAAGTAATAGATAATGACAAGTGGATTTTTGGAACCGATTCATCGTCTCCAGAAAAGATTCAATCTTCTTCTGTATCTCTCTAATAAAACCAAAAATGATAGAAATGTATCTACTGCTTAACAGGATTCATCTTACACTATCTCTATTTTAGCCGGAAGTTCTATATTTGTTTCAATAATGAATTCACACAGTGTGCAAGTCGATCGTAGTGTCACAGATGTGAAACGAAATTCACTTGTTTCATAACTTTCATTATCTATCATCTTTAGCCCAAAGTGCATAATCGTCAGTCATAAAACTAGAGTTTTCATTTTATTTTTATTTTAGTTGTTAAATGATTTTAAATGTACTTATTATTTTTTTGCTTCATCGAAATTTTAATGACACAATTTTGCGTCGTGACCCCTCTCTCTTGTAACATTCGCACTTATTTTGTATTTGTTGTGAGATCCATCATTACCAGAGGTGGCTTTTGAGGAAATCGGTATATATGCTTGTAAGGATATTTTTTGTATCTATGCGACTTACCTCAAGAGACGCCACCGATTATTATTAAAAATAGAAGCAAATAACATATTTACATTCTTATTATTCGGTATATAATGTAGTATTGACAGTTGAGTTAAAGAACTGAACTGAATATACGTTACATTATTTCGTTTTAGCATCTAAAAAATTCGAAAGTAACTTTCTCATATGTATAAATCATTGATTGAAGTTAAACTTCCTTTTGATAACACCGAGACTATATGAATCGGACATGAGAGTGAAACCAGTATTTTAAGTTTTTATCCGCGACAATTACCCCTACCACCATCACCACCGGGAATTGAACAGGTAATCGCACACAAAGAAAGTAGATTTACGTGCGTTAACCACTTGGCATAAAGACACTTATTAATGGACTGACTAATTTGGTTAATTGTATAATTAGCCTAGTTTAAATATTTAGGCGTCCTCATATTAAGCATCCATTTCTAGAATTCATACAACCAAAGAAATAAGTAGTCTGTATGTGAGATATCTGAGGAATGAGAATATAAGAGATTAAACAATACTACGAAGTTATCTAGTTCACATTGGATAAAATGTCAATACATGTTAGTTTTTTTAAAAGTAATTTTGATGAGGGTTCTTAATTTGGGGGGGGGGGGGGTATGGCGTTATTTTGTTCAATAGTTCTCAGAATTATACGAACATCGCTGAGTATGTATTCGTGTAATATGGAACATACTACCTTTTTTTAAAGAGAAATGTCATTAACATGTAGAAATTCCTCTTTAGTTTTTACATATATTGTTTAAAGGCAAGGTCGTATCTGGAAAAGAATCGAGGAATAAAAACATCTTGAACGAAAATACATATACGTTGTTGAAAATAGTTTAAAAGGGCATTTTGCCTTTGTGAACATGAAAATTTTTCGGGACCTTATCTCCTGTATCCCCTGGTACGGCTTTGAACCAAGTTAAATAAGAATTTGTAAGCAACCCAGACATTGATTGGAAAGCATCCTTGAATAGTATTACTTGCATACAAGAATATTATTACCATCAAATAATTGATAGCTTAACATTTATGAAATGAAATGAAATCTTTCAGTTTTACGTCCCACGATTATGCCGGTTAGGCTAAAGGAGAGGGTAATTATGAGAAATGAATGAAATGGTGGAATGAAGAAGTGGGAGGAAACGGGAAAACCTCGAGAAAACCCACGAGCACGGTGTTTGTCCACCACAACGTCCACACGGCGCGAGCTGGGATCGAACCATGAACCCCAAGCACCGGAGGTGAACGCTCTACCACTGAGCTACCGCGCCCACAGGCTTAACATTTAAAAAATTATTTTATTATATATGCAAAATGAGTGAAACTTTGATATCGATGACTTGGAAGAGGGATTTAACTAAGTCTGTATTTTTTTTTTCTGAAGAAGGTGGTTTTAAAAGTTCAGCGCCGCAGAAGCAAAAGTCGGCCAATGAATGTTGTTTTGTGGAAAAGACCAGTCCAAAAAGGATTGATAGTGCATCATCCATTATTTTTCCTTCCTTTAGTTTATTCAAATTCCTGCAGTTTTTTCATCACATTTAAAGGATATTTTCTACAGCCTTCATTAGGGAATCGGCAGACATGCCGAATATGAATTTAGAGGTTCTCATGGTTAAATGGTTGGTGTTACAGCGTTCGGCGCTGAATACCTAACTCCGATTCCCGGTTGAGAGCTGATAGGATTTGAATCTGGTGTTCAGCTGTGGGTCCACGTTCCATATTAGCCTCGATCTGAAACGGGACGCAAAACTCCAAATCAAGCAACCAATCAACCTAATATCATCGTTTACTCCGATACATGTGTTTCTTTTCCCACCACCATAAATAGTATTCACAGGAGGCGAGGTCTAGAATGTATATAGTCCTTTCAATGGGTCCTCAATAACCCATCCATCATCCTGCTCATTGAGCCAATTTCTAAGAGACTGAAAAATGCGGAGAACACTGTCTTACACAAATACCAGTTGTCGCACCTCTTCCTACCGAATTCTTGGCCACGCAAACATTTATAACATTGCCAAATAACGATTAGCGTTCATGGTATTTCGTAACAGATATTGCCTAGCTCCCTTGTGGCTATATGGGTAGCGCGTACACGCTTCCAGCACAAGAGATCTGGGTTCAATTTCTGGTAGGAGCTCATATGGTTCAGATCCTATGTTAAGTTGTATGTCCACATCTCATATAGCCTCGGTGCTGAAAGAAACGCTAAAATCCAAATCAGCCAACCTGCAGATAGTGCCCAAAAATATGAGAGTTTATACCGCATGAGATTTCCTCTTTGATTCTTTTAACTATCTATAGAGGGACCTCATCTGCTAAATAGTGCTTATGCTTGTTAACGAAACCCCCACATGAAACACACTTCATCACTTTAAAGGATATCCCTTTCATGTAACCGTCATTTCACACAGTTCTATATCCCTGTCAATCTTCAGGGAAAAAAATCTTCGACGTATAATAAGGCTTCCATCCTTGGCCAGTATTTAAGTCCATGCTATTCGTGAACACCTACAGCACAGTGAGTGTAGACTGCTGGTAGACTTGTAGGACTTAGCTCTTTCAGAGTCTCAATTTTTCCACGGACCGCGGCAATCATTAACTTTTTATTATTATTATTGTTTTTGCATTCAGAAGAGCACGTCCACCATGCGCTACCTTTTACCACTATTGCACCTGAATAGCAGACTTCCATACCTCATGTCGTGGAGGAATTTTTGTTTTTCCCTCAATGGTCAGTCGACTAACCATCTTTCACATCTGAAACAAAGAATAAAAAATTATAAAACATAGTTTTTAAAAGCATAAATTATTGTATTAGAGTTTGATTACAATATCTACTAACTCAACAAAATTTAAATGTCTGAAAACTGGAAGTAACTTCCCCCTTACTTTGTATATTCTGTGATGAATATAAATTGAAAAACAAGAGCTCTCCGCTGATCCCGCGGTATTTGATGCACGTTGTCCCGTGGCAGAGCATTAAACTCATTACGAAGAGTCGAATTGCACATTAGTAAGTCCACGACTCATAGCCTCGATGCTGTGAAGAGATGCGAGAATACTTCAAGAAACAAATCTTGTAAAATACTATTCTGGTAGTTACAACGAATCTGTGAAAAAGTAGCGAACATTATTCTTAGTGTTCAACTACGTTTACATATAACGAAGAAGAAAGTTTATGTACTACATTTGCCTGGTTTCAAGGAATATCTACTGAAGAGCTGACTAGAAAATTTCTGTAAAATTATATCCAGTAAATTTGCTGGTAGTTATGACCAGCAAATTTATTGAACATAAGCGTACTAAAATGAAAGAAATAATGTTACATTATCAGCTGATATTTTTGTTATTGAACTTAACGATATGCACTGAAGATAAGGGAAACAGTGATAAATCAAATGGATAATGGTGAAATGAAGAAAATGGGAGGAAAGAAGAGAATTCCGAGAAATCCCACGTACACAGTGTTTAGGCACCACAAACCTCATTTGACAAAAGCTGGAATCGAACCCGAGACCTCACTCACCAGAGGTGAGCACTCTACCACTGAGACATCGGAGCCTTTATTATTATTTTGATGGCGAATACCATTAGTCAACTTGTGGTGTTGTGACATGAATATAAAAGTACCTCGCCAGAGCTTTCTGCAGGGAAAAATTAAAAGAAAAGTGGATTTTCAGGGCCGATTCAACTATATTTTGTACAACGTGATGTCGCCATTAAAAGTTCATTAAGTAGCCATTGCTTAATGCCGAGCGTAGTTCTGTTAGAAGTTTCACCTTAACGGAATGTATAAGTTTCTAGGAAGAAGAAAGTATTAGTAAATTTCTCATCGTTTCAAAACGTAATATTGAATTCAGAAATAATTAGCATCTCGACACAGCACATTATTTAACGAATTTCACACACAAAATGTATTCCACACTCTTCCGTCCTTTCAGTTATTATTATTACAATCTTAGACAATAATTCTTAAAAATCCAAAACTGTTTTGTTCTAAACTGCATACTCAGTTTATTTGTAGATTATCACCCATTTTCACTACGTTCCTATATTGTTTATAGCTCGGGTGTTAAAAGAGATGTGGGACCACGTCCTAAATTGATTCGAACTACACATGTTATTACTTAGTTCGACCTCAGGTCTTTCCAAACAAACCGAAAACGTTAATCACTAAGAAACTCCACAGTGATCACACAGCGGGCATAACTCGTGACAAAGTATGTTGTTGTAAAACCTGTCTAAGCTACCTCTAACGGCTTACAACTCTTAGGTACAGTCTGCGAAGCCAATTTATACTGGAATATTTAACTACTGACAATAATATCAACAAGTGCGGTAAGAGAAGTGGAAGGAAGTCGGCCAGGGCCTATAAATAAGACATTATGCCAGCATTAGCTCGGTAGAACATAAGATGAACCCTCCGTCAGGATAGCCGTCACCGAATGCGAACTCATCTTATGCTCGTATGTAAGTGTTAAAAGTATAAAGCTTTAGTAAATTAATTACAGTGAAAAGTAAGTTTACTTAGATTATTCTCTTCTTTCGCTAACAGGCAAAGAAGAGCAGTCGAATTGAAACTATGGTGTAACCGCTCAGTAGAGTTGTAATTTTTGGGATTTTGGGTTAACAGAACTTGGTCTTTTTTTATTATTTATTTGCTCCACAAGCTTGATTGTGAGATTATTTCTTGTTCATAAGACAGTTTCGATATGAAAGAAGTTAAATGGTATATACAAATTTTACCCGTTAATTATTACATATCATAGCGGCTATGTTATCGATTGGATGTTCGAGCTTAGTAACTGGTTCTCTTCGTTATAAACTTCCCAGTTAGCGTAGGTGCCTTTGGCATAGGAAACCCGGGTTCGATTCTCAGCGGGGGCTTATGTGGTTTGTATTCCACGGTAAGCTGTAGGTCTAAGTCTGATATAGCCTCACTGCTGAGAGGGAAGCTAAACTGAAAATAAAATCAAAATTATAAGTTCTAACTTCCTCTTCGAGTACAGGAGGCATGAAAATGGCTCTAACGATTTTGTTGTTGTTGTTGATTGTTAGTTTAGCGTCCCGTTCAGCAGCGAGGCTATATGAGACGTGGACCTACTGATTAACGTGGAATCCGAACCACATGAGCTCCCGCCGGGAATCGAACCCGGGTCTTCCACGCCAAAGGCGTGTACGCTAACCGCTTAGCCACGAGGGAGCTCGCTCTAACGATTTTGTTTATATTTCAAACATCAATATTTCATTACCAACCTTATAATGTTGTATCAGTGTATTCTCTGGAGAAAAATATTCTTGCGGGTGAGTTCTTTCTGGGCGACTTTTTCAAGCACGAGTCAGTTGAGTTTATTTATACCTCGTAAGTAAATGTTTTATTAATAACCTGATAATACGACATAACTAATTTGTTCTAAAAAGATCCACAAGGGAAAAGTTTACTCTTGAAATGAGTTATTTTCGGACGATTTTCTTAAAAATTACTTAGGTGATTGTTCATACTTTATAAATAAATGTTTCATTAATAATCCTAAAATACGGGAACATCTCTTAGGGGTAGTTAGTCTTGGGTTGAATTTGCTATTGTATATTGAGTATGCAGTGCATATTAAAAATATACACTTATTACGTAGCAGGTTGTATCTATTACTTCAGTTCTCCTGACAATGACACACATGCTGCTTGAAAACTCAGTAAAATTTTGTGGTCATATAGGCCTATTTTTAATTAACGTTTAGTCTGGGAAGGGAGTCACCACCACAGAGCTTGAAAAAATACTTAAATTGTAATACTGCACGTTAATATGAATTTTTATGATTGTATGCTCCTATTTCCTGTAAATGGGTGCAATTCTCGATTTTGGTCTTAGTTATGACTTGTTTTGGGTCGATATCTGCTCCTCAAATAAGTGTTGGTACAGCCTTAAAAAGGTCCTCTTCATGATAATAAAATGTTGGAAAATGGCAGGGACTTAGGATTGAACCGGACCTCTCTACGGATGAAAAGCGAGCACAAAGAAACGAGCTGTACCACGATTGGGTTATTTAGATCTAGTATTTGAGCATTAATGGTGAAATATAATTTGAATTTGATTAAAATATTAGCAGCGATCTGAGATTTGGAGCAATACACACTGCGGTTTATCATGTTATATATATACACTGCGGTTTATCATGTTTTCCTCTTCATGAGATGTCAAGATCTAGAGAAGAAAGGATAAAAAGTAACTTTCTGGACATGTTCTGCTACAAATTTTTGTATAATTGAGAAGGCTTAGAATAACAAGCATCAGATTAAGCAAAATTGCAAAAATTGTCAGCGAGTTTCGAACTCAAACGTAATTTTTTGTTCAGTTTTTCTGTATTATCAGGCAGATCTCGGGATAGCACTTTGTTAAGATAGGTATTATGATTTTGTACTACCTAGTGGCCAGCTGTAGCCTCAGTGATGGCCAGGTTTGCTTCCAGAATATTTTGTTCGGGGGTGGGGATTCAAAAGAGAAACGAGGAAGCTGAACTGGGACACTATTTGGTAAAGAAGCGCCCATTCACAAAGAGTAACATGTAATTTGTTTTGGCTGCGAGGGGTGTTATTCGTATCCGGAGGGGCGCCTTTACTCTTTGACAAAAGAAAACTATTTAATGTCCAAATTAATTTAGATTTTGAATTTTAGTCGAAAGGCTCATGTTTGATTCGATTGTTTGGCGTCCCTTTCAGCACCGAGGATACATGAGACGTAGACAACAGCTTAATGTGGGATCGGAACTATATATAAAAAAAATATATTACTATAAAATTGAAAGTGACTATGTTTGTGACTTAATCTTTTGAGCCACCCGACGGATCTCGATCAAATTTTTGACTTACGGTCTGGCCTTGGAGTGTTTTCAGCTATTCATTTTGGTCTAACTTAGGGGACGGGGAGGAAGGGGAATTATGAAAAATAAATAAAACTCAATAACTTGAACCAAACGACCGATCTCGATTAAACTTTCAACATAGATAAGGTTCGGGCTTGGGATGTTTCTTATCATTTCACATTGATGTGGAAAGGGAAAGGGGAGGGGAGGGGAAGGTAGGGGAGATATACTAAAATCGATGTATATAAAAATAAAAGTGACTGTGTTTGTGAGTTAATAACTCTTGAACCACCCGATCGATTTCAATCAAATTTTCAACATAGATGAGGTTCGAACCTGGAAAGTTTTTTTTTTTTTTTATCATTTCAATGTGACGGTAGATCTGAGGGCGGGAGAGGAGAGGAGGGAAAATATATGAAAATGAATAAAACTTAATAACTCCTGTGCCACTCGACCAATCTCGATCAAACTTTCAACATAAATAATGTTCGGACCTGGGATGTTTTTCATTTCATTTTTACGGTGCAACGTAGTGGAGGAGGAGGGAAGATATATATGTTACAAAAAGAAAAAGAAAAGTGTTTTTGTGACTTCATCACGCTTAAACCACCCGACCAAACACAACCAAATTTTCAACATTAACGAGGTTCGGACCTGGGGTGGTTTTTATTACATCACTTTTACGGTAGAACTTACGGGAGGGGAGCGGAGGGGAGAAATCTATCAAAGAATTAAAACATAATAACTTTTGAACCACCCGACCGAGCTTTATCAAATTTTCAGCATAGGTAACGTTTAGGCCAGGGATAGTTTTTGTCATTTAACTTTCATTGTGCAACCTAGGGAAGGGAAAGGGATATATATGTAAAAAGTAAAAATGAAAGTGACTGTCTTTGTGACTTCATCACTCTTGAACCACCCGAACGATCTCGATCAAATTTTCAACATAGATGAGGTTCAGGCCTAAGATGTGTCTTATAATTTTATTTTGACGGTAGAACTTAGGGGAGGGGGATAGGAGGAGGAGAGATATAAAGGTAAAAAATGTTAATAACTCTTGAACTACCGATCTCGATCAAATTTACAACCTATATGAAGTTTAAACTTGAGATGGTTTTGTTCACATCACTTTGACGGTGTAACTTAAATGTGGGGGAGCGGAGACATTTAAAAATGATCGAAAATGACCGGTATTAGTATCGAATCCATAGTTCTCGGGATCACTAAGATGAACAGTAACACTTCTGATGCCGTTTAAATCCAAATTCAATCCCACTACTTGGGAGAGGGGGAGGGGGTATATATAAAAATTATCGAAATGACCAATATCAGTGTCGAATTCATAGTTTTCGGGGTCGCTGAAATGAACAGTGACACTTCCGATGCGGTGCCCCACAACATGGGGCGGGGAGGATGATATATAAAAATCGTCGAAAATGACCGATATCAAAGAGCGAGTTCGTAATAGTAAAAAGTGACTGACTAACGGAACATATTACTATTTACTTTTAATTTAACCCCGCGAAGCGGGTAATTGATGCTAGTATATACAAGGTGTTTCAAAACACCGACAACGTTTGGGAGGTGATTCCCGACACCAAGATAAGACGAAAGGTATAGACCAACCTGGGTGCACAAGTGCTTCCTTTCGAAGTTATAGGCTTCCGAAAACATTAAAAAATGAAGTTTAAAGGTAAATAGCTCCAAAACTATACAGGACGTATCGTAGTCGGCTCAAGACTTCACTTAAGAACTAATATATGCCCTATCCAACAATACACGTTTCAGAGTCCTGCGGAAGTTTCATAACAATTTTTATAAAGGTAGTTGGTGAGTACTTCAACTTATATGCCCGTAGCCAAACACCCTCTACAAAAAAATCTTTGCGTGAGTACCTTAGAATTCTGAAACATGGATTTTTCTATAGGGCACATATTAGTTCTTAAGTGAAGTCTTGACCCGACTATGATAGATCCCATAGTTTTGGAGCTATGGATCTTTAAACTTCATGTTTTCATGTCTTCGGCAGCCTATAACTCCGAAAGGAAGCATTTGTGCACCCAAATTGGTCTATACTTTTTGTCTTACCTTGGTGTCAGGAATCACCTCCAAAATGTTGTCGGTCAGTGCCGGATCTATAAACCGCAAGACCGCGCGGTGCGGAGGACCCGGACCCTACTGGGCCCAAGACCTTTTAAAGGTCCCCCTGCACCTTGCCTGTAAATATTATTTTTTAAAACACTTGAAAAAAAATATTTTCACAATAGTTTAACTAGAATCAAGTAATGAGCTACCAGGACTGACAATGACGCACGAGATATCTCTTACTTTCGAGGGATTTAAAAATAAACTTATCCGTACATTGTGCCTCTTGCAAGAGTTGCAACACTGCTGAAGTGTTTTTACGATTTTTATATCCAACTGCATCCAGACTTGCAACTCTGGTGTTAAGTCATTTGGAGAAATTGAGATTGTCTTTGAAAAAATACAGGTGCTGCTGTGATGGGTCTGCCTACTCAGATGTTCAGAAGAGACTTCAAGAAATTAAAGAACGAGCTATATATATAAGCCTATTCACTGCGAGGTACAGAATTTAAACCTTGTCATTAATGATACCGTCAAAGGTATAAAAGAAGTTGCCAGTTACTTCACAATGCTCCAGGATTTGTATGTATTTTTTGGCCAAAATAAAAATAGATGGGGTATTCTGTCATCATTAACAGAAGAATCAGATGTCACTGTGAAAAAGTTCAATCCAATCAGATAGATTTTACGGTATCAGTCCATTGTAGCTATCAGGTTGAGGTATGCTGATATAATAAAAACTCTCCGAAAACTTTCATTGACAAGTAAGAAGGCTAATGAGGTATCAGAAGCAGAAGGATTGGCGAAAGTCATGTATTCCTTCGATTTTGAGTTTCTGACTGGTGCTGTCAAAAATATTTTCACAACTGAACATCGTTTTGTGGTGGACAAACACCGTGTGCGTGGGTTTTCTCGGGATTCTCCCATTTCCTCCCACTTTCTTCATTCCACCATTTCATTCATCTCTCATCATCACCGTCTCGTTTAGCCTAACCGGCATAAGCGTGGGACGTAAAACCAAAATTTCATTTCATTTCATTTTTCACATCTGTACATCGCATCGCAACCTCTCCAAACTAAACAAATTGACCTGAGAAACCTTTACGCACTCTTGAAGACAGCCAAGAAAAATTGAAGAAACTGATTGAAGAATATCATCAAATAAAACTAGAGGCCACAGCTGTTGCTACAAAGTGGAAAGTCAACCCTGTGTTCGTTGCAAACAGGCAACCCAAAGTGTTAAACACTTCGATGAACTGGTAGAAGATTGTCGGTTTTCGGACACAGCGAGGCTTGCTTCAGGGTTATGTTTACAATAGACTTCCAGATATAAAATAAGTACCAACAAGACATCCGTCCATCACTACTGTTGTAATTAAAAACCATATTTCGAAGAATAACACTGTTTTTGAATTGGCGGTATTTAGTAGAGGCAATATACGGTTTGACCTGGAAATAATTGCAACACAAATGGTTTTTTCGTCTATCACTTCCAAATAGCGTTGCTAATAATATATTCAAAATCCGCTTTCGTAATGCTTGGGGAAATTCCGCCATCTTGGATTCAATATGGCGGCCACACCGAGACATCGACTCACACTTAAATGACAATATCTACTCACAGATTTAAGCTGAAAACTTCGTTCCTGCGCCATTTTCAAGATAATAGCATACCTTAAGGGATGCAAGTTTGCATGCCTCTATATACCACCGCCATATTGGAAAATGGCGGCGATTATTAAAAATATAGTTTCTTTTTAAATATGCAATAATGTTTTATTGGCAGATAACTCAGAAACTAACAGAGATATGCAGAAATTTCTTGCAATAAACGTAAAAGCTCATGATCTTAGCTTTCCAACGAGGGTACTTATGTTCGTTTATCTTACAAAGCAACGGAGCTAGTCGAATTTATGTGGCAGTGGGTGTGCGATTTTCGATAATATGACTTTTTTCTCAGGTTCCTGCTAGAAGCTAAGTAGACGCAGTATACGGATTGACCAGTAAATAATTGCAACACAAATAATTTTTGAACCAGGATGTGTAACAAGGTGTATTTAGCTACATATTAAAAATCTTCTACTCACCTCCTTGGGGAAAGTCCTCCGAAATTTCGTTGAAATATGACTTCTGAGATTTCGTTCAGATGTCGCTACAGATCGCGATAATCCATCATTGAAATGAAAGAAGATGTGAAAAATTGCTCAAAATTACGATATTTCTTCAGTCCTTGTTATGGTTAACGCTACATGTCTATTTGAAAGGCAAGAATTAAAACAGTGTAGCAACCTCTTCACTGAAAAAATTGTCCTCGTCTTTACAAAGTTTACACCGTTTTCCACATTATCACAAGTTTCTTCCAGGCAATTGTCACTAATTTATATTAGTAATAGACCACGTTTCTGGCATGAATACTTCATGTCTCTATTGTTTTCATGTATGTGTATATAGAATCGATAACAATTAAAACAGTGTAGCTATCTAATCATTAAAATGAATGATCATCTTCATAAAATTCTAGAATTTCTTTACACATTGCACAAGTTTCTCTCACATAATGCCCACATTCAATGTACAAACTATATCTACTTTGCACCGCATACGTGTATGTTCATACCTTATATGCATATTCAATACATAAAAACTACATTAATAACTAAAACTAATAATTTTCATTTTCAAAAACTTCAGTTTTGTCTCACATTATCAAAATATTTAACCAGAAACTGGTCACAAATTGATGTACAAAACTGTCCATACTCCTTGCATCAACACACCATACTGACATAGGTTGGTGTGCTGCTTATTTGCCATTTACTAAATATACATATCCGCAGAAAACTAATTACTAAAACAAGTCGTCTTCATTGTCAGAATGTTCTGATTCCCTTTCTACATTATCACAAGTTTGTCCCAGACACTGTCCACAAAATGGTGTACAAAACAGACCTTACTTCTTGCAAGAACACTTCATGCTTATACAATTTCCATGACAATTACAATGAATGATTTCCAGTATATTATCAGGAGCAGGTTTCCTGTCCATCATCACTGGAAAATACATTCCCTTATGTAGTCGCCATCCCCAATCTTCTGGTCGCATTTGAGAGGATAGACTCTTCCATTCCATGATTTGGTAGTAAACACGCAGAGAATGATATTTAAGTGCATCAGGAGTAGGCGGAAGGTTTTCTGGTCGTACAAAATCTGTTGCTGTACTGATTTTGCTAGGAAACATTCTTATTCTTAAAGCAACAAGAGATTCATCTTCCTTGCATTTGTACAGCCTTGCTGTTGCCTGTTCTCCAGCACGAATAATTTCTTCTTTAAAGGCATTTTTAGAATTAAAAATGGAGATGGATTTCTGAAAGGCCCCATCGGAATTAGCTAGTTGTAATGCCACTTGTTTTCCTTTTCCAAAAAATCGTAATGTTGTATCACAACCAAGAAATACATGGATACATAGAAGATTGTTACAGAGTTCGCCAAGGTCTGTTTTCGTAGATTTAATGTCCCAAAGCCTAGTTTCTGTTTTATAAAACAAAGCATTCGTGTTTGACGGTGATAGACTTAGGAGAAGAATGAGCAGATCAATATCATTTCCAACAACAGAAGTATCTTGGTTTCGTGATTCTTGAATTGCTGTGTTGACTATCAGTGTGTCAGCATCCCTGTCTGAATACAAAACTTGAAATCCAACAGCAGAAAGCTCCAAACCCAATTTTCGAATTAGTCTCTCCCTTTTCATAGAAAGTTTCATTTCTGGAGAAAGGAGCACTTCAGGAGCGCTCAAACCTCTAGTTCTCCTTAGGTGTGTGCAATCCTTTATCGATGGACCACTAATGTAACCATCGAAAATAACTGAAGCGTCACTGAAGTGTGTCTTCATGTAAGAAACGTAGAACTCAAATACTCTTTTGAATATATGATTCACTGGCCAATTGACCTGGTGGAGCAACCACCCACCGTCAATCACATATTTACAAGATGTTGGTGTATTTGAAGGTTAAAGGTGTATTTGTCATTTTCCATAAAGCATTAGCCAGTGCTGATTTATTTGCTGGTCGTAGATTCTCATAATCTTCAAATAAAATTCTTGGAACAGAACAAAGCTCATAGGAGAAAACGTCTTCTAGATTCATGTTTCCTCTCGTAGCAACAATTGCTAATCTTTGGAAAAGCTTGTTATGTTCCATACTGATTGATCTGGTAATTGTATGTATGGATTTCTTGTTTGCCATTGTAATGGCTTTATCCTTCTTCGAAAATATGAACGAGTCTGACGAATTTTCCTTCATTTTCAGTAAAATATTTTGTCCAACACATTTTGCTTTATCAACATTGACACGATCTTGGGCAGTTAAACCGTTCGTAATATTAATAAGTTCCTCTTCAGTTCGGAACGGCTGACATAATGTTAAGAAATCAAGTATTTTTTTTTAGTATCAGCTGCATCCCTACTCATCCTCTTCAATGAAATATCTCTATGCTGGTTGGTGTGCTGCTTATTTGCCATTTACTAAATATACATATCCGCAGAAAACTATGTCAGTATGGTGTGTTGATGCAAGGAGTATGGACAGTTTTGTACATCAATTTGTGACCAGTTCCTGGTTAAATATTTTGATAATGTGAGACAAAACTGAAGTTTTTGAAAATGAAAATTATTAGTTTTAGTTATTAATGTAGTTTTTATGTATTGAATATGCATATAAGGTATGAACATACACGTATGCGGTGCAAAGTAGATATAGTTTGTACATTGAATGTGGGCATTATGTGAGAGAAACTTGTGCAATGTGTAAAGAAATTCTAGAATTTTATGAAGATGATCATTCATTTTAATGATTAGATAGCTACACTGTTTTAATTGTTATCGATTCTATATACACATACATGAAAACAATAGAGACATGAAGTATTCATGCCAGAAACGTGGTCTATTACTAATATAAATTAGTGACAATTGCCTGGAAGAAACTTGTGATAATGTGGAAAACGGTGTAAACTTTGTAAAGACGAGGACAATTTTTTCAGTGAAGAGGTTGCTACACTGTTTTAATTCTTGCCTTTCAAATAGACATGTAGCGTTAACCATAACAAGGACTGAAGAAATATCGTAATTTTGAGCAATTTTTCACATCTTCTTTCATTTCAATGATGGATTATCGCGATCTGTAGCGACATCTGAACGAAATCTCAGAAGTCATATTTCAACGAAATTTCGGAGGACTTTCCCCAAGGAGGTGAGTAGAAGATTTTTAATATGTAGCTAAATACACCTTGTTACACATCCTGGTTCAAAAATTATTTGTGTTGCAATTATTTACTGGTCAATCCGTATACTGCGTCTACTTAGCTTCTAGCAGGAACCTGAGAAAAAAGTCATATTATCGAAAATCGCACACCCACTGCCACATAAATTCGACTAGCTCCGTTGCTTTGTAAGATAAACGAACATAAGTACCCTCGTTGGAAAGCTAAGATCATGAGCTTTTACGTTTATTGCAAGAAATTTCTGCATATCTCTGTTAGTTTCTGAGTTATCTGCCAATAAAACATTATTGCATATTTAAAAAGAAACTATATTTTTAATAATCGCCGCCATTTTCCAATATGGCGGTGGTATATAGAGGCATGCAAACTTGCATCCCTTAAGGTATGCTATTATCTTGAAAATGGCGCAGGAACGAAGTTTTCAGCTTAAATCTGTGAGTAGATATTGTCATTTAAGTGTGAGTCGGTGTCTCGGTGTGGCCGCCATATTGAATCCAAGATGGCGGACTTTCCCCAAGCATTACGAAAGCGGATTTTGAATATATTATTAGCAACGCTATTTGGAAGTGATAGACAAAAAAACCATTTGTGTTGCAATTATTTCCGGGTTAGGCCATTTTTTCTCGTTTATTTCTTCTACTAATTATATATGTGTCGAGTTTAATACCATTGCCCCAAGTTATCCTGAAGTTTTGACTATTCTTGCTTTATTCCTGACTTTACCCGTAACTGTGGCTTGTGAAAGGTCATTCTCAAATCGTAAAGAGGCTCAAGAGCTATTTAAGGTGTTCCATAACCCCGGAGAGAATGGTGACTTGGGAATGTTAGCAATCAACCATGAGATGGCTTCGACCATTGAAGAGAGAGAGAGAGATCTTATACGGGATTTTGCGGAGATGAAGTCGAGGAGGAAGGATTTCTTCTAAAACGTATTTGAATCTCTAATGCATAGCAAATAGAACACTAGGAATATTTCATTAAAATGTAGTATTGAAAAGGTATTCAATATAGAGGAGCCCTTCCAAATTTTCTTGCGGGGGGCCCGAAATTTCTAGATCCGGTAATGTTGTCAGTGTTGTTTTGAAACACCCTGTATATAAATGAAAGCAATTAAATTAACAGATCATTTCATTTACGAGTTATGTTTTAAAAATCGTTTAAGTATAGTATAGATATTTATAGTATATAAAATACTATATAAATATCGTATGCATTATCTTCCAAAGATGAGCAAAGATAAACATTGGCGTACTTAGAAGTTTGTCAGGGGTGAAATCAAGCTCCAATTTCATATATAAAGGAAACCGAGAAAGTTCTGTCGCTGTTTGTGGAGGTCTGTGTTTAATTGGCCCTCACACTGCGGGTTGAATGCAAATGGAAATAAGGCGAATGACAAGTTGTTGATGTGGGTATATCCAACATACTACCTGGTTGTGGCAGTTCAGTTACACCGGAAATTTGCGTAAGGATAGAGTGGACATGGGACCTCCACAGAGCGTCATAAGGGTGTGTATACTGTACTAGTTCAAAATGGGGTCAAACCAAGGATGTTATAAAATAGAGGATCTTCCCATACGTATCTTCATCCTATGAACTCAGTGAAGCCAAAAAACAACTTAGCATCGTCTGAGCTGGCTTGTCAGATTTTCTATTCTCGTTTCCGCCATGTTTGTTGGCCCGAAACATTGCGCTCTTAGTGGCGCGGAGTGGGCAGAGTAGGTTTGGCAAAACTGTGACGTATGGCTTCCCGATTTTGTTGTATGGGTAGATCCTCTATTTTATAACATCCTTGGGTCAAACGCCGCTGCAGTGGGGCGAAAAATATACCAGGCCTTTGGCGAGGGCGTCGTGATTACGCAGTGAGTGCATCTATGGTTTAACAAGTTTAAGAACGGTCACGAAACACTTAAAGACGCACCACGTGCCGGAAGACCAACACATGTACAAAATGAAGATCTTCAGGCAGCAATTGAGGCGAACAGTGGCCAGGAACTGGGACTATAATTCAGTGTGAGTGGGGAAACCATTCGGCAACACCTCCATCAAATTGGGAAGCACTACAAGTTGGGTCGATGGGTCCCACATGATTTGCCTCCGGGCCAGAAGGCAACGTGAGCAGACACTTGTGTTTCTTTGCTGTCTCGTCTGAAGAAGGAGCCATTTCTGGACAGGGTGTTGACGTGTGATGAGAAGTGGGTCTTGTACGAAGCTGCACGGCGCCGTCATCATTGGCTAGCATCCTCCCATAAACCGGTTTCAAAACAGCCGAATCCAGCACTGCACCAGAAGAAGGTCCTCCTGTGTGTTTGGTGGACTACTCACGACCAGAGATGGAGTGGGTCAAGTTTTCTCAGTGGGTCGTGGGTCAACAGTATGTGACCCATCACCCACCGTGACCCACTGTGACCCACCACCCACCATGACCCACTGTGACCCACCATCCACCATGACCCACTGACCCACCACCCACCGTGACCCACTGCGACCCACCGACTCAGTATGATCTACCGACCCTCTCTGCTCAGTGCATTGTAGAGAGTATCTTCTGAAGACAGGTAAATTTGTCACCGTTTTACTTTCAAGACCTTCATTTTCCTTTCTTTTCCACTTATTTCTGTCTACTTACCTGAGGTGAGTATATCTACCAAGTGAAAAAAGAACTTCAGGCACTTTTGGATATTGATATTTTAATAGTAATAATAGCAATAGAACTTACACTACAACTTGGCTTTCGAGACCTGTGGGTTTTTAGAGCTAACTACTGGAAAAAATACATTTTTGAATCACTGTAATATATAAATTATTTATTAAAAAAATTGAATGTAACTATGTGTGCCTGATCATCACGGTCAAATTGCAAAGTCAAATGAAATTACTTTTGGTATATAGTTAGGTGTCAATCCAAACTGGGATGTTATATTGCTTTCATTATAATGCATAATATTCTAAGGAGATAGTGAGGATTTTTGCGAAAAAATAATGAGTATCTCGCAAGCCGTTAAACTTACAGAGCTGAAATTCAGTGTATTAACTCTTTATTGAAAATAAACAGAATTTGTCCTAGCATTTTTTAAAATTCTCCTTTATGTGGGTGGGTGGGGGACACTTTCTATATATGGAAAATTGGTAGTGAGTTGGTTTGTAAAAATGATCGAAAACGATCGATGTTATTTCAGAAAAAAATCAGAAACAAAAAATATAGTGCTTGGCTTCATATATCCATTGTTTCTGTTATAATAATTGCTGAAGCTTATGTTTATTATATGGAGCGCTTACAGCACAGGGCAATCAACTCATAAAGTTGTGAGAAAAATAGGCATAAAATTTGTACTGTAAGCTTAATTACACGGAAATTTTAAGTTTGGATTGTGCGCAAAAAAATTTTACACTTCTTTTTCCCCTTTACGTTGGTCTACTTACTTTGGTTTGGGACTTGGAAATTTCATCCTTTTTCCACTGAAAAGTATTGACAATTCAACAAGGAAATAATTATACTAAGATAATTTAACAGAAGTTCATCGTAATTTGGCACATGGCAAACAGCAGTATGGTAATTGAAGTTAAAGAGGAAGGAAATTCCCATTCACCTCTGAATACTTTCCAGAAACCTCGTTCCCTTTCGCTTTCTAGACGGGGGAGGGAACTTGGTAATGGTATCAAACCTTCATGTGTAATTACAAAAATTAAATTTATAAACAAATAGGAAATCATCAGTTTATCAGGCTTTAATTGATAATTTATTCACAAGATTCCCTATCAAAGGCGTGGTATATGAAGTTTCTGTTCTACATGGGTCGACATTGCCAACTGACATGGTCGATATGGAAAAGATGTTGTATGGTGATAGAGAGATGATACTTCTTGCTGAGTATTTCAAAACTGACCGAGAAAAATCGTTATCAGACTTAAGTCTAACAAGTAGATTGTCGATGACAAGTTGCAGAAATCGGGTAGAAGTATTATCAATTTCCACGACAGAGTGCGAACGGGGATTTCCCCTTATGAATTTACAGATGACTGATATTAGAAATAGATTAAGTGCTCAAAAATTATCTAACTTGTTGCTCATCAATGTTAATGGCCCACCGCTAGACAAGCTCAAAGTAGACGAGCTAGTTATTTCTTGGCTGAAGGATGGACATCATTCCACTGCGGATGATTTACCGCCAAAAAGTTACCAACAGGAAATAAATCCGATTTCAAATTTGTTTTAAGGTGGAAAATTACGAGTTACGGAAAATGTATACTTGTATTACTAATGGTTTATTTGTGTTATTCAACTTTGTACCTACTTTTTAGTAAGTCTCTTCTTTGCTTTAGGTAAACTACTTTTGAATAAATATTCATAATTGCAATTATGCATATTTGTAACTTAAATTTAACGTGGTGTTTTAGTGATTACACAAATTACAATTATGAGCATACTTTATGGAGATGGTCTCACATAGGGTACCCGAGCACCTTTATACCCTATGAACAACTGATTTTTCAAGTCTTTTGTCAGAAAAATACTGTGAACTGAGAAACCATAACCTTTTCCATATTTTACAGAGGTATTTTCCTGCGAATAGAAGTTTCTTGTGGAATGCGTTCAGAAATTAACACTTGCAAGAATACTCTCTTAGTACAAGTATATTTTAGGCACACACTAATTTCCCCCCACCTCGAAGTGTTTCAATTTCCTCACTGACAAACACTTTACCATTTGATATTGTAAAGGTCAGATCCACCGTTATTGTAACAGAGTGGTGCTTGAGCGATTGACTAGAAATTCAAACTCCGATTACAAGTGTAAACTCTTTAGTCAGTACAGAAGAGGCCGTGTATCGTCTTCAGAGTTGATGACGATGGATTTTGGTGAGTCAGAGTAGGTCAAAGTTGATGAAAGTGGTTCATGGTGGGTGGTGGGTCAGAGTGGGTCATCGTGGGTGGTGGGTCAGTGGGTCATCGTGGATAGTGGGTCATCGTGGGTCAGAGTGGGTCATCGTGGGTGGTGGGTCAGAGTGGGTCACCGTGGGTGGTGGGTCAGAGTGGGTCACCGTGGGTGGTGGGTCAGAGTGGGTCATGGTGGATGGTGAGTCACCGTGGGTGGTGGGTCAGTGGGTCGTGGGTCAAGTTTTCATTGACCCACGCCAACTCTGCTCACGACCTCGTGCAACTTGAACTGCTACCAGCTGGTCAGAGCATCAATGCAACTGTGTACTGTCAGCAGTTGAGCCATGTTCAAGAAAAACTCAAACTTGGAGCCAGCACTTGTAAATCTCAAAGAGGTCCTCCTGTTACAGGATAGCGCTAAGTCCTACTTGGCTAGGATGACCAGGGACACCATTCTGTGCCTTGGATGGGAAACACTATTGCATCCACCATACTCCCCGGATATTGCACCATCTGATATCACCTGTTCCATTGCTTGGACAGTCACCTTAGAGGACACCAGTTCAAATGCCTAGTAGATGTCCAAAATGCACTTGGTAATTTCTTCGCTTCACGGCCCACCATGTTCTACCGCGATGAAATCCATGGCTTTCCAGAACGTGTGTAGAAGGTCATCGATGCTGATGGGGACTATTTTTTTTTTATCTTCCAGGTACGTGTTAGGTGACATATTGATGTTCGAAGGTGGTAGGTGAAAAAGCGACAGAACTTCCTTGGTTACCTTTATAATTTCAGATTTTGTTTACATGTCTTAATATAGTAAATGCTTATTTTTGTATATCTTGCTCGATATGGGTGTTACCCCCCCCCCAAAAAAAAGAAACTTGCGTACGACACTCAAAATAAACAAACTTTCTGGCCAAAAGATTTAACGTTAATTGTGGCATTTAAAAATTATAAAATAAAATGATCAGGTTTCAATATTCCAGTAAGAGAGCTTGACACAGATTTCTGGAATCCGATGTTCCCATCTTGTGTCCACTAGAACCTTTTAAAGGTTTGGATCGTGTGTTTAAATTATTGCACTGCTAAGTTTTGAGTTATTATGATCGAAAATTCTTCTGATTTACTTATCGAGAATACCATTAAAAACTTGACACGACACAGTAAGCAATGAAGAATGTATTTAATTTCTGAAGAAGGAAGAACAGGCTTGTCAAAGATGCTTCCTTGGAATTCGATCTGTGTGTAATAATTCTTCGAGTACTCCCTACTTGTATTGCTGTAGCAATTGCTCTGCCAATATTCGTTTGCGTTCTGTACTGTTTCTAGAAGCCTACAGGGTATGTCTGCAGGATGCACAGTTTACAATTTCATCTTCGGAATATAATCCCTAGTTCGATTCTCATAACCGTGGGACGTAAAACTCAAAGATTTCATTTCATTTCATTTTCGATTTCAAACGTTTCACAGCCTGAATATTATATTCCAAATAAATATAATTATTATTATTTATATGATATTCTGTCATTAGTAAATAAATTAAATTAGAATAAAATATTGAATATTTTGTACTTCAAAATAGTGGGGGGACGCGTTCCCCTCGTCCTTCCGCCAGAGACGCCCGTGGCAGGATACATTTATACTAGGTACTTGCGTACGTTAAAAGGAATACTGAAGCTAAAACATAATCTGGAAAGATTAAAAGGTTTCGTATATTGTTAACGTGATGTTTATGCACTTCTTGGGTCTTTGAAAAACAAAAAAGATTATTTCTATTTGACGCATAAAACATGTAGAAAAATTATTTGTAGCGAAGAAGGTGTAGCTGATAATTATCAACGTTAATACTTCAAAGAATGCAAAACAGAGAGAGAATCATTCCCATTGCTAATAAACAAAGAACTGCCCCATTTAAAGAGAGAGAGAGAGAGAGAGAAAAGAATCACCCTCCTTCTTTCAGAAAGTTAAGAAAATAAAATGAAACTTCACAGGCTGCAACGCTATTAGGGATGGCCAGATTCGGTTCCTGGTGGAACCGGTTTTCGGCTCTGAACGGATCAGGTTGTAGAAGATCCGGTTCCCAAACCGTATTTTCGGATCCAGGTCTGGAACCGGTTCTGAGAACCGGAACTTTGTCGCTATTTCTACGCTAAACCCGAGCTGCTGGCAGGCTGTGAATAGTGTGCTAAATGAAATGGTGGAAGCGACAGGCAGGCGCCAAAGTGGCGGCTCCGTGTCTCATTTGGCTAAACAAACTGGGTAACTGTCAAACTCATTGGTTAAACAGACAAACTCATTTGGGTAAACACCCACTGGTGGACCAAAAATTTTTTTCTGGCGGCACAAGCGGGTCTGGGCGGGGAGGACACAAGCGCGTGGTCCTTTTTGCAGTGTTTTGAAGGTGAACTTTGTGTCTCCTTTACGGATCTTTGGGGGCTTTCAGATCCAGGTCTGGAACCGGTTCCTAAGATCCGATTCTGGAACCACGTTTTCGGATCCGGGTTTGTAACCGGTTCTGGAACCGGGTTTTCGGATCCAGGTCTTTGGGTCACCCTGTATATTATCTTCTGTTAAGCCCTTGGAGGTCAAAATTGAGAATACATTTATTGTGATTTGAAAATGACATTATGAAACCACATATGCGCCATCTTGTTTATAGCCCACCATTTCTCCGGCAACATCATAATCTCGTCGCTATAGAACTTAAGTAGTTTTTGATCAAGGAATTGTGACACGTGGTTTTCACAGAAATCTTTTGAAATTAACTATAATTACAGGGAGTCCTGCAGAAAGAAACAAATGATAGTCTGACGGTGCCAGGTTCGGGATGCATTAAAACCTTCCAACCAAGTTCTCTTTATTTCTGATAGGTCGTTAAAGATATATGTGGTCTGGCGTTTGAGATCTGCACAGGCTCGGGTAGAGCCCGTGGGCTTAAGCCGGACTAGGCCCTCGGGATGGATTCGGGCTTACAAAGCATATATCACTTCGGGCTCGGGCCTTAAATTTTAAATATAGAACCATATTTCTCGGGCCTAACTTTGTAAATATATTATAGAACGATATATTTATTAGACCATTCTTTCTGAAGAACTTATAAAGCACAACTGCAAAATTAAACCTCTTATTGTTGTAAATAAAAATACAATTTTGCATTGATTGTTAAGTTTCTGTAATTCGGACTTATTTCGGGCTCATTTGATTTAGGCCCAAACCCGGCCCGAGCTCGTGTGATAATGTTAAAACATATTTCGGACTTGGGTCGGGCCTCATATAAATTCACGGGCCCAGGCAAAAAAATTCCGGCCAGTGCATACCTCTATCTGGCGTTGCCAGCGTGATACTCGAGACTCTGTTGACCAATTCCAGCCATTTCTTTTGACTTCCTAGGTGCATTCGCGCTAATTGTCAACACTAGAAGTCTGAGTCTATCGTTGTACCTAAGAACAGCAGCTTGTGATGCACGATACCTTTCCAATCTCACTAACACATAACATAACCTTCATAAGCGTTAAGAGTGGGCTTTGCTACAGTCTGTGGAGCTTCTCGCTTTTACCATGATTTTTTCCCGCACTTGTCGCCAGTTATCCACTTTTCATCATTCATATGATCAACAGCTTCAGAAATGCCTCGAGTTGTTTACGTTTCAGTAGATTCGCAGGTAGAAATTTCATCAAGTAAATGTTTTAGAATCAGATCATGTCACCAAAACTTTTCCTATTGTAGCCACTCTCTCCAAATGGTTTAACAATGTTTGGTGATGGGTGTTTACGTCATTTGGAATGTCGTGACTGCTTACATGGCGTTCTTGATCGACTTTGCCAGAATCTCATCCACTTTTGCTGTGACGGTCGCCAACTGCAATGAGTATCTTGGGCATCAAAATTTCCAGAACGAAAGTGACTGAACCATCTTTTTAGTTGTTGTTTTTGATGGCGTAATTCCCCATCAATAGCACAAAGTTCTCCAGAACTTGTGCAGCATTTGCCTCTTTATTGAAATAAAATTGAAACATGTATCGTAGTTTGCGGTAAGTTCATTAATCTACATTGCACACTACCTTATGTTGGCAATCCTTCTAACAATAATCGAAAAGCGAGTAATGGACGACTAAGGAGAAACAGAGGAAGAAAGAAAAGAGAATGATCGTAAATACTGATTTTGAGCTACATGGTGTTAAAACGACTAGAAAGGAAGTTAATGCGCACCTCAAAGAGCAAGTATCATTGTTTGTAGCCTTTGTAACTTGCGTGTACCCGAAATGTAGGACCAGATTTTCAGACTAAAAAACCGGGCATCCACTAAAAATGTACAGTTGTGCACTCGCAGTCAAAATTGTGCACTTTCTTTTTGCAGAAAACGCCCGCAGATTTTTTTTTTTTTTTTTTTTGGTAATGAAGAGGGAGGGAAAGACCGACACGCAAGCGAAGTCGCCCTTGATGCATGTAATATTTCAAGTATTACATTTATTATTGATGCACATTGCATAGTGAATATATAAAATACTAACAGTGGGCGAGTAATCCATATATATAAAAATGGAAATGACTATGTTTGTGAACCATCCGACCGATCTCGATCAAATTTTCAACATAGATGAGGTTCGGGCCTGTGATAGTTCTTATCATTCACTTTGATGGTGCAACGTAGGGCAGGGGGAGGAGGGTATATATGTATATAAAAGTGATGGAAAATGACATATATTAGTGTCGAATACACAGTTTTCGAGGTCGCAGAGATGAACAGTGACACTTCCGATGCCGTTTAAATCCAAATTCAGCCCCGCAACTTGGGGGAGAGGGATATATATGATCGAAAATGACCTATATTAGTGTCGAATCCAGAGCTTTCATGGTCGCTGACACAAACAGTGTCACTTCGTTTAAGTCCAAATTCAGTCCGCATTAGTACTCTTAAGGGGAGATGATGACATGTCAAACTAATTGAAAATGACGGGTATTAGTGGCAAATTCATAGTTTTTGGGGTCCGCGAGTTGATTGGTGACAGTTTTGGTGTCTTTTATGTCCAAAATGAAACGTATTCTCCCCGTGCGAAGAACAGGCATTCTGCTAGGAAAATTTAATATGTTTTTACATATATTTTCAAGAACCGAACTCTTTTGCAAAATACAGAAGGGGGCGTTTGACCCTGCTGCAGGCGCCCATAGACATAGAGTAGATTATTCCTATTAGTTGAATATCGATTACTAATAAAAGCAATATTGCACAAATGATGTTAACTTACGTTTTGGAGGAGGACCGGAGCTTTTGGAATTTTGAACAATTTTTGGGCGGAGAGATTATGTTAATTCGAGTCTGTTCTGTTTAAACACTCGTGATTCAGATTTTCTCATGACCTATTGTTTAATTCTGGAATAAATCCAGCAGTTCATCACAGGGGCCCACAGTGAGATGCCGGCTTTGAGGAAGGTTGAAGCTGTAGTCTACTGAGAATATTATATTCGGTTCCAAACTCGAGAGATGTTTCGGATCGCACGTGAATAACAGTTTCCGTCCTTCATAACCTCGATGCCACACAAAAATATAAAGACAAAATCCAATCTCGTGGAAACTAATATAATTGGCGTTTCACGAACATGAATATTCATCTTCTGGAGGCAGTCTACTACTGAAAATAGGAAGTTTTGCTAAGAAACAGGCTAGTACACTGAAACAATGTAGTTTAACAATTGAATTGAATTGTTCATGGTTAAAAGGAGGTGTGAGCTATTTCAACATATCCTCTTTTAACAATGATCGATTCAGTGATAGAGGCATTTGAAATTTTCAAACTTTGTCATAAATCTTTTATTTCAACTGTACACGTTACAAAGACGAAAGTTGTTACGAAATAGAAATTTTATATAATTAAAATTTATTTTTACAAAGCAAGGGACTTTTCACTAAATTTGAAGAAGAAATCAGTAAAAAAATTTATTGTCATCACAGTTTCCTTATCGAGAAAAGAAGACAAATGCTTTGAACTCGCGTAAGACAAAACGTCATCTTTCATTAAGACATATCTATCCCTATAGTTCGGGAGAAAATGGAATTTGTCGTCCGAAATTTTCAGCTTTTCTTCTTTTTTCTTGCGTATTCCCAATAATATAAAAGCGAATAGCAGCGTGTGACTGAGTATTAGTATCGCAACAAAATTGTTACATAGTAGCCGGAAATGCGGTGAATTAATAGTGTTATCCTTTGTCCACGAGGCGATTAATTTCTCGTTTCGTCCCGAAAACGAGTGTCGAGACGTGAAGTACATTTTTAAATACGAGACGAGATAAGAAAAGTGACAATTCTCTTGTCGTTTTCGAGACGAGACGGGAAATTTCAAGTCTTGTGGTCAACACTAATTCACTCAAGTCTTAGTTCTCAAAAACTGTTTTAGTGTTACACAATGCTTATAATTGAACTACAAATTGATAAAATAATTGTACGAACCAATGAACATATATAAACTTTTAAAGATACGAAATTCACGAGACGAGACGAAAGAATCTTATTTCTCGTCTCGTTTCGTTGGCAACAGTATGAGTTAGGTAAGACATTAAAAGTAGGTGATCATTACATGCTGATCATTAGATCATATAAGTTCAGTAAGAACGGGAATGCGTATTTCTGCGTTTCCTCTACTTCTCCAAATAGTCGCATGGATTATTGTATTTACGAAAGCTGAAATACGTTTTTCCTTATTTTTAAAATAAAATCTATGTACAGTGAAACCTCTCTAAAGCGGACAGCCGTGGGGAATCAAAAATTGTCCGCTATAGAGAGGTGTCCGTCTTAGAGAGGTTTCGATATTTTCTTACGTAAATTAGTAAACAAGGTGATATGTAATTACAAACTATTGAAGGTGATTTACCAAACCGTCCTATTACTGTGGGCATGTCGACATCTGCGGATTCTCTACAAATCGCTTTGAAAGAAATTTTGTGTCTAATCCGAAACTTCTCTAACCACTCGTTCGAGACCTTGAAATCTGAAACATCCATTTCTGTTGTTACCTCCAAATTCTTAGCTTTTAGCATCGACCCTAACACAGGATTTTTTTTCATTCCGCACTCTGCAAAACCATTCACTTGCATACCAACTTTGCTCAAAGCAATGAGACACTATTTTCATTGTTATTTTCACACTTTACTTTATTATCTTGTCTTGGTTTTATATTATCTCAGGTGCTTGTGTTTTACCGATACAAAAATTTTCAGCTATTCTTCGCACACCTCAGTATTCTTCGAAAATTCAATCAATTCGATTTTAATATTAGCGCTTCTCGTGGCATTTCGAAAGCTCACAACAACTTACACCTTATTGCTTATTCGATGCAGAATGACTTAAAAAGATTTACTTCTACAAATAGAGGCACTAAGACAACATGCGAATACGCGGACAAAAAATACCAAACATGTCTTCTGCTTGATTCCAGCGGAACAGTAGAATGACATGTCATCCCAAATGGCAGGCAACTGTCAATCACTTTTGATTCTAAAACAGGTTGGGTGGGAGTGGAATGCAAGCAAAGGATATGAGGGACAAAGACGCTTCATCTGAGTTTCTGAACAGCCAATTGACGAGGAAAAATGTTATTACAATGCTTCCTTGGTGATACATGTATGCATTACTGAAAATGTACTTTTCTGTACTTTTCAACTTGTTTCTAGAAAAGGTGTCCGTAATATGGAGGTAAATAATACCTATAAGAGACAGAAAGGACTGTCCGTGTCCGTACTAGAGAGTATCCGCTTTAGAGAGGTTTGTCAACATGGCTTTTCCTATTACAGTGTTTGGGGATTACAAAATATGTCCGTTATGAGAGGTGTCCGCATTACAGAGGTGTCCGTTAGTAGAGGTTTCACTGTATTGAATTTTACACCTCCAACTTAAGTGAATTTTCACATTGAACATATTGTGACTTTAGAAAATTAGAAATTCGAATATTCGAATATATACTCTCCGCTTAGGAGCATAATTTTCAAATACGTTCCAACATGTTCAGTTATCATTAGCGAGAAGTGTATATGCTAAGTTTCATGTCCTTAACTTCTGGGATTTGTGAGATAATCTATTCCGTGACAAAATTGTTTGAGCTTTGCTTGATGCACCCTTAGCATACGTATTATTTTTAAATCTTCCTTATACCATGTTTTCGTGACAAGAGGAATACTATGTCCCAATTTCACGTTTCTACCATAGTAATATGGCTTGGGTGTTAATATGTTAGTCACTTTTTTATTTTATTTTACGTATATAATAGTATCAATGTGGATAAATGATTGTCTTCCTCTCATCTCTCAACCAAACTTGACTTGCGGTGTTACGCTTTCCTCACTATCCTATTGACCTCTACCATATGTTACTGTTGTTTTTGAAATTTTTTGAGTGTGATCCGTTATGAAAAATGCTGGGAGCCCTAGGCATACAGTTTTAAAACAATGCATTTGCTTTACTTTTATATACAGGACAGTCAGCATGCTGTAAAGCTTGAGGTTTGATCTTTCCTATTATTATTATTATTATTATTATTATTATTATTATTATTATTATTATTATTATTATTATTATTATTATTATTATTATAAGAAAGAGGGTGAAACTCGTATTGCTGTTTGTATAACAGATGCAGTAGAAAGAGAATAGTGTCATTGTTGAATATCATTGCATTAAGTGCATTTCTTACACTGCAATTTTGTTCTCTTGCAATTGAGTGCATCGCTGAAATTGAGGAAGACGTGAAGTGCCGCAGTCTGTGTAATTTCAGCCGCATCCGGTATGTTGCAGCTGACGTCACATACTGTGATATCTCGTGTCCTTCGACTTCGACCGTAAACCTTTGTAGTTCAGAGATTCACAATTCTTCTTCCGCCCGTTAGAAGCAGGAAAAAAATGCAAGCAAACATGCTTCATTTTGCTTTTAATTTTAGGTATGGACCTAATGAAACTGTGCACGTTTCTATTACTATTCTTTGGTGTTTAAAAGACAGAATACGGGGCGCGGTGGCTGTGGTGGGGCGTTCACTTCCAGTGCTTGGGGTCCCTGGTTCGATCCCAGCTCGCGCCGTGTGGACTTTGTGGTGGACAAACATCGTGCTCGTGGGTTTTCTCGGGGTTCTCCCGTTTCCTCCCACTTTCTTCATTCCACCATTTCATTCATTTCTCATCATCATCGTCTCCTTTAGCCTAACTGGCATAATCGTGGGACGTAAAACTTAAAGATTTCATTTCATTTTACGTCTACCTATTTTTGAAAGCAATGTGAAACGGTTGATCCGGATAAACCCAGGGAGTAATATACTGTAATGCCTCTCTATTGCTCAGTTACATAAAGCATGCGTGTACACTGCAGAAAATTATGCCGTAATGAAAAAGGAATAAGCAAAAAGTGTTCTATTTTTATTTGTCGACAGACACTTTGATGCATTGTCATGTACCGTATCTTACGAAATGTTATCAGTTGTTGGAAATAGTAAAAGTGAGTCGTTCAAAAAATGGCCTACGACATAAATGAGAGATTAGGTAGAAGAATACAATATTCCCTTTCATTAGCAGTGCTGTGAAGTCTTTATCGCCGGTATAGGCTGATTGTGACTTTATGGTGAAAAGAGTGTATTCTTATATGTACTTCTTGTATATAAACTATTCTGAGTACATTCAAATATTCGATGTTTTCTGTTCCCCTGTTACATAGAACATAGTTCTCAATGACCAGATGCGCTTTTACGTATGTAAGTAGGTGTATATTTCTGATGCTTTTTTTTAACTTCAAACACAATTTACTTCAGTGCATTTTCTTTTCGTACCAAAACTTGTTCGTGAATTGAGGGGGCGAGTAGAAAGAAAGCAAGTCATGATTGAGTCACAGAGGTCTACCCGTTGATTAACTGAACAGCTAAATGATGTAAGTTTGCGGATGTGATATTACAGTACACTGCCGTGAAAGGAGATTTTTTTTTTTTTTTTCATAAAATGATGAAGGCAACGCTCATGGTTCTTAATGAATCATCCAAAATTAAGTTGATTTCTTACTGTCTAATCTTTCCATTCACTTGTACTTTTGACACTTTAGACAATCATGAGGGCAGTATTATGGAAGAAGAAAAAAAAACAGTAAACAAAATAAAAAATATTTGAAGAAAAGTATCAATACTTAAATAGTTACCTCCAGAGTGTGGAATAATATTTAGTGTTGAAAATTCCGTTGTATCGCCGTAGCAGTGTATTGTGAATAATATCAGACTACGCCCAAGTTACACAGTTCAACTTGTATGTTAGAATGACTAAGTCATAACTTCCTTTGTATGCTTTCATTTCGTGCATATATGCATTATACTCACTGTCAGAAAGTTCTTTCTTTGAGGAAAAACACACTGCGGTACTGTATAACTTTTTTTTGTTTGTTTGTTTCTTCAAACAACAGTGAATACAGTAGTACAATATTATATTAATTCTTTGTTTAAGGGCCAATGAAAATTTTCAGTGTGCAGCTATCATTGTATTATATTAGTGTCTGGCCTTCGATTTCAACTGTTCTTAGTTCTCAAATGGAAGATTTCATGTGTGTGATAGGCCTATTACAGGTCGCCTTTCAAGTGATGATAACAAAATTATTACCGAATAAGGAACAAAAAGATTTTAAATCGTGCAAATATCGAAGAATATGGAATCTTTACCATTGTTATACAGAAGTAATGGAGGTAGGCAGAAAGTTTCGTAGATATGAAGGGTGACAAGCAAATGTGCGAATAAAATCCAACTTGTTATTAAATTTCTTTAAAATTATGTGTCGTCTCCTCTCATGCAGAACCCCAGAGATGGAGATTGTTCTGAGCTACTAGCTGAAGGCACATCAGGGCACAGTATGATACATGGTCGGCTTCACTGCTTGTTATACATCAGCAGTGTTTCTGTTATCCTAGACCACTGCTCTTAGTTCAAGTAGCTCCCCAATTGATTACGATGATGGGTCCATATCAGATATTCACCCCATCCCCTCGGCAAATGAAACTTCTTTGAAACAGGCACCACGCATGATCTCGCAAAATATAAATCTTAAAACACTTATAAAAGAATGAAAGGGAACAGGATAGTGAAGTGGTAAGTTGAGAGATTACGCATTGAGAGATTACGGATTTTAACAGCGGTATCGGCCACCTGTTAGATTTTTGTCTCACTTTTCCATCAAATGAAAGAAGTTCGATCAGATTGGAAAGGAGTCGTGTCGTGGCAACAACTTTCCATCGTGGGAAGTTAAGATGCCACAATTTACCGGTATATCTAATATTAGTTGGTCTGAATTAATTGTCTAATAAGCAGAGTAGCAAATATGAAAACAAAAGTGCACACGGACGAAACACTTACTGGTGAGTGGTATTGCAAGTGTGCTTCTTCCAGGGGCCTCCAGGCACGGCTGGTGCTCGAGGGTATACGTAATGTGCTTAATCTTAGTCATTAGAGCAGCGTTTCCCAACCGGTGTGCCGTGAATGGGCCGCTGGTGTGCCGCAAGGAATCGAAACAAAATTATTAATTTTATAGCAATGAAATTGCAAAACGTAGGGAAACATGTATATTTGTTTCACATTACTATGAAACTCTACTATGAATCTACAATTTTAAGTTTCATACCGGGTTACTATTCTCCACATTTCTAATGTTGAAAAAAGTATTTATCACTGTTCTGACCATTATTGCTTCTTTATTGTTGCAGACTATTTCGTAACTTGAAAATTTAAAATATCATTCAATTCTTTCGACAAATTACCTACATTTGTGTTTTAAAAGTAAAAGAGATTTGTTTGTTCGTTCGTTATTTAGTGATCTTCCTTCTTAGTAGTAGGTTGGATCCAGTTTTTAAAAAGAAAGCGTATTTTTAAAAACCTGAGTCCAATATTTCATTGCTATTTTCTATTTTTAAATTAGAATGAAAAATAAGCATAACGGTTTACCACGGGGGAAAAAACCGTGATAAGAGCTTTCTTTTCTGTGAGAAGGAGATCAATAATCACAGAAACAATACCACTGTGTGTCATATTTACAAATAATAATATCTATAAGTGTACAGCGAGAATCCAAGTAACACCTGTAGTGTGCCGCAAGTTGAAAAGGGTTGGGAAACGCTGCATTAGAGTATACTTTTTGTTTCAAGATGAATAGTGCTTTCCTTTCGTTTATATTTGTTTATTTATTTAATCGGGTCATGACTTCAGTGGTAAAGTGACAACGCCAATTTCTTTTATATCTCATTCTTAGCCTGTGTTCAAGTATATCGATCATGCGAAAACAAAAATCCGGTTTTTCTGGCTATCCTGCGATTATAAGAGGGAGAGAACGAAAAAATATTACTAACTAGCTGTAAGCACCTGTCGTTATCAGATCTTAATTCAGAACCTGAATAAAAAGAGTAAGCACCCATAGTTGTTGACTCTTAATTCAGAACTGTTTAAAAAACAAGAGGGAAAAATGCTTTTACTCCCCAATATTTGTCCTTTGCTGTTATTAAGCCCGCAAGCTACAACATAATGGAGGTTGCATGTACAGAAGGCGTTATCAGAAACCACGAGAAACGCGCATACATTTGGGGGCACTGTGGCCTGTGGTAGTGGTAGAACACTTATCTCTGGTGCGTGGGGTCCCTAGTTCGATACCGGTCAAGTAAATTTATGTGGGCAACGCCATATCCGTAGATTTTCTCGGGATACTCCCGTTTCCTCACACTTTCTCATTCCAGCAATTTTTCCATCATCTTTCACTTGCCTTAATCATCGTCTCCTTTAGCCTAAAGAACGTTTTGAAACTGAATCTGATCTAAACTGAAAGATTTCTACGCGAAAATCTGAGGACAGGCAGATACATTGTTCTATATAGAAGTATAGCTGGAGTGATTTATCTAAGGAGTATCATCAAGAAAATTGCATAAAATGTTTTTTGACTATAAGGCACGGTCGTAGCCTTTATGATTTTAATGGTATGAATTATTTATATATTTTTACATTGTTCACTTTTTTAAAAGTTGACTATTGTCATATATGTCTTATATGCTCATCATAGATGTTTACAAAACACTATATCCTGGGAAAATTTTAGGATTGCAGCACTGCATCCAGGAGTCGGATTGAATTGTAATTAATGACCTACAATCATGCAGCTGTCATAAGCAGCTTCACTTATTTTTGAATCGGGCAGATTGGTTGGTTGGAGTTTAGCGCCCTTTTTTCAGCATCGAGTTTATACGAGACGTAGACCTATAATTTAAGGTCGAATCCGAAACATTGCAGTGCGTTCAAAATTGAAGGTTTTCCCCACCAAAAATAGAACCCTGAAACCTGTGCACCAAATGCGCGCGGTATCCACTAGCAGGAAGAGCGGTCTGACTGCGTATTTCATAATACAAAATTATAATTTTATCGATAAACCTACCAAAACTACGGGTAGGAGTTACATCTGATTTTGTATAATTGGTTATTACTGCGAATCAGTGCTTCAAATTATGTCCACGCAGGATCTGATAGACATTATTTTAATTTGAATGTAAAAAATTTGAAGCATTTTTCGTAGGTTATAGCGCACTTGGTTTTCAAAAGTTATTACATTCCATTATCGTTCATTCAGGTTTAAAATTACTCTACGAGTCTCACGCAGACACTTTAACGTGTCCTGAATGTATTTCGTATTTTGGTGTCCTTATTAGCACTAATAGCTCTGAGTCGTAAATCAGCTGTGGCAAGGAACCTTTTTCATCACTTATAAATTTAACATTAAGAATAATCAAGCTCCTTGTATCACTATTTAGTCATTATGGTTATTTGGTGACCCTAGTTAGAGCAGTGACGATCAATTTACAACCACTGCGACCCAGAACAAAGTAAAGACCATAGTATTTTGATTATCATTTTCCATTTTTCTTGTCCCACTCCTAAAACGACGGTTTTCTGAATGTTAGTAAACCATATATTTTTATGAATCTTTGTTCTCTTCCGCGAATACGGTTTCTTGTTTCGTGTGTCTAGGCAAAGTTGGTTCTGAGCTACTAATATTTTAATGTAACTCTATGAAATCTGAACGGCCCGTTACGAACGGCGTTACCTTACTGAATAGGCTTGGTAACCAAAAGTTAAAGAAGAAAACTATTTTACAGGTGTAAGTTAAGTCTCGATTCAGGTATAGTTATTATAATTGCCAGCCACACTTCTTATTACGCATAGAGATAAAAAAGGAATAAATCGTACATTTTTTAAAAAAATGTGTTTATTTGTTGGTCGGATGGAAAATATTCGCGTGCCGCCATTTGGCCATCATTGAGTTGGAAGATTGTGGGGATGCTGTCGGTCCACATGATCCTGTGTCCGATCCCTGTGGGAGTATAAAACAGGATAAAATCCTGAGTAATTGCACGGATTCCACTGTAACATGAGGCCCCATGTCTTAAAAATCTCTTTACTAAAAAGAGTTAATCATCAAAAAGTCGAAAAATATTTGAGTGCTCCCATGGTGAAAGAAAAAGACATTAATTTCAATATCATACACTTCAAATCACTAACACTTAATAATAATAATAATAATAATAATAATAATAATAATAATAATAATAATAATAATAATAATAATAATAATAATAATAATAATAATAATAATTAATAATAATAGATAAAAGCATTCTATAAGATGATGCTGAAAACGAATCTTAGTGCTCACACAAGCGAAGTGAAATGAAGCCTGTCACTTGTTGTGATGTCTGAACCTATCGTTAAGGCTTCTTTTTCCAATATGTGGAGCCATCAGGCGTCGTCATTGTAGCATTAAAACTGGGCTGGAAGTCTTTCAAGTGTTTGTAGAGGATATGAGGTCTCACATATTGTCTTTATTTTCTGCTACGAATTCACGAAAAGTATCATAAATCGTATCAGCGTTCCGCTGTACTGTTTTAGTTTATTATCCAGCGATAGTTAAAGTTCGTAGTTCATGTCTTTGGGTTGCCTTCATGGCTGGATATCGAAAAACAATTACGTTTACCATTCGAAGAGGGGAAATGTTTCAACTAAACCTGTTCGGTTCGCTTTATAACTTCCAATCTAATACTGTTTCCATATTGTTAGTTATTTGTCCTTCGCTATTTTACATTTTCTTGTTTTTTTTCCTACATTTTACGCAGGTAATATAAAAACTAGTTCTTTTCGTACAAACAAATGATTATAGTGCAAGAGTTGTATTTCTGTGTATGGTTTTAAATCTGATGTTACACTAAACTTCCTGGAGCTGCAGCTCACGAAGAGTAGTGGTTGCCCAGATGACTCAGTTGGATGATGTGTAATGAGCGCATCTAATTATTGTTGCCTTTCTAGACTTTACTTCGTTTAAGTTCTGAAATCACACACGATGAAGTTCTGCCAGAGATAATAGTTGCTGGGAACTAGATCAGGCGAATTAGGTGGATACGAATCATCTTTTGCTTATCTTCTTCGTTCGGAGTGCAGTACGTGGTCTTGAATTATCATGTTGTAGTAATGATTGGTTGCGGTGCTTCTCCTTTTTACACAATGACCAAATGAAGTATTCAAATAATGTTCTGCGTTAATTCCTGTTCCGTTTAGTAAGTATTCCATCTAGATTGTCCCATTACAATTCCAGAATGCGGTAATCACTACCTTCTGAACAAAAAGAACTGAACATTGTATAAATGGGGGTTCTTCGTGTCTACACTGTTCTTTAAAGTGATTTTTAGTTTCTGGGTTAAAATGTGGGACTTATGTTTCCTCAGTTGTATTCGTTTGCCAAATTAAACCTCCTTAATGAGCTAGCAGTACTTAGAATTGATGACAAATCTCGGATCTGTTCTGTTTCGGCTTCGGTTCCAGCTCGCTTATATGAAACATTGTTGACCCTGATTAAAAAACTTTCCTAGTATTTTGGCCAAAGACAGGAGTTTACGAGTCTCTTTATTTTTCATTTATTTATTTCTGATAGAAGAAATAGTGAAGAAATATCAGACAGAATTTTGATATGAAGTAGAAAGATTAGTTGTGTATTGCAGCTAATTGTATTGCAGTATTCTTCTTGCGGAAGCTTAACCGAAAATTAACAGAAGTTAGACAGCTTAAGGAGTATATAAAAGTAATATGTAAGGAACAAAACAGAACAAGGCAAACTTTCGATACTAGGCAATATGATATAGTGAGGACAAGTGTAAGCGTGAAACAAGAGCAGAGCAAGAATGGGAATGGCGAAAGCATGTAAAAAGAAGAAAAGTACCATATATTCTGAGTTGTTGAACAAAGAGTTAAAACAAAGAGAGAGAGAGAAGAAACGTCAAATATTAATCTGGTATTCTGATACAAACTCTACGGGCAGAAACTCGGACATGATGCAGAAGCGATTAAATTTGACAGTTTTTTTTTTTTTTTAAGAGTTACTTAAAATCAGACAGAGAAAAGGATTAGAGTACTGTTTAAGAATAAGTTTTATTCTGACTGAAAGGTCAATGTAGGGTGTGGGAAGGTGGAATCAGCGTGATATATTTTGGGGTAATAAAATCAATGTTGACAACTTAGCCGCGACTCGCCAAACCTTCTTTCTTTCTTCCCCTTTCCCATCGTTGGCGTCGCACATAAATAAATAAAACTATATATCAGTAGATTCAGAAAAGTATTGGCTATAACTTTTATAGGAAGTGTTTTTACGTAATATGACATATAAAAATAATATAGCCCCAATATCGAAAGCTTCAAAGTCCAAAATCTACTTTTTCTGTATATTTTCTTAAATTTACATATATAAAAAACTACTACGTTTAATGTAAATATGAAGAGGACCAAAGTTGTCCATTTAATACCAAACAAAACAAAAAAGTCCGAGTTGATCCGATTATTAGTAACAGAGATAATGACTGTTTCGTAAATATTGGCATTTCAGCCTTTTGAAGGGGGGTGAAGGAAAGCTCCAGGGGGACTTTTGGGGACTTTTGTAAAAATGATCCTCTGGTAGAGGTCTATCAATGGGGTAAAATTCAGCTTTACCCTAATTATTTCCGAGGTTTGATATTTTGGAGTCTTCATTGACTGGGCTACATGCAGAATTTCAGCATAATGGATAGTTCTCTTCAGTAGTTTCCGACGAATAGAGGTCCGCGAGTATCCTCATCATTAGACCCTATAGCTTTTTACTTATTTCCTGTGTGGATGGCGAATACAGATGTAGGTATTTGTGAAAAGATAAGAATTTTAAGTGATTGATCTTCTAAATATCGTTAATTATAAATAATTAATGTAAATAATTATTTACAACTACATCTTGCAATATAGTATGATTACTCTTTCGGAACAACTAACAGCTAGAAAAATTCTGTCTCTCACCCTATAATAAATGTAAAGTATTAACCTGATTTTATGATAGTTTGTATGATTAGATGCATTGGCGTCTCTGGCATGTAAAATTTGGAGGAGGGGCATCAAAGAAAATGATCTAACTGCTAGTGAGTATCTAAATAAATTAAAATAAAATAAAAATATTGAATATTTCGTATTTCAAAATATTGGGGGGACGCGTTCCCCCGTCCCCCCGCCAGAGACGCCCATGATTAGATGCCTCATTCTTCTTCTGGAGTGTCTTTTATCTCCAGGACAGTCGACAACGGATGTAATATTTGCACTTAGGATGCTAATGGAAAAGTACATAGAATACTAGAAGGAAACGAAATCTTCACTTATGGTAATTATAAATGTTATCAAATTTAATAAAACCCAATTTTATCCAATAAAATTCACTATACTTCATCACTTGTTTTCTAGAATGAAATATATATTTCGATGAAGCCTTAAAAATTAAAAGGAATAAATAAATAAATAAATAAATAGAAAGTAAGAAAATGGTGCGTTTCTCTCTGCAGATAATACGATATTACTGACAAGAAGTAAAGCATTTTGGTGTAATTTTCGGGATGAGTTCAGTCACAAAATACCTTTTTGCTGGTTCATTGATCGTTATGCATATATATTTATTTTTCACTAAGTCCATCAGTCATGTAATCCATCTTGGATAGATTTTTCTGAAACAGTAAATAGGACCTCTTCGTGATTTGTTTTTTTAACACTATCGGGCACTGGCTTTCATTTGGAGACAGTTTGCGCACTGAAGCTGCCCATTGTGTCTCTTTGAATTTAGCGTATGTTTGTATCAGTAGCGTACCCAGGAATTTATTTCGGGGGGGGTTCAAACTAAATATGAAGCTATTTTATATTAAAATTGCTAAAATTGCCCCTAAAATTAGGCAAATTTTTTAAAAAGTCGAAATTTCGGGGGGGGGTCCGGACCCCCGTGTCCCCCCCCTTCCGTACGTCCCTGTGTTTGTTATATTGGATGTAGAGCATGAGTAATACTTCCATATATGCTATCTCATAAGAATAGATGATATAAAATAATCTTATTTCTCTTTCACAGTGAGTTCAATCCCAGTTGGTATTGCTGTGGCAAGGCAGCGGCAAGACCACAATACTAAAGGCTACGACAATCAAAGCACGCAATCGGGAAATCAGCCAGATAAGAGGGACGATTTTTTTCGTGATCAAAAGACTATCATTGGAAGGCAAAAGTCTGCATCCGATAATTCTGTGTGCAATCCTCCTGATTTGAATGCATGCCTTGCAACCATTGGTAAGTACAATTTCTTCATTCCATTAGTTCAGTTACTTGGGGTCGTCCACATATTACGTAACGCGGCAAAAAGGGGAGGGAGTAACGCGGCCTTGCGTTGCGATGTATGACAAGGGAGAGGAGGGAGTTTACGTCCTCATTACATAACGCATTTTTTTTTTTTTTTTTTTTTTGCTGTAGTTTTTATTTTTATTCACAGTTTTATATACAATCATCTAAACAAATAATTGTATCTAGTTCTTTTCGTTTTTATAAATAAATATTGATTTTGGGAAATTGCCTATATAAATTGAATTATGCAGAAGGGATTCAAAGACGCTACTAGACACCAGCGTGACTGTTGATGAACCCTGCAAGTATTGCAGTACAAAAAAAAAAAAAAAAAAAAACTCGCGTTTTGTGCTACCGCAGCATTGCATTTATGACACACACTTTTCTGGAATTAGTTGTTAGTAATCGTAATCACCACTTAAAACTGTCCTCGCGTTCTCACTTTAGCTATTTCTGAGAATATTATTTAAACCTTTTTGATTTGAATCATTGCCCACTCTGTTTTCCTAAGTGGTTTCGCATGTTAAACATAGGCTCTGTTTTCCTAATAAACACTTTTTCGTGAAATAATATTTTCCGCGATGGAACGATCCACGATTTGAAGAGCAAAGTAAGATATAAAAAACTAATTCTCAGATATTCATCTTGTACTGCATCTTTTAATTTCTGGAGAAATTGTGTTTATTAGCATTCTGGCACTGATTCAGGACAAACATAATTTGAAAAGAGGTAAACTGAAATCCTAAATCTAAAAAAGATGCTCGCAAACGAGATGTCCCTGCTTCTTCTCGTTTGCAGCCACTTCGAATCTGTGGTTGATGAGGAGGAGAACTCCTTTGCATCGTCGACACTGGCGAACTTCAAATACAGGAGGCATCCTGGATTAAAAAAAATAAAAATAAAAATAAAAAATAAAATAAAATAAAAGTCGTTGTCGGTTCTTCAGATCCTTTCACTTGCATTTTCGGCAGTATTTCCTCTTTGCCATTTACCGTGACTTAAATGGATGGGATCCCCTTGGGAAAACGATAGTATGCAATTTGCAAGAATTAAGACTGGTTAATGAAACTATCTCATGGAGTTAAAATATTATTACGGTACTACCAAACCATTTTCTAATACTTTGATTTGTTGACGAAAAAAAAACACTACAAATATATTCAGAATACAAGCATTTGTAATAAAAAAGTTCTACCCTTAAAGATATTTTTATTTAGCGTAATAACCGCCAAAATCTGCAAAATCGGCGAAAAACAAATCAAAAAGTGTTACGTAACGAAGGGAGGAGGGGTTCGGTCTTGCATTACAAAGTGTGACAAGGGGGAGGGAGGGGGTAAAAATTGGCCAAAAATAGCGTTACGGTGACCCGGACGGCCCCTTGTAGTACGTTATCGCTTTTATCTTTGTATGTCCACAAGACAAATTTGATCAAAACTAGCCTTCAGTTACTTGTGTTAACTGAAAAGCAGTATTTAGTAAATGATTCATGTTCGTTACGATGGTTATCCTTGATATTCGGATCATCTGTACTCATGGTCCAAAGCTTTGTCATTGGGACCATTCGCAGAAATTGATAAACAAGGATCAAAGAAGTTTATCCTACACAGGTTGTGGAGACTAAACCTTTTTTAACTTTTTTTTTTTTTTTTTTTTTTTTTTTTTTTTGTAAAAATAAATGTCTTCAAAAACTTCCGTGATAATGTTCTGTAGCACAAACGTAACTTGGCTCAGATATTGTACTTGTGTGTGTATAGTAACAGTAAAACAAGTGAATGTAATAAATTTTTTTCTCCATTTTTATTTGAGTGTATTAAGTAACCATAAAGGTTGAAAATATTTGTATGCAATACCTCTGCATGCTCTTCAGCCTAAGGTAGTTTAATTTTCAGCAACGATTTACTACAATTCATCAATATTAATACCATATTTTAATAGTGTGAGGTTAGTAAAGCGTTATTATTTTAAAAATATATTCGTGAATATATTATCGTATTATTGCGTGTATAAGGGGCTTTATTTAAAAAATGACGGCATAACATACTTGTATGTGGCAGCATAGCTAGTTATTTGATATGTGTGTATCTGGAACATACCGTAAGTCATGATTGTTGTTGGGTTAAAGTTACCCTCTATTCAATTAAGAGGAAGTAGTTAGGGCCTAGCACTTTTGTTGGTCTTTTTAAGGCTAAAATAAAGTTCTGGCCAAGTGTAGAAGTAGTTCTTTCAATTTCGGTTGTTTTCATTCAGCTAAGACTTAAAAACCTTTTCAGGCGAGTTCCGGCTTAAGCATGCTCATTTCCTCTGGATATTAAAGATGCGGGTTATACGCTTTAATAGATAAATAAATAAATACTTAGGAACGAATTGTTCGTTGGTGATAAGTAAGATAATTTCGCTTCGAGTTTTTTTTTTTTCTGAAGGATTTTTATGTCATTGAAGTGGAGGAAGACGAAATGTTTCGTGTGTGACTATCGAGTGAACACATCCACCAGGTGAGCGTCCTATCACCGAGCCATTACAACCATTTATCATCATATTTGCAAACAGATTAATGAAATACTTTAATTTTCCAGATAAACAAGGTAAGGAAATAAAAAATGCAGAGGAGAACACAAATTTGGAGTTAGGAAATGCGAAATGGAATTGCAGTCGCTACCCTCTTAAAATAGCAGGATTGTTCATAAGTACCAACATATACCCATAAACATTCAAACACTAATCATCCCATAAAGAAAGAAAGAAAAAAAAAAAAGATTCGTGAGATTTTTGAAAGTAGGGACAGATTTGCGGCTGGGCCCGTCTTTGCGGATGCTGACGATAGACGGAATAAAGAGCAGTATGAATAACAAACTAACCTTACTCAACCACAAAAAATTAAAACTAATGGGTAAGCCCCCTTTCTATTATTATCAACCATACATATAACACATTAAATTTTACACTCTGGACAAATTAGCCTAGTATGGTGAAACATCTTTTCCGTCTTTGAGAGTAAATAGACATACGATGTTATGTTTACGTCTTTTAATATACTTTCATAGTTACTTGTTGATCGTGATACGCAAACACCTCTAATTTTCATCATTTTGTCTTCGAAGTGTCCAAGTATTATCGATGCAGTGTCTCAACTTTAGCATTTAATGGTAATTAAGTATTATTCTTAATGCACAACTTTTTTTAAACTAGGTTCATTTTCACTGACCAATAGTTTTGAGATACAGCTCACATTTTGGCAACCAGTTCTCAATTGTAATGTTATATTTATCTTCATCTATATTAGAAAAGAAAAAATTACGATCACATTTATTATTGGGACGTTTGAGTAAACGGATGCTAAACTTTCACTCAGTACAGCAATTAAGAAAAGTGCCCAGCGAAAGGGTAAATTCCTGAAGAAAGATGAAACTTTCACTACTGCAGGAGTTATTATCCAGTATCATCTCTTCCAAATGATCTCCCAAACCATAACTCACCGTAACATACTACTGAGACAACCTACCAGTCGCCCTACGAAGCCGAAGTCTTACACTGTTCGCATCCAGCATATGTATCTACATTCGATATCGCAGACAATTCTCGAATCTTATCTCAAAAAGCGTTTACTAGATTTTCCATGGGAAATATATTTTGTCACTCAGGATACTACTCTGGAATTTCATTTCAATCTGTCGAAGAGCAAACTATAGCTCACAGATGACGAGAAGAACCCTAGCAGAAGTAGTGTGACGTAGGTATGGGCTCACCCACTTTTCGCACGGGGGTTTCAAAAGACACCACGGAGTAGCACACACATAACTTTACCCAGAGTGGCAGGCGACATCTAAGTATAGACCACACCTCAAAAACCGAAAATGGACTTGACCGTGTCATTGACCTTTCCCTGCTACCCCTGTTTTAGGGTTCTTCTCGTCATCCGTGAGCTTTACTTTTCTGCGTCTCTTTCTAGGTATTGAATTGGCCCCAAGGATGTAACACAGCTCGTCACAAGAAGAAACGTGATACCTTCACTTGTGTAGTGGAAGGCGTTCCTCTCACAGTGTCACTCGACTTAATATAAACACAACTTTGTCTCAAAGACATTCGCTTCCAGAGTGTGACTCAAATCATGTCATCTTAAGGTCAAATAAAACTAGTGCGGCTGTTCACTGATTATCCAGAACAAATCTATTCATAACTTTTGGGTGGACAATCAGCAGTAAACGTCACAAATATCTGTATCTTAGAGTAATGCTCGACCTAAAGCATGCTGGACGTGCTATCAATGTGGTCATCTGACTTTCCAATGTGGTAGCAAACCAGTCTGTAACAGGTGCGGAGATATCCATGACCCCCTCTGTGGCCGGTGGCTCACTAAACAATTTTGTGCTACTTGCAAAACAGATGGTCACTTCACTGGCGGAAGCACGTGCCCACTGAGACCTCTCAGCTCTCTAAAGACTCCCAGAGTCCTTTCAAATCCTGCATTGTACTAACCAACACAGAATCAAAGCGGGGCTTTTCAGAGTGACGAGAAACAGCCATCTCAGAATTCAACTTCCGTATCAAAAGAAGACCAATATAGTACACTAAATCGCACTCCACTCGAAAAGCGCACCAGAAGTCAGCATAAATAATCACGAGAAAAATAGAAGGCTGATGATTCCATCACACACCAAGAAGCTTCTCATAAAGATGATGCACTTTCCTACATAGAAGATGCTGTCAGTTCCGCAGTCAAGCAGATCATCGCCTGGGCCACCTCAATATGAACTACCACAGCCTTTCCGGATATTCATCATTCTTATCAGGCTATTTTACAATACACATACAAATTTTCCATCACTAGTTTAGGATTATTATTATCACAACCAACAAGCAACGGAGGCTACGTCAGCTGCAGCCTCATCTAACAAAAGGCACAAGGTTTTGCTTCCCCTACGTATCCAAAAGGTTCCAGTCTCACTCAAAAGAGTTTTTGTCATAATCAGAAAAGGTTTTGGCGACATCTCCAAACACTACTCCGGCTCTTAGTAAAACCATCCAGCATCAGGAAAAATTCACATCCAGAAACTCTTGCCTTCTTTTCGCTTTTCGTACTTAAAGCAAGCCATAACGGCAAACTCTGGACAAAATAACCTTTGGCTAAGTCCCTTCTTCCCTAGGAAAGATAAATAAATAAGCAACTGAGTGACTGACATCGCAGTCAGACTCCTCTTGGGTATTAGATTTCTTACGTTTGCGTTAAATATTACTAAGATACAGGGGTAAGCCCCTGGCATCTCATAACTATAGGGGCCTACTTTAAATTATTTTATAAATGTTTATACAAACTCCCGACCTCCGGGTTTTCGCCGCCTTTTGTGGGTGGCATAATCAACTACGCACACGAATTCTTTTATGCGTTTCAACGGTTGCAGCAAAGTGACAACAGCTAAAGCATTGAATTACTCTTACTGAAGATCACAAAATCCTATTTATAATACAAAATCATGTCAACTCTACATGTAACGCTAATTTATAAGAGTACACATTCAAGTTCGCATGTGTTGCTACATGCGCTACTTGTCTGCCTGATGCCAATAGATGCCGCTAGCATGCAGGCAATTAGCAATGTAAAACTATTATCACGGTTTAATTGCAACTTAAGAACTGCACTGTTTTAATTTAATCATTTCAAAATAGGACAAGGGCCGTAACCTTTAGATTTGAGTATTAATATTTGTATATTTCTATAGCAATGTATTATGTCGATTTAATTGCAACTAAAACTGTACTTTTTCAATTTAATTATTTGAAAATGGATGATAATAAATTTAATAATAATAATAATAATAATAATAACAACAATAATAATAATAATAATAATAATAATAATAATAATAATAATAATAATGTACAACAGGTCCGTATCCACGGGGAGCTAGGGTGGACCGGCCTCCTAAAGTTTCACAGCTCTCCCCTAAAATTTTCACGATAGGCTTGCAAATGAACTATAATGTGGTTGGGTCGGGCACCCTACATTTTTGGGCTCGCTACCGGCCTGATGTATAATAATGAAAAATCTTCGAGTTGTACGTCCCACGGTTATGCTGGTGAGGCTAAAGGAGACTGTGATGATGAGTAATGAATGAAATGGTGGAATGAAGAAAGTGGGAGGAAACGGGAGAACCCCGAGAAAACCCACGCACACGGTGTTTGTCCACCACAAAGGTTACTTGGCGGGGTTGGGATCGAACCCGGGACCCCAAGCACCAGAGGTGAACGCTCTACCACTGAGCCACCGCGGCCGCTATGTATAATAATGATCCTTTGTAGTTTATTACAAGGGCAGTGAAGAATTAGTTTTTAATTAAGCACGATTTTAACTTAGACTATAATATAGAGGGCCGAAATTTTGAGCGAAAGATTAGTAAATAATTATAATACGGAATTTTATTAAGTTACAGTGGTATTACTCCCTGGATGAGGTAAACTAGTGGCGTACGCAAAAGGAAGGGTTTCCGGATTTTGAACTCTCACCCAATGAACAAAATATTATGAAAAATAAGAACTTACTAATTAAGACATGTATATAAAAATCCTGAAACGATATTAACTTGCGGGCTTGAACCTGTCCTCCCCGCTCCTTTGATGGAATTTTACGTACAGTTCCTTAGTAATAACCATGCATTACTCTCAAAGAATTAGTATTTGCAGATGGCGGATATGTGGAAGTACTTGTGACACTGTCGGCTTCCACTGCATTCGACGGCGACATTGTCAAGTGTTTAGCCAACCTCTGCCCTAATCGAAAATCACTTCTACCTGTCATTTTGTTTGGGTCTTGAATCATTTCAGTTTATGTCCCGAGTGTAGACACGAAGAAAGTAAAATATTTCATTCATTTAGAATCATATCCACCAAATATACTCGGAGTACGAAGTTAGTCACCGTGGTCATCCTCAAAGTTTCATGTCACATCGAGCTATTAATCTCCATAATCACATGCTACAAGTCCTGATCAATTTAGCGGAAACACTTGGAAAACATGGAACTTATCTGCTTAATATTGCGTTGGACTACCTTTCGCTCCACAACAGCTCTGATGCAACGTGGAATAGAACCATGAAGATTGCGAATGGTAACAAGTGGAATATTACACCATTCTGCGTGCAGTTAAACACTTAGGGCCGTATACAGAGTCGTTTCGACGCGTGATTAGTGCCACACTAAAGAGTTAGACTAACATGTTTCTTGCAGTAGTCAGGCCTTTAGTGTGATGCTGATGACTGCATAAGGCGGTTAGTTTCGTGAAAGAGAGAATGAAGATAATCTGCGCCGGATCGTGTCTCCAAAATGGAACATAGATGTTCAATTTTTCAGCTCCAGAGATTCGGAGGGTCAGAGAAGGTTTTCAGGTTCATCCTGATGTTCCTCAAACAATTGCACTTGTGTGAATGGACGCATTATCATCCTAGAATATGGCACCATTACCCGGACTCAACATCTACACTATAGGGTGCACATGGTCCCCTAAATTGCCAACATAATCACGAGGAGTGAGCGACCGGTAAGCGTCAGAACAGAACCCGCTGAAAGCCAGGATATCGCGGCCCACAGCATCACAGAGCCACCACCATGTTTCACGGTTGAGCAAAGATATACTGCGGATTATACGCTTCTTTGGGTGTATGGTAGAGGTGTGCATGGGCCGGAATTTTTAGCCCGGGCCCGGCCCGGGCCGTGAATTTATAATGTGAGGCCCGACCCGAGTCCGAAACATGTTTTAGCATTTAAGCCCGAGCTCGTGTGATAATCAAATGAGCCTGAAATAAGCCCGAATTACAGAAACTTAATAATTAACCCAAAATTGAATTTTTTATTTATGTGCTTTGTAGGCCGAGTCCAGCCCGCAGGCTCGGCCCGAGCCCATGCAGGCCTCTAGTAGGCCTATACGCCACACACAAACAATCCGCGGTTTGAAATAAGATAAACAATGGCTCATGCGACCATATCTCATGTTTTGTCGTCAGCGGTCCATGTTGCATGTTCACTAGGGTGACGAGATTCTGACAAGCGAAAAGTAGGACACAAGTATAATAAATAGTATATGATAGTTTGCTGCGTCGGCAATACGCATACCCTTATTTCATTTAACGTTATAAGTTAATCATTCGTCTTTGTTGAAAAGAAAAGTACTAAACAAAAGTATTCCACAATTCAACACAGCTCCAAATACTTTGATGAATGACAAAGTGGTTTATTTTTATGAACGTACAGTGAAACTTCGTGTTGAACTAAAAAAAATAATAATAAATCGATTTTCGGAGCGTGGTATTATTTTAAGGAATGAGAGAAAATTTAGACCGATTCGAGGAAAATTCTACTTAACTTGGTTAGGAGTAGATACTGTTATAAATTGGAAAAGAAACTTTTTCTATCTTACGGATATCTCAACAAGCTCTTCTCAGTAAAAACAGTGTATTGCAAAACAATGGTCTAATCTTTTGAGGAGTGTTAAAAAACACAGCAGTTCACAGGGGCGGATCCAAGGGGAAGCAATCGGGACGATCCCCCCCCCCCTTTCCCCAGAAGAGGAAACTTTCTTATTTTATATATAAAAAACCCATCCCAGAGTTTGGAGCTCTTAAAAGCAGCTCTAAGTAGTAGTATTACAACTCACTGCTCCCCCCAGAAGTCCGTCCTGGATCTGCCCCTGGCGGTTCATCATTCACGAAAAGAGTGTCTGTGATTCAAAATGTTGTGAATAAAGAATGAAATATTAAGATATTGGAAATACGTTAACTCAGGACATTTCGCAGGACATTTAAAAAAAGAACATTTCGGAGGACATTTTTAAAAACAATGACATTTCTCGATTTTCTAGGTGGCCTCGCAACACGCAGAACAGCTAATTGAAAAACAGTACTGCACTGCGAAAATCAGTACATCTGGTCACCCTATTGTTCACGGACCATTGGCGTCGTGCTAAGGCGTTAGGATTCTTAAAAGGGTTTCATCCGGTCAACCCTACCCGTAACCCGTGAGTCCATCTGCTACTTGCACTGCAGTCGCAAGACACTTCTGAGGCCGATATGGTTTTGTTGTGAGTTTTGTAGGCCGTCATTACCTTGGAGATTGTCCCTCGCGACACTCCCAACACATTTGCCACTTTTATCGCGCTCGCACCTCAGTAGAGCGCCAACAATTTTTCCACTTCGCAAATCAGAGATGCCACCCATTTCATACTATCATTGTGTACTCAGTTCACTGCACACTGTCCATCAAATGCTTGTCAAGTAGTACGGAGTTTCCCGTAACATACCACCATAAGGAAGAGACCGGCGCTGTGATCGTCTCCTGACTGTTGCCAACCTAGACATCTGATGTGTTTTCAATTGCAGGTGTTTGTATTAAATTGATAAGTGACTGTACTTGATATTGCCATTAAGAACATATTTTAATCGTTCTCTGTGATCTCACAAGAACAAACTTCCGATGCACTTTCAATACCGTACGTATTTGACATTAAAATAGCTAAGATATTAATTCCCCATTTGACATGAAGAATACCCCACTATGCGAGTTTAGTGATTTCAGTGAAACAGATACGACGTATTAGTATATTTTTATTATGGAATACATACAAAGAAAAAATATATACTTTTGCTTTCATCCAGTGGTCATACACTAACCCAGTTCAGTTGACAGCGCTGTCTTACGCTGCCTCTTTCCCTCCGAAAGTCAAGTGTAATAGTAATTAAGGCACTCTACTACTGTAATTCATTACCTTGCTTGAACTTACATGCATCATCAAGAACAAATACTAATTAATGTGTACATAATGACGCTGAATATTAAAAATGCGTAAAAAGTATGCCATGTACGTTCGATTGAGAAAAGCGAACTGATACGAAGTACACTTGTCACCGCGTTGGAGCCAGTCAACGCACAAAAATTACCCATGTACGGCGCTAGTTGAATTCTGTGTTGTTTAGAAGTTGCTGTGTTTTGCATACTTATACAGCACTAAGGCTATCAAGAATGGGACTTTACTGCTAACATATGGTTCGAACGGAACTTGAATCCGATACAGTTGGCGAATATACAAACTTACTCAAAATCAATCCTTGCAATATACCGCGGCCGTTCCTGATCATGTTATTTGCCTTCAAGAGAGCTGGGTTATATTACTAAATCACAGTCTCTGGCTCTTAGAGACGGAGCTCAGCTTGAAATTGAGTATGGTTTTGTGGGCAATGTTATAGCCCTTTTTTATATTAAATTCGCGCTCACTTTTTAAAATTAGGCTAACTCATTATATTAAAAAAAAATTTAAAAAAATACAACCTTGGGATTATTTCAGTAAGTTTAATTTCTTTTGCTTTCTTTATATTACACAATACATTGGTTGAGAATTCCTGTTTTAAATTTATCTTGGAGAGAAAATTTATATTTTTTGCCTGAAAATTCATAGAAATTCTTTATGTGTACGATACAGTAGGCCTATTCATAAACTGCAACGGGTCTGCGTGAGGATTAAAAATAAAGGTACTATGTCTTGCTGAAATTAATTCACTTGCCCTTTCCTCCGCCTTAAGTCGTGGGAAATTACGAAGTATAAGTATTAAATAAACTTAAAAAAATCATTGTTAGTTACGTAGATTTATGTTACTTTTCAAGGTCGCAGTGGCCAGTGGTGACCTACAGCGCACAAGACAAGATTTGAGGCTGTCTCCTCTCGAAAATGTGCTGTAAAAGTGATGTCTCGACTCGAAAAATGTATATTTCTCTATTGAAAGATCTGTGTTGCGACTCAAAAATTCTGTCTTTTCTCGTCTCGTGCGCATCTCTATACAGTGCTCACCTCTCCACTATGTTGTATCCCTCGTTCGATCTCAGCTTTCATTAGGTAGACTTTGTGGTAGATAAATACACACATGGATGATAGCTGTGTGTCTGGCTAAGTTTTCTCGGCGTTGTTCGTTTCCTCCCACTTTCTTCGTTCCATCATTTTCATCCATCTCATCTTCGTCTCCCTTAACCTTGGTATATATGCGTAGGACGTTAAACTAGTAAAGGTAAATGGTAATTTAGGAAGGCAAAATTGTCAGTGTAATGAATGTAACATAGCACTCTAATTTGAAATACATTTTATTTGTAGTTAATGAAAAGTAGCAAACAATAGAGACCGACCGATATTTTAATTTTTAGAACACGATTCAATATTTGCAAGCTACTGTACGAAAAATAAATTCTGCTGAAGACAGTAAAGAGGGTCATGCGAAACGTACATTTATAAATGAATGGGATATTAATAACCACTGTTAAAAAGTCACAGTTACCAATTGACTTCATTAACGAGCTCGTTGAGATAAACACTTAGCTGTTGCAAAAGACAGAAATCAGAAAATCGATTTCGTTCAAGAGATATCGTAAGGAGTAACGACGTACTAACATTATGTGATCCTAATAAGGTTTCCATGCATTATTTATTGTTGATGAAATTAGTATAGATGAAAGTTGCAACTCACAGACCAAAGATTAATTGAGCCGGCAAATATGTAAGTCATCGGTAACGCAAAAACTGGGATAATTAGTGTATAAGAAAACAGGTAGAAAACTGCATTCAGTGCCTTCTCGGCTTTCGATGCCGGAAATTCGCAATTTTTATAGGGAATTCGGTATCACAGAAATTTTGTTTTTAATAAAATAATAATCGCACTAAGAAATGCAAAATATCCCGACACGAAAGAGTTGAAGATTCAGTGTGAAGATGCAACAATGTGTGTTTAATTTCGATTCACCAAATAAAGATACATATATATATATATATATATATATATATATATATATATATATATATATATATATATATATATATATATATATATATCAGCGTGATAGAATATGATTTTTTATCAGGCTAAAATATGCAAATGGTAACTGCAGGCGATATAAGACAATAGAACTTTGTTATGTAAGATAACTAACGTGTCATCTCGTAATACTTCTGTTGCAAGCGTTAATATTTGAATATTTCCTTACATTTTGCGCTAGGAGTAATAATACACTGTGTGTCATTAAAGCCATATCAAACTCAAAATAACAGAATCAGCTATCTGTATTCAGTTTTCAGTTAATTTTTCTTTCTATCCTTCCTGCTACGCTAGCGCCACTGTGGACATCTGCAGAACCTTTTTCATTGGTATGGGCGCTGCAGTGGGAAGTAGCATACCATTTTACATTTTGCGTTGTTCTGTACTTCCTCTTATTATCTCTCTTTCCTAAACAGCTGGAGAGGCGGTGCTACGGCCAGCCCAGTGCGAAGAGGCGTCAGCGCGTGTGACCAATGGAATCCCTCCATGGGCGGCGCAAGCACCTCAAGGTCCCGCCCTTACTCCTCCTACTCTATGGCTCGGACAGGGCCAGTACCCAGGTGAGTGCTTATGATTTGTTTTCTCATATTTAAATACCTCCTTCTACTAACTCCCTACATGCTTGTATGTGTAAAAACAGGTTTTGCGCTCGTCAAGTACTCGTCCGTCACCCTTTGGCACGCCTCTTTAATTTTATCTTCAGCTCTTTTAGTGTAATTGTATTGGAACCTGTTAACAGACTTTATTATTATTATTATTATTATTTTAAATTGAAGAGTGCCAGTTGTAATATTCATTCCGACTCCACCTCTTTTAAATAACAGATTATTTGAAATGCGCTTTCATAAATGATGAAGATTTACCATATTATTATAGACTGATGTTGAAAAGTGTTAGAATAGCGTATACTCAATCCAGGTTTTAGTAAACAAGAGTCGGGCTTCGTATTAAGACTGTTAACAAATTCGTCATAATACGTGTCGCAGCCGTTAGTTTGTTGAAATTACTTTTTGATATCCATTAAGTTTTAGTAATTTAGTCATGCGGTAGTCCAATTTTTTTCACTTATTGCAATTGAAAATTACAATAGATATTCAGGTTTTTAAAATTATTTTTTGAATATACAAATTACGAATTAGATCTAATCAGTGTATCAAATTGTGTTATGTATACAATAAAGTAAAGTGTTATGTATACAATAAATAGTTATTGAAAAATAAGGAACAAAAAATGCGTAATGTTCCAGTATACAGTAACTCTTACTTAGTGTCACATGTGTGAGAAGTTAATGGAGTAATAATGATAGTTAATATTGCATACTATAAGGTTCTTGATTCTTGTAAAAAAAAAAAAAAAAAAAAAAAAAAGTGTGAATAATCAGGGGGTGAGAGAAGCTCCATTCTGAAGACAGCATATTACCCTCTGTAATGAGTTTAAAAATATTCTTAGGGAGGAAACAGGGTCGCCCTTAGTGAGGGGAAGAAGCCCTAAAAGTGTCGAGGGCTTGGAACGTTTGAGAACTATTGCAGAAAAAAAAAATCTTCTTTTAAGTTTTCTTCATTCAATTGTAATATTGTCAAGTTTGAAATTTCCGATAGCGACAAACTAATAGCTTTTCCAGAGATTTTATTAAATAAAATAATTTATAATATATGTTTAAGTATTTCGCGACTTTGTAAACACCGTTTGATAACAAGAATAAAGTTAGCGACTACGATGTTTTCACAAAAACGATGCTGGCAACAATGATGATGACCATGCGGGATAGGGGAATACTTGTGAATATTTTCTAGGGCTAATGCATAAAAGTACCGATATGTTGATGTGTATAAGCATTTTTTTTTATCCTTCTCTCTCTCTCTCTCTTTTTTTTTTTTTTTGTTTGTTAAGTAATTAAAAAAACAGATGAAGGAAGATGTATGATACTAAAATTGTTTTACATAACGTAGAAATGAGTTAAATATTATGGTTGCATTTGTATTACTTCTTGATATACAATATTCTATTCTGTATCTATTGATATAAGTCATCCAGAGGTTTTTAATTTCACTTGATATCAGTGTGTGTGGCAAAAAATTAAAATTCTGATAAGAAAATTGTATGTTTTAAACTTAAGCTGTAGGGTTATAGCACGACGCATATCAGTGCTTCAGAAGTGCATTTGATGCATATTATTCTGTTTTGGACAATCCTTGATAGTAATAGAATTCAGGGTACTCAGAGGAGGATGCCATGATGCGCAGAGCATCGTGTGTAATTTCGGGGGACAGAAACATTCCATGTAATTTTGTTTTCTGTCTAAAATTATTGTACAGTTTCATCTTAAACTATGAATAATGCATTGGAACTATCCTCTATCTTCTCTACGGGGTGTGTCAATGGCAGAGCGTTTGCCTCAGGTGAATGAGGTCCTTGGTTTGATTCCAGCTCGCGCAAAATGCATTTTGTGGTGGACAAACACTATGTGCGTGGATTTTCTCGGGGTTCTCCCGTTTCCTCCCACTTTCTTCGTTCCACCATTTCATTCATTTCTGATCATCACCATCTTCTTTAGCCTAATCGGCATAGATCTAATCGTGGGACGTAAAACTTAAAGATTTCATTTCTAGTGGGTGTGATTATAATTATTAACGGAAGATAGTGTTTGATTTGGGGTTGTAAATTCATCACTTGGAACATTTTCTCTAATTCTGGGCAATTACCAGAATTACTTCGTCCAATTTGTATTCATTGTGGGTTGTGGGGAAAGGGAGATATTAACACTAGAGAAGAGAAAAAGGATTGTTTAAGCTTAAGAGTAGCCACTACTTAATTTAAGAGGGAATATATCCAAAAACTAAAGACTCACCATGGGGCATGTGGAGACGGACACCGCTAAATATAACGTTCGAATAATTAGTCTAAGAAAAATAAGGATTGGGTTCAAGCTTCTGAATCACTAAACTTAAATTATACGCATTTCTCACCAATTAAATTAAAATAAAATACAGAAAAGTAATGAAATTTTAGAAACTGTCGTTTCAGTTAAAAGAGAAATGTTTCTTCATATTTTGTAAATCAGTGATGGAATAGGTTATGGATCACAGGGTCACGACTTTTTTCCTGGCCATCTGGGTCTGGGTCTAGCTTCTAAGATCCGGTCTGACCCAAACATATACCAGGAGACCTAGACAGATCCGGTGACAGACAAATCCATCGATCCGGAAGCAACAGAATAATGAAATCGGCAGCAATACTATAAAATTTTATACTGAATTAAATAGCGTTCCCTACTCGAGCTTAAACATTCATTTCTTTGATTCCAGATGTGACACTTCTTAACCAAGAAAGAATGGCTTGAATACTATAAAAAAAAAAAAAAAATAATAATAATAATAGTGATTGTTGAACATAGACTATGCAAACGATTTAACAAAACTGTTTGGGTGGGCTCAGGGGCATTGTTAATATTCTAAACGACAAGTTTTACGGGTTCGCTTGATTAAACTTTGACGGACCCTCATCGAAAAACATATAGTTTATCTTTTCTGTGATTCTGATACGTTTATACTCTGATAATCGTTATAGTTATCTTCCAGTGCAATGCTTTGACACAAATACTAGGAACAATAGCAATCATTTGCCCAATGTTTTTCATTGAGAATGACTCGATATAGCTTCCGCCCTTGCGCATTTGGCGTCACAGCTCTCTCTCTCTCTGCTACTCGCCTGCCCCTGCTCGCAGTTGCTCGATATGGCTTTGTACACTTCGCGGTAAGAAACACCTTCTGCGAAACATCATATTTGTAGAAGTTGTATAACGCTGACAAAAACCTTAATACATAAATTGTGGTGTGATTTTTCGAGCCCTGGCACTGGCGCTGTTCATTTCCGCGTTTCTTCGTGCGTTCACTCAGTTCTTTAACACTGCTCAACGCCATCTTTGTGGCAGATCGGTAACCCAGGCCAGACCTGTGTAAACCGCAACACCGGAATCTTGGTGTTGAAATGACACGCTAAAGTGGTAGGCATACTTTGATCACTGGCCTGTGCTAAAATTGAATTGTATTAACACCGTCTTTTTTTTTTTTTTTTTTTTTTTTTTTTTTTTTTTGTACTATTAACAAAATGTGAATGCAACATATCTGTTGTTAACGTAAAAACTCCGTTACCTGTAATTACACTTTTTCTGTTTACAAAAAACAGAACTGAGCGGCACATCAAAACTGTAGTGTTGGATGGGAATCTTATGATCATGAAAATTTTATGCTAGTATAGCCAACGTATAATATATATGTCCAGAAGCCGAATCATGACATAATATTCGTCATTAAGAGGGGGGCAAAAGCAAGATATTTAAACCAGTTAAAGACTAAAAATTTTGTATCAAAACTACGATTTATAGAAGAACAAAATTCTAATCAATTATGTATCATGAGTGTACAGGAAATCAGATCCAACGAGAAAGTTTAAAAGTGGGTATGACTTTGGTGAAGGTGTATGCCAGGAAAATTCAAGACAGTCATTTCAAATTCAATGGTCTGTGACGTCGCAGGTTGGTGCTCGTGTTCTCAGTAAACCACCCACAGTCGGCAGGCAGCATACCTACCATTGATAGAAGACAGTGATGGTAGGGAAGCAAGGAGTAGTACAACCGTGTGCAACAGCCGGCCCGCGGGCCATATGCCCTGTTTTCCAGCCCGCTGGTCAGTTATTGAAAACAATAATTATTATAAGTTTTCTTTTAACCTGAAATTTTCCATCGATCACACAGTGGGAAACGTGGTAACGCCCTGAAGACAAGCACTTGGCAAGCGCAGGTACGGTACTTGGGGGCAATTTCCCTCGGTATAAGGATTGCTAGATGTACCGACAAAGTTATAAATACATTATTCTGCTCTTCTTTTGTGAGTAAATATTCTGATACCAGTATAACAGTTGTTTTGTGTTATTGTGATGTAGATATATATATCCCTCCTCTACGTTGCTCCGTCGAAGTAAAATATTAAATATCGTTCCAGGCCTGAACTTCATCTATGTTGAAAATTTGATCGAGATCGGTCTGGTGTTTCAAGAGTTATATATATTCTTCCCCTCCTCCTCCCCTAGGTTCTACCATCAAAGTGAAACTTTAAAAAGACTTTCCAGTTCCGAACCTCATACATGTCAAAATTTTGATTGAGATTAGTTGGATGGTTCAGCAGTTATTAAGTCACAAACTTAGTAACTTCTATTTTTATTTATATATTGATTTTTGTACATCTCCCCCTCCACCTCCTCCTTCCCTACGTTGCTCCGTCAAAGTGAACTGACAAATAACATTCTAGGCTTGAACCTCATTTATGTTAAAAATTTAATCGAGATTGTCGTTTGGTTCAAGAATTATTAAGTTTTATTTATTATGTTATAACTCCCCCTTCTCCCCTCCCATAAATTTTACCGTCAAAGTGAAATGATTATAACATTCCTAGGTAACGTCATCTATGTTGAAAATTTTATCGAGATCAGTCGGGTCACAAATATAGTCACTTTCAATTTTATAATATAGATTTATTGTTGTAGTGGCCTATAATGTTATATCGCTCAATCCTCGATGTGCTGTATACCTAAGGAGGCTAAAAGTTATACTGATAAACGCATAAGAATCTGCCCATGAAATCAAACTTGCGGTCACATGCACTAAGTTTTTGTCAATGTCTTGAAAACGTTCTTTCGATATTAATTTTATGAGCACACATTAAAAATTTCCAACGGATGCTTCAGTCTCGGAGCCAAGGCCATACCCATGTAGTCGACACCTTTGGTGTACGGAATTACCGATGTTCAATACTACATTTCTCTTTAGTTTTGGAAGAAGAAAACCACTGATATGCTTTGAAATAAGGGATGCGCACGAGACAAGATTTGAGGCTGTCTCGTCTCGAAAATGTGATGTAAAAGCGATGTCTTGACTCGAAAAATGTATATTTCTCTATTGGAAGAGCTGTCTCGACTCGAATTTTGTCAGGAAAATTCTGTCTCGACTCGTCTCGTGCGCATCCCTATTTGAAATGAAATGAAGTATCTAGTTTAACGTCCCACGAAATGAAATAAAATTTTTGAGTTTTACGTCCCACGATTATGCCGGTTAGGCTAAAGGAGACGGTGATGATGAGAGATGAGTAAAATGAAGAAAGTGGGAGGAAACGGGAGAACCCCGAGAAAACCCACGCACATGGTGTTTGTCCACCACAAAGTTCACTTGGCGGGAGCAGGGTTTGAACCTGAGACCCCAAGCACCAGAGGTGAACGCTCTACCACTGAGCCACCGCGGCTCTTAACGTCCCACGATTATTCACCAAGGCAAAGGGAGACGGCGATGATGAGAAATGACTGAAGTGGTGGAATGAAAAATGTAGGAAAGGGGAAAACGCCGAGAAAATCCACGCACACGGTGTTGATCCACCAAAAAAGCTCACATGGTGCAATATGACACCTGTGGGGCTTGAAAACGAGCAGTATCTTCAGAAAACGCGAACAACCAATTCAGAAAACGACATACTGTAGCTATATTCTAGAGGGGCAGATCGACTCACACGGATTGCACAAACTACTGGGAATACATTCACTCCAGTAGCATTTTTACTGAAGCCAAGAAATCCATCCCCTTCTTTTTTACATTCTATAAAAAAATCAAAGACCAGTACTTGTGCAAGACTCATGCTTAAGAGTCTTGATCTTGGTCTTGCTCTTGCAAGTATGGTCTTGGTCTTGCATCGGGATTTCTGGTCTTGGTCTTGGTCTTGGTCTTGGTCTTGCATGCAAGACTCTTGCAAAAACTGCAAGACCAAGACTCTTGCGCTCATTACTAGCGTAGTCGATGGTTTTGCAGACACTTTCATAATTAACAGGCAACACTTGTTTTATTTATTCCATCCCACCACCCTCCTCCCCCTCTTTCTTTTCTCAACGTGTTCCCTTTCCCCTGACTGATCGTAAAAGCCCACTTTTACGTCGTACATCGGAAAGTTGAAAATGACTGATTTAAGGGGTGTATCGTGGATCTTTGGGGATGAGCACCAATGCTTATAAGATTAAAAAAGAAAAACTTTCTTATGCCCTTGATTCAGAAATGAAAATTTAAAAAAATCCGAAATACCCCCCCCCCCCTAATTTTGTGTTTACTGTCACTTAATGCAGAAGAAATGCCGACTGGCTCTTCGACCTATCAGTCAACGCCATGTGTAGACCATTTTTATTCATTACTAGCGTCAATTACTCGCTTCACTGGATTAAAATAAGAAAAAATTAGCAATGTGTTCCGTTAGTCAGTCACTTTTCACTATTACTGAAGCGCTGTCTGATATCGATCATTTTTACATATTCCCCTCTCCCCCAAGTCACCGGGCTGAATTTGGATTTAAACGGCATCAGAAGTGTCACTCTTAATGTCAGCGACCTCAAAAACTATGGATTGGCATTAATATCGGTCATTTTCGATCATTTTGATATATATCCCCCTTCCCCAACTTGCGGGTCTGAATTTGGATTTAAACGGCATAGGAAGTGTCACTGTTCATCTCAGCGACCCGAAAAACTATGGATTCGACACTAATATCGGTCGTTTTCCATCATATTTATATATCTCCCCCCATCCCCTAAGTTGCACCTTCAAAGTGAAATGATAAAAAAAAAAAAAAAAAAAATCCCAGGCCAGAACCTCATCTATGTGAAAAATTTGATCGAGATTGGTCGGGTGGTCCAAGAGTTATTAAGTCACAAACGTAGTCACTTTCAGTTTTATTTATTTATATAGATAGATAATTCGGGGGCTTTCGTTATTTGACGTAATAATTGATGTTCGTTTAAATTTAGTACTTATAAACATCATGCCAAAGACACATACAACAAAAATTCGTCCGTCAAATCCACTTAGTCGTAGAAATTAAGGGTCGCGGATATTACTATATAATTGCTCATCGCATGTTAACTTTTATTATTTTCTTCAAACCTTTCAACAGGAGGCATAGTGGTGTCTTAGTGGTGAAGCGCCCATTTCTGGTGCGAAGGTTTTATTTATTTATTTATTTATTTATTTATTTATTTATTTATTTATTTTTATTTCATTTCACTTTAAATCTGTCAATGCTCACTGTAGTAGGTTATGGCTTCAGTCAGAAGCCTGCTCGGTTACACGTGAATGTGACAGGTACTATTTCCTCGTAATTTCATATTATCGTATGTTTAAGGGTGTTGAATGTCCGCCCATTGATATGTATGCGAAATTATATTTCTGTTTCCTTTGAAATGAACTGGAATTATTTATTTCTTCTTCAGATCTATTCATATGCCCCTTACTTTCTCAAAATTAAGTTGTACTGTATATACTTTTATACTTAATAATCAAATTTACTTTAAACACATAAAGGTCTATTGAATATTTATACAACGCAAATTCATTTTTTAAAAGCAAGAAACATGTAACTAAACTCGAAGAAAAACATGTAAAATCACGTCATTAAAATTCCAGTTCACTTCAAACAAAACAGAAAAATGATTCTCCATATAAACCAATGGGCTGAAAACAAAGATGGCGTAGGTACTTAACACCGTTAATGTCTCTTGGGGCGTAGTCGATGAGGCATATGTATCTACGAACTGGACGATACGAGTTCGTTTGCCCGGTATGAATGGGGCTAATTTATGTTCTCGTTATTCTCTTATTTCAGTGCGGATTACAATACACTCAATTCTTTACCTATATAAAGTCGGGCGCATATTGATTAGAGGGAGGTAGGAGAGAGAGAGAGATAGAGGCTTGAGCACATTGTGTGTGTGTCTCAGTCGTAACGTTGGATGGGTTTTTGTCTAGCACTTGGTCTAGTGAATATGCAGTACGATGCTATGTTGCATTGCTCATAGTACTGAACCTCGGCTCAGTTGTCTTGTCCTCTGATCAATATACAGCCTGCCTAAGTCAAATAAGTGATTATGAACTCATCGTATCGGGAATTTGCGACCCCTGTTCATGACCGACGTTATTAGTGAGAAGTTTTTATTCCTCTACATCATCCATGATGCAACCCGAAGTTTTCCTGGAATGTCCTGCCCACAGCAATAAACTTATACTATGGTTCTGATCTTCGATCCTCACCTCACCGGCCTGATTCAAACGGGTTGTTCTTATGCATTTTTATATACACTTCTGTTTCCTAACTAAAAGTGTTTTAACTTCTTTCATACCTCTCCCTTCTATGGATACTGTGCATGAGCTTATTCCTTTCTAGTTACTGATTTTTTCTTTCGTAAATATGCAGAAGGCTTAAAATAACTGAATGTCGAACGCTTGCTTATTTTATACATACGATGCACGGCAGAGATAAGTCTATTTGATGCGGGCAAAGCTTTAGACTGTGAAGTTGAACAGCGATGTATGAACATGCTGTTCTCAGTGTACGCCATAGCGTCGTCGGAAAAGCATCACCCCTGTGTTGTTGGAAGAGTCTAAAAATGTCGAATTATTGGTAGTAACGTAGCTTGCATTTCGCATCCGTTTCGTGCTTTGTATAAATAAAAAATACGGCAACCGCTTGTGTAAAATATGAAATGCCGTTTCTTTTTTAGTTTCGATTTTATTGCCGCTGCACTCTGTACATATGAATATTTCGAACACTTGGCTTAGTGTTTTTGTGTGTGTGGGGGGGCAGGGGTAGACATGTGTTATCTACTGTTTTAAATTAGTAGAATAATAATCTTACAAATCTCATATTTTACTACTTTCTGTTCTCAGCAATACAGCGATGGGAAGCATTCTTTCTGTTTGCTTAAGTTTAGCATCCTTTTTCATCTCATCTAGTATCTCATAGTTTAAGGCTATATGAGATATGGACCTACCTAAGTTTCAAATGAAAGTTCAATGCTTTTCCACTGGAACCCGGAACCCTGTGCACTACAGGCGTTCTCGCTAGCCACTGGGTCTCAGAGGACGGCAAAACTCTTTCCAGTAGCGGTCTAGGCTTTTCATACATAATCACAATAAGGACTAAAGGACGTTCAGAAAGAAATTTCCTGTGCCGTCGTATGTGATCTTTTTCTTTGGATGTAGCCATATCTTCAATTTTCCATCGTTAATTTCCAAATTTTTTCCTAAAATTTTGTAAAATAAAACGTTTTATTAGTCGTGAAAATTTGGAGAGAGTCTTTTAAAACTTATATCCTCCCAACTCTTCGTTTATCTGTCGTCAGCCAGAATAATCTGCTGCATTGTATCGAGTATTACTATTTTTTTCCTCAAATGAAACTTCCCACTTGGCTGTTTTTTTCCTTCCTAGACGTAAAAAAGGGTTCTACCTGCTGTCAGACTGCCGGAAAGTAGGTCATCGTTCAACGTTGAAAGTAGTGTGAAGTATTTTTGAAGCCATTATCTGGCTCGACTTTTTTCTTTCTTTCTTTTTTTCTTTTTCTTTTCTTTTCTTTTCTTTTCTTTTTTCTTTTCTTTTTTTTTTTTTTTGAGCCCAGTTTATGGCGACAGAGCTGAGTTCTCTCCTAACCGATATCTGTTATTCTTATGTATAAAAGCATATTTCTTCGCCGTAAATGTTAGTTAATTAATAAATTTCAAGGTAAAGCCTTTGAAGCTAGTTTAAGCTTCAATTGTTAACAATCAACTACAATAATACCAATGGTGGGAAAAGGGAATAACTTTCGGCCAGGGCTTTCTTTTAAAAGCACTCATGCTTAACATGGTAGAACAGAGGAAAAATGTTGCGAGTTTTGAATGCGGAGCCACCTGACTGCGAAGCAAGAATCGTAATTATAGCTTATACTTCGTAAGCTCGTTAAAGCCTAATAAAGTTAGCTGAATGACTATCCAGTATCTACTGTTAATCAGATTTGGCTATGAATTGGAAAACAAGAACTATATAATGTGAACTGCAGAACAGTTCTAATGTATATGAAGTTCTGTGTCTCCATTGCTGCTAGTCTAGTGACCATAGCGCGCGCCTTTTGCCAATGAAATTCCGGGTTCGATTCCCGGTCTGAGAGCATTCAAATTTGAATTAATTGTGGTGGTTCGGATTTCACATTAAAGTGTATATCCACGACCGGTACTGAAAAGGGACGCTAAACTTAAAAAAACAAACACACGAACAAAGTTGATCTGCTTACTTAAGGTGATTTCTTCTGGCCCACTTTTAGGATTTCGGATAGAACTGAAAATCAATTAGGGGTATTATTATTATTATTATTATTATTATTATTATTATTATTATTATTATTATTATTATTATTATTATTATTATTATTATTATTATTATTATTAAATAGATGATTTAATGTCTAGAAAAGGTAGTTCGTCAATCAAGGGTTACGTGATGTGTTTTTCATTGACTTTTCCTTCTCTTCTACATAAACATGTAGCAAATCATTCACTGTAAAATATGAGGTGTTGAAGCAACACAAAATGACTACCACTTTAGCGTGTTACTTGTGTGTTGATTCAGCACTAACCACATCGCCTACTGAGCATATCAGAAATAACTCGTTACTACCTGAGAGAATTTGCATTGGTGTTCATCGTTTAATATGAGCAAAGTTTTGCGAAATATATGTGGCACTTAAACGCGAAGTAACGAATAATGTTTTATGTTTTCTGTATTCGGTCACAATAATATTGTTGTAAGCCTTTGAATCGTCGGACAACTGTTACACCGGCAATAGCTCTGCCATCTTCTGTTCATACGTGCTTAGACACAAGAATAACAAATAAATAAAACAGATGGAAGTACTACTATCTGTGTAACAGTTGTCAGATGATTCACAGATTTACAACAATATTGTTGTGACCGATTACAGAAAACATAGTATGTTATTAGTTACTTGCCATAAATGCGAAATATACGTATTTCGCAAAGCTTTGCTCATACTAAACAATAAAAAACAATGCACATACTCACAGCCAGTAACGAGGTATTTCTAATATGCTCTGAAGACGATGTGCATGGTGTTGAATTGACACACAAGTAACACACGAAAGTGGTAGTCATTTTATGTTGTTTCAACACCTCATTTTTTGCTATGTTGAATCGAACGTTCCCAGAATAACCTAGGTATCTTTTTCAGATTTCACTTATGCCTTTAAAAGAAAGCAGGAGTGGATACAGATAATGTGGATTATTATCTTCGATTCAAAATAGACCGTATATCTCGGGTATTTTCATTATATATCTCGGGTTTATGAAGGATTTGTGAAAAAAATAAATAGGAGTATGTTTAGTACAAGGGGTCCAGAAGTACGTAAAAAACACAAAATTTACAGGAGAAATGAATAATGCAAGTACTTAGACGTAACATAACGTAACCAAATCTAACCTAACCTAACATAAACTAACCTAAGCCAACTTTAACTAACCTAAACGTACGCTAATAGTAGTAGAAATAAGAGAAATTCTATCATTTTTTGAAAAATTATGCGGGATCTCTACACTAATTTAACATAAACTAACCCAGCCTAAACTAAACTAAACTAACCTAACGTACTCTAAACTAATCGAATGTGAACGGAAACTACCAAAATTGTAACATTTTTTAGAGAAAAGAGCTGGACCCGTTCTGCTAAACATAGGCCAAAAAATAGCATAGTAATCTACTTCAATATAAACAATTTGACTGATCTCAGCCAAATTTTTCATTGTTATCGTGACTGGGGCACGTTTACAAAAAATCTCGAGTACAAAAAATTTGCCAGAGAGAAACAAACACCGGAAAAAACAATTCCCTCATAAAAATCAGTGGATTAGTTTGTTTCTTTGGTCATTCTATTTGCATCACCAATCCAATAGGAGACAGAACTCACTAAAGTGGGATCCGAACTACTACTTCTGGGTTTGTATCCGAGCCAAACTCTCCCCCCCTTACGAATCGAACTCGGGACCACGCACACAGGAGGGACGCGTGTTACTCGGCTACGAAAGAACACAGAAGTCAATGGCAAATGCAGTTATGTATGTACGTAGGCTATGTTAGTATTGAATAACTTCTAGAAATAAAGTACTTAACAAAAGCCTTCCTAAGATTCACTGATCGGAATCAACTTTAGTACATCGCTATATACATAGGGGAGGGTGGGGCAAGTGAGACACGTTAAGACAAAAGCGTCAATAACGTACATTTGGCAATCATTAGAAGCACGAAACCTGTGACAAAGTAAATAGTAGTGTCTGCTGATATCTAATAAATAATGCAAAGTGATTGCTAATAAGATAAGAAAACAGAAGATATACCAAGAAGACTCACTTGCCCCACCTTGTGGGGTAAGGGAGTCCACCAATGTTTTCTACACTACAAATAAAAAAAGAAAATAGTTATAATATGACAAAGTGAAATTACATACGAACAACGAATTGTTAGCATGTCACTGTTACTGACATAAGCATTACTAAACATTAAATGAACATTTACTGCGTTTTAAATGATGTTACGCTATTATAACCAACAGGGCTACACATTAGGCCTATGACTATCATCCTATAGCCTTCATCAGTAGAACAAAAAATAATAATACCCATACACACCTGTCTTTCTGTCCAGAGCAGGGAAGAGAGACACTAACGACAATTGTCGGAAACAAAATTATCCATGCCTGGTTCACTGTCAGTACACTCCTCATGCATCCATTGATTGCACTTCGAGCATATTATCTACTCCTCCGTATTAATGTCGTCGTATTTTTCGTTGCAATACACACACGGAGGTGCAATTGAAGAAGTGGGACCTTCATTAATTTGCACTTTCCTTCTTACGGTTGGGGCGTGTCATCACGGTTGGGGTTCATCATGGCTGTGGAACCTTTCGTTGATTTTGCTTGTTTGGATCGTTGCCTGTCTTCGAACTTTTTTTTTAATGATTATTTAGTGATCACTTCAGACCTTTCACGCTGCATAGACCTGCGCTTCCTTCTAGAAGCAATGTCTTTCTTGGTTGACAAGGGGATATCGCAATAAGGGAAATGTACGAAGTACTCGGTCCTGCAGCAGGTCGATCAGTATCAACAGGCAAAGATGGAAGTCCTGTTTCCCTTATGTTCTTCTCATAGATTGCTGGTGCTACCATTATCATCTGCTAACTGCTTCTCCTGCGTAGCCCTAACAGCTGAAGCATTTGACCTCTCTTCTAAAGTCTGTCTCATATGATTCGATGCTTCAAACTCACTATCCTCAAAAATATTTGGGTTCATAGGAAATATGCCGGCTTTCTCGAACCCACTTACTATGTTCATAAAAGTGAAAACTCAGAGAAATGTGTTCTTTATAATAGGACCCATATCGTATTTATTTACTCTGTTTCCTGCATGTTTCGTCATGGGCGCATGTGGCATATAGGGGGCAAGTGCGTCCACTAATTTTTTCCCTGGTCGCACTTGCCCCACCCTGCACTCAGTCTTTCTTTCACGCCTGCTCACGGGGCTAGGAGTTCTGCACTTCTGCCAAGCTTCCATGTGACAACTCAACTTCGTGTTGTCACATATATATTGCCTATTACCCATCAAATCATTTACAATCATGATTATTCTGAACTTCAATATGCTGATATGCTTACTTCAAATTGAATGAAAATAGAAATTTACCTGTTCAGATTTCAATTTCGGGTAGACACTTGCACATCGACGTTCACTTGGTAAACGACAGTCTCACACTGAATTCTAGCCTCGTTCAAGATATCACAAATCATATCTTACTGGCGATATGGAGGTGGACGCACTTGCCCTCCCTGTCGCACTTCCCCCTCTCCCCTACACAGTAGGAGTCGACCGTGAGGAAATATTTCTTTCATAGCAAATGTGGGGAATTCTTAATATAGTGTAGCCGCTTGACTCCAGCTTTGGCTCTTGAAAACCTATTTACAGTGCTGTTAAGGAAAGCTGGCGTCTGACAGTTGGGCAGAACACATGGTGTGTTAAAGGCGATGTTGCCAGATACTCTTCAGTAATAAAGACAAAACGTTTAAGAAGTCATAATTCTATAAATTTAATATAATAGGATGATTTGTAACGTATCATTTCAAATAAAAATAATGGCATTAAAAATATTTTTACAGAATATTCAACTACTGGCAATAGCTCAGTCATTAACCTTGGTTGCCTAGAAAAAGCTTAAAGAATATTGCAGTGAACGGCAAACAACTCTCACCTTCGGTTTGTATGCCAGGTTTCCTTAACCGCATTATAGTTTATTTCTACATATTTATTTTCTTTTTAACTTTGTGTGTGTGTGTGCGTGCGCATAAAAGGATGCGTACCTTCGTGTTTATTACTTTAGTATCTTTCCTTGTTAAAACTGCCTGTTCGAATTTTAGAGCGACTGTAATCTGATTTTTTTTTTTTTTTTTCTTTCCTGGTCATTCAGTTTTTCAAGTCCAAATTGAACCATGGCTTAATATTTCTTTACGCATTTCTCCGCTGGTGTTTACCTTGTAAACTTTTGTCAACTTCTGATCCTAACTTGGTATACTCCCTTGACATTCAGATTCTTAAAGTCTGCCAAATTCTTCCCCCTCTGTTTATGGCTTCCGTTTTTGTTTTGTTCATTTATGTTTTCGCGAATCTTTCTTCGTATCTTACTGGTTAGTAATCAAGACTTATGGTTCGAGTTGCAATATATCGCTCTGTACGACTGGACATCTGTGTTTGTGTTTAAATTGATTTTCCAACATGAGATCGATCTGATTTATTGTGTAATTCGCGACTAAAGATTGATCGGTTTATTATATTTATGCGATTTGTCGGCAACGAGGCTATATGGAACGATACGTATAGTTCAAAGTGGGATCTGAACCACTGTAGTGTGTTCGATGCTCTTCCAGCAGGAATCAAATCTGGAACCTCATGCACACACTCTAACCATGAGATCTGGGAGGTGAGCTATGCGAAAAAAGAATATACTATGTTTTACTCGTATACGCAGTCTAGATGTCGTATAAATTATGTTGTTTTCCTTTGTCGATGACTGCTCTGTTAGGAAAACTCCGATCGTAACTGAATAAGTATTCCTAACTGTCATACATGTGTATTTTTGGATGCTGAAATATTACTATTCTTACATAATAATAATAATAGTAATAATAATAATAATAATAATAATAATAATAATAATAATAATAATAATAATAATAATAATAATAATAATAATAATAATAATAATATATGGATATGAATGCAGTTCTCTGATTTTTTCAATTTCCAATGAAAATTGAAATTAATAATATATTCACTCTTGATATTAAAATCCAGCTCTATTATACTGGTAAATCAGCGGGAGAAGACTATTCACAAATTGTTCCCTAGCTTTGTTGGAGAAATTTCTGAAGGGCTTTGCCGAAGTATAGTACAGTAAAACATATCAACTTGGCCACCTCTGTACGTTGGCCACTTACTTATGTGAGTCTCTTTCCTAGAGAACCTGCATTTTCGCATAAGACATATATTACTTATTACCAGGGGCTCGCGAAGAAAATTTTCTAGAGGAGACCATCTCCATGCTTGTTATATTACATCTAGTATTTCTGGTATTTAATATACGTGGTTTGCTATATTACGTATACACATTTTGGTGAATCCGGGCCCCACCTTGCCCCTACCTTCGGGTTCCCATGCTTATTACTCTGAGTTGGCCACGTGCCTATTTTTTTTTCATAGAACCTGCATTTTCTCATAAGACATTACTTATTACTCTATAACAGCGTTTCCCAACCGGTGTGCCCTGCCCCGGCACACTGGTGTGCCGCGAATGGGCCGCTGGTGTGCCGCGAGGAATCGAAACAAAATTACCAATTTTATAGCAATCAAATTGCAAAACGTAGGGAAAAATGTATATTTATATTTCACATTACTATGAACCTCGACTATGAATCTACAATTTTAAGTTTCATGCCGGGTTACTTTTCTGCACATTTCTAATGTTGAAAAAAGTTGTTTGTTGTCATTGTTATGACCACTAGTGCTTCTTCTTTATTGTTGCAGACTATTTCGTAACTTGAAAATTTAAAATATCATTCAATCCTTTTTTCGACAAATTACCTACATTTGTGTTTTAAAAGTAAAAGAGATTTGTTTGTTCGTTCATTATTTAGTGATCTAAGGTTGGATAAAGTTTTTAAAAAGAAAGCGTATTTTTAAAAACCTGAGTTCAATATTTCATTGCAATTTTTTCTATTTTTAAATTAGAATGAAAAATAAGCATAATGATTTACCGCGGGGGAAAAGTGATACAGCTTTTTCCTCTGTGAGAAGGAGATCAATAATCACAGAAAAAAATACCACTGTATTTATATTTACAAATAATAATATCTATAAGTGTACCGCGAGAATCCAAGTAACACCCGTAGTGTGCCGCAAGTTGAAAAAGGTTGGGAAACGCTGCTCTATAAGTTGACCACTTGTCTATCTTGGAACTCGGCCGCATTAAAACAACGTTGCTCCTATATTGCTGATATTAAATTCACTTCTCAGTAGCCTCGCATAGCATAGTCGCTAACGCTCTTTTCTTTGGTGCGAGCTGTCCCGGGCTCGATTCCCGGTGGGGACACGGCCGAAAAGTGTAAAAGCTATTTCAGGCCAGCCATACTGAGTGAGATTTTCTCATTCACATCAGGCAAATGCCGGAATGGTACCTAGCATATAGGTCCCAGGCCGCTTCCTTCTTTTCCCAACCTTTTCTTCCTTCCCTTTCCTCGGGTAGTGTGATCGCCGAAGGACGTCGTCTATCATACGTGATCGGTTAACATGGCCATAGATGCCGAAAGCCCAGAAATCTAATTTCTAAATCCTAAATTAAATTCGGCTGTGTATAATCTTTTTTCTTATAAACACCTTTAAGAAATTATACTGTCGTGTGTTCCAGGATGTGAGTAAAGGGAAGGGAGAAAAAAGAAAAACTTGTCAATTGAAAGTTACTTCTCCAAAAGTACAGCAAGAGGTGGTACTATCCAGTGGTCGAAATGAGACGGTATGCGGCGGTATACCATACCGCCTCTGGTTTTTCAGTAATGACATACCGTCTCTAGTTTTTCAGTGATCAAGACAATATTTAAATAGCCGGTATGTTAGTTCAAAATCATAATAAAACATACCGCCTCTGCTTTTTTCCCACTTCGAACACTGGTCCTATCCATTGATTTTATGACTGTAGTCGGCAAGTGTATCTAATAGATCAGTGCCGTTAAGGCTTCCCATTCATATTCTTTGCTGTAAGACCATTTCGTTGTTCAGTCCAGATGGATTCAAATGTCCCTTTGTTTTATTTAAATCCTTTTTCTTCTTGTAGAACATTCACAATCTGACTGATGTTGGAAAGTGTTAAAAAGGAAGATACGTAAGATAATACAAGAAGTTTTTTCTTTGTTGCTTGCTGATCAACAACTGTTTTCCAGATACATAATAGTTTTTTTGTTTGTTTGTTTGTTTGTTTGTTTCACTGCTGAGTGCGGGAGAGGAGCGTGGATGTTTTGAGTATTTCCTGGAACTGACATTTTCTTTTACATCATCTATTGTCATAGGTGGAGGAGAGAAAAAAAGCAATGCATGCACCGTAATGTTTTCGAGCCAAGTAGCATTAACATAGGGTGTGAAATGAACTTAGATATCTAAGTATTTCATAGTATCTATACTACAGAATTAATTTTGCCATGTATCATTTATAACATATAAATTAATGTATGAATAATACTTAGTAGATGCATTAAAAGTGCTTATAATAGCACTATAATAGTTTTTGTTTTAAAAATAAATTATTTTCTCTAAGTTGGCCACCTGTATAAGTTGGCTACTTTGGAGTGGAACCAATGGTAGGTTTCACTCATAAGTTACATAGGGTAGTATTGCATTTCGATTTTTGTGCGCTCATTTTAACTGTACACTTTTCACTTTTATTGTGATTGGTCAATGGTCATTTTCCTCGAACATTATAGTATGCTCTAATATTGTAAATTTGCATATATTCGTGTTAGTAATAGTTTGTATTTGTTTCTCTGCAGCACCTGTACCTGTACAATTAGGTCCTGCAGACCCAAATCATCATCCATTGCCCGTAGGTTACCAGTTAGTTCGTGATCCCATGACGGGACATTTACTTCTCATTCCAGCCACAAATATAGGTAAGCCTAGAGTCAGCTGCTCTTATTTGTGATTCATTAACCTTTCTGTTAAGCCATCGACAGATCAAAATCCTCAACTTGCTTGATTCAATAAGAGCTTCCGATTATATTGAGAATTAAATTTGATTTTTTTTTTCTTTTTTTGGTACTATACTAAATGTATATTTAGACTGCGCCGGAGAAACAGCATAAGTCAAAAAAAAAAAAAAAAAAGTTTTTCAGGTGGCTACTTTTTATTTTACCAAGCATAAGTATCAATTACTTATAGAGAAAAGTGGGTGAATACCACGCAGGAGGGTAATACTGCGCATCAAAGTTTCTCTATGATATCTCAGAGCATGAAATTTGTAATAGCAAGTGATAGGTAGCGAACAAGGAATGAAACAATTGGCTGTGCGCGCCATAATAACTGCGCAGTTCATGTTGAAAGACAAAGTGGGAAGGTGCTTATAATTTGAGCAGAGATATTAAAACGTTGTGTGTTGAATGTGTTTTGAAGAAGAACGAAATTATGTTGCTAATGTACGTAAGATACTATGTTCCTTTAAAATATAAAACAACTACAGGACAATATTAGCATGTTCTATTTTCAATTATTTTTTTTTCTGAGTGAAGGTGCATATGGGGTAATGGCGCGCAATGTATTCCATCAGTGCGCGGTTTTCTCCCTCATTGTTTTTTTAGGGGACAAGATATACTTAAAATTTTCTTCCCCTCGTATTTTTGCAGATGCCAAGAAAGTACTTGTAGAAAACCAAACGCAAAAGCTGGACAGAAGAAACATTGTGCAAGTAGATTTAACAATAGTTTGTCTTAATGTTTGCCGTAGAGTCTATTTCAAGTTTTACTTCAAGTATTTCATTTCAAGTATAGTATTTCAAGTTTATTGTATCTGTTTTCAGTATTTCAAGTTTATAGTACGTAGTAGATTATTAAATACATAAACATATGTTTGGTTTCTATGTTACATTGGATTATTTAATGTTAGAAAATTATCTGCGCGCTGTTACCCTACGGCGGTGGTGAATACCGCGCATTTGCCTCACTCCCTTTCTCGCTTGTTTTTTCATGATGTAATACAGTTGACATAATAGCTGATACATACGTTTAAAGTTAAATCATGTGATTATGTGTTCCTGAGTTCTTAGTCATTTTCATCCCAAAATGTCTGCGTAATTCGCGATTAAACCTTAAGTGCGCGATATTCACCCACTTTCCTCTACTTACGTTTAGAATTGACTTATACCAAGTTAACTGGAGATGGAGCATTACACATATATCTCCAATTTTGACTTATCTCATTTTAGCCAATTTCTGACTTATACTGCTTCTCCCGCGCAATATTATTAGCATTTAACAAACAGACAAACAAAAATTGTTTAAAGATGAAACATATCATTCCATAGATCTCATCGAGCTGAATAATGAATGGAGTAGGTAAGTAAATTTCGAGATCTAGAGAATTTTTTTTTTTTTTTTTTAATTAATGTAAATAAGAAATGTTGCTGTGCGATAATCATGCCACGTATTAGGATTGAACTGATACTGCAGTGTAATCTCCTCAAGTTTTTATTATGACAGTATACAGTATGGTTAATGAAGTATAGTCCTAGCCGAAAGTAAGGCTTAACTTTTCGTTTAACTATTATATTGCATAAAGATAAGGCTATACCAATTTATAGATCACATTGAGGTGAACAAAATGAGGAGATACATGAGCGTAAATGTTTGTGCGTAGTTTTTGAGAAAATTGAGAATTTTTCTGGCTAAAAAGTGTGTCGTTTGTTGTCAATATTTTTTGTAACAGATGTTTTTGTCTACTGTTGTTATGGTTCTCTTATAACAGTACTTCTAACAGTGATGCAATACTACTTGAATTAAAAAGCATTTTCGTGCATTTGACATACACTGTACTGAGGTTGAGGATATAACGTTAGAAACCTAGTAGTAGTGTTTACACTATGCTTCTCTCTTTCATATTGTGGCATAATTTGTGGTTTGCTTCCAGATCACCTTCAAAGAGCAGCTGTAGTGTGGCCGAGTTATCCCACCCTTCCTTCTCATACAGCCTCTCAGCACCTCCAACAGCTTATGCTTCAACAGCAGCAGCACATCCAATTCCTCCAGCATCACACAGAGACAGAATACCGTCTCATGCTCCAACAGCAGCAGCAACAACATCCCTCTCAACAACCGGCAGCACAGCAGTTAGCCATCGTCCCAGAGCCCATGAAAAAGAAGGAGATGGTGGACGCAGAAACGAATGCGGTGACCAAAGTAGAAGAGAGTACCCCTATACAGGTGGAGGAGGGAAAAGTGAAATATCTGGCTCCACCCAGCACTCAGACTGATGTAGTGAATAGCATTCCCTTATCAACGGCACCTCAGTCAGCATATCCGTATGTCTTCCCGACTCCAGCGGCCGCTACTGCACCCGCAGCCGCGCCTTTGCAGTATTTCTATGAACCACCGGGGGTTGTACACTTGGGACAACAGACATCTCAGCCATCAGCTGCTGTCCAAACAGATAATGGAAGACGGTCACAGGTAAGAAAGATCCTGCGTCAGAGAAACAATAAATATATTTTCTTTATCTTTCTTAGTTCCCTGTTCGGAAAACTTCATTCAAGATACTTCCAATTATAAATTTTTAAAAATGCCTCATCCGAAACTAGAACTTCTCAGTTCATTAAATAACTGTGTTAGGACTCGCAAGTGACTCGACCGAGTGTTTAAGAATCACTCATTGCCTTAAACTATAGTTTTGGTGTGAAATTTATTTCTTAAGAAAACATCATTACTCACAGGATATATTTATTCATGGTGCAAATACCAAGGGCAATTAATATTTGTAGACTGACTATAAAATCCGTGCTAAATGCCAAAATGTTGAGTAAAAAGCGCAGATTTTACTTCAGAACTGATGACACGTAGGCCCACGCGCATTCTTCTGACGATTATTTGAACTACTTCCACAGTAAATAGTAGATAGCTCGATTTCAACTGAGCAGTGTTAGGCACATAGCCCACATTTTGACATTCAACCGAACTTTCCGCTTTTGGCATGGATTTTATTTTCAGTCTACATTTACTCGTATGTTCAGTATACCGGAAGTGTTAGGAGAGGGTGAAATACCGCCGATGATTAATAAATACACAACACAAGTTAAAGATTACTAAATTTGAAGTTTCTATAGCATTCTCATCTTTTTTATATATATACTATATATGTTGACCCTCCCTCAATATCTCTACCTTGCCGCGGTGGGGGGGGGGCTTGCGTACTCTAATGATCCCAAGAGCTATGCCGGAGATAGCTTCGCTATCAGAGGGCTTCCCATGCCGGACAGGTCTTTAGGGGTAGGAGTCAGACGAAGAGAGATATTATGGTAGTGGGCAGCAGCTCTACCATTACCACACTGAGGCTGAAGATGATTGACATCGGCAAGGCTCAGATGTGGACAAAAACAGGCAGGGACAGGAGTCCTGTTTCACTGCGAGATGGAAGGACCTGGGACACCACCACTTTACTCAGTCCCTAGAAAGCAATATGGAAAGAGAAATAAGAGAATGAAATATTGGGAATACGATACTACTGTTTCACAGAGGGTCGTCCTCGGCAGTGGAGGGAAACAAAGCAGGGCCTCCTCGGTCGTCATCAAACGAAACCCCTGCAGGATAGGAACCGGAATGTGTGATCGCTGTTACAGTGTGGAACACTGGAAAACCTGAAGAAAGAAATGGAACGCACGAAGATAGATATCTTGGGAATCAGCGAAGTTAGATGGCCTGATGGAGGAGACATGTAGAGTGGGGACTTCAGAATGATTTACTGAAGAGCTGCAAACGGTACGGCAGGAGTTGGTTTTGTCTTGAATAAGAAGATAAGACAGAAAGTCTTAGGCAGTTGGAAATACAATGAAAGAATAATAATGTTGAAGATAGCAACCGAACCGAGAAATATGACGATAATCCAAGTATATATGCCTACATCAAGCTACACGGATGAGGAAGTAGAAGAAATCCTTGAGCAAATAGAGGTATTGATGAAAGTTGAAGACCAAAACAATTTAATCATCATGGGTGACTGGAACGCAGTTGTCGGCGAAGGCAAAGAAGAGAATGTAACTGGGAATTTCGGCCTAGGCGAAAGGAATGCGAGAGGTACACGATTAATTGAGTTCTGCAAAAGCCATAATCTGACTCTAACGAACACTCTCTTCGAACAACCACTAAGAAGATGATACACATGGACAAGACCAGTAGACAAAGAAAGATATTAAATAGACTATAAACTAGTCCGACAAGCATTTGGAAATCAAGTAAAGAACAGTAAAAGTTACCCAGGAACAGACGTTGACTCAGACCATAATTTAGTTTTGATGAAGAGCGAACTCCGACTAAAGAGCTAACGAGTGGTAGCACCAAACAAAAGATGGAACACAAACAAGCTAAGAAGAGATGAAAACATGAAAAGGGAATTTGCGAATACGACAAAGATACGTCTATAGTAGCTTTAGCAGGGGATGACATCGACGCGAAATGGGAAGCCATGAAAATAGGGATTACAAAAGCTGCCGACGAGCACATAGGAAGAGAAACGAGAACCCAATATAAACCCTGGATAACAGCAGAAATATTGGAAATGATGGAGCAAAGAAGACAGTTCAAGATAACAAACAGAGAAGAGGAATACAGAAGGTGCAGAAATCTTATCAACAGAGAAGTAAAGAAAGCCAGAGAAAATTTGATAGAAAATTTATGCAAAGAAATTGAGGAAAATATAGTCAAAGGCAATACAGAAACGGCATATAGAAAGGTTAAAAAACAGTTCGGTGAGAAAAAGAAACGCACAGACATTATCATAGACAAGGACGCAACAACGCTAATAGAAGAGGAGCAGATAACAAGAAGATGGAAGGAATACATTGAAGAAGTCTACAAAGGAGACAGAGTAAACGAAGAAGAGATAGAGAAGAAAAAGACGTGGATGAAAATGAATTAGAACCATCAATTTTACAGTGCGAATTTGACAATGCTTTGGAGAAAACGCAACATAGTAAAGCCCCAGGAATAGATCAAATATCAAAGGAAGTGATTAAGAATCTCGGAATAACGACAAAGAAGAAACTATTTAATCTTATTAATGAAATGTACATCTCGGGAAAAATACCAAGAGACTTCGAGAAAAGCATATTGATATCTATCCCGAAGAGGAAAGGCGCACGGAAGTGCGAAGAACACGGAACATTAAGTTTGCTTTCCCAAGCATCAAAAATACTGTGCAAAATGATCGCACAACGAATAGAGGGGAAGATCGAAGAACGGTTATCAAAGAACCAGTTTGGATTCAGGAGGAAAAGAGGAACAAGGGAAGCAATACTGAGTCTACGGTTGATCATGGAACAACACATCAGAATAAACAAACCAATTGTGATAGCATTTGTAGATATAGAGAAAGTTTTTGACAACGCAGATTGAAATATCATGTTCAAAGCGTTGAAGAATCTGAAAGTAGATTAGAGAGACAGAAGAATAATATACCAACTTTATAGGAACCAGACAGCTGTTATAGGAACAGATCACAAAGAAGCAAGAATAAGTAAAGGAATGAGGCAAGGATGCGGACTTTCACCTCTCCTGTTCAACGTCTATATAGAAGAGGCTATGAAAGAATTCTAGGATAAAAACGAGAAAGGCGTAAAAGTAAATGGTCAGGTTTTCAGCACAATAAGGTTTACTGATGACATAGCATTGAAAGCGGAGAACGATGAGGACATGTAGGAAGCACTTTCAAACTTGAACGACCAGCTGGAAAAAAATATGCAAAATGAAGGTAAACAAGAAGAAAACGAAAGTAATAAAGTGCACAAGAGCAGGACAGGAAGGGGCAAACGTATGGCTAGATGGAGAGAAAATCGAAGACGTTAGAGCGTCTCCCTATTTAGGAAGTCTAATATCTTTGGACGGAAGAAGTGAAAAAGACGTAAGTTCCAGAATAGCACAGGCTAAACAAGCATTCAATAGGAAAAGAGGACTACTAACATCAAGAAATGTGTCGCTGGACGTTCGTAAACGATTTATTAAGACATTGGTATGGAGCGTGACGCTGTACGGATCAGAGACGTAGACATTGAGAAAAGCTGGAATATCCAAGCTGGAAGCATTTGAAATGTGGTGTTGGCGCAGAATGCTGCGCATGTCATGGACCGAAAGGAAAAGGAATGAACACGTATTAAAGGAAGCAAATGAAGAACGACAGATCATGAAGATAATAGGAAAAAGAAGAAACAGCATGCTTGGCCACCTTATTCGACACTCCGATTGGATCATTGTGCTGATAGAGGGAAAGGCAGAAGGAAAACCAGGAAAAGGAAGACCAAGGATAGAATATCTAGATGCAGTTACGAAGAAGAGGCCTTATCAAAATATAAAACAGCTCTCTCAAGCGAGAGAAAAGTTTTAAAATTTCCATGTTGCCCACCAACCTATGGTTGAGGTGAACAAGAAGAAGAAATATGTGTGTGTGAGTGTGTTGAAATTTACGTAATGCATGCCCCTGCATCTCACGTTAACACCATCATGAAGAGAGAAGTGATAAAAAAAAAAAAAAAAAAAAAATGTATAAACTATATAATTCTCATATCTAAAAGATGCGAATTTTCCCTATCTTTTAGAAAGTGTACCAGTGCATACACAACAGCTGATTTGTAAGTAAGTAACACGTTGTTTCAGAACATTTGTATTTAGATATTTCACTATTAAAACTTCTAGTAGCTAGCAGATATTCTGTTAAATTTAGAACATGGTATTAGTTATTAGATTTTTTTTTTTTTTTTTTTTTTAATCATGAAATTATTATAAACGAGAGAATGAACGTATCGCAAGTATACAGACAAGAATTCTCTATCGAATGGAGAATTTGTCTTTCTTCGGATAGATCATTAAAAAATCTTTATGAGCATTGCTAGCTACAATGTGAAAAAATAGCTTCATCAAGTAACGAAACACTTTTTAAAGAGAAGAGGAAGGAAAAGGGATTTTACTGAGCAAAATATTCAGTAGCATAGCTAGATTTTTTTCAGGGGGGAAGGGCAATGAAGGGCCGAAGAAAATTTTATTCACATTATATACACTCGTATATTGTGTGTGCGTGTTCAAGGTGAACGTTTTCATCTTTGTTCATAATTTTACTCTTTTACAGTGAAAATGTAAGAATTTACTACCTCAAACAACTAGGATATATTAACACAATTGATTTCATGCCTCTACTTGAGATATTTTTTCTATTCTTGTTGGTAGCAGCAAACTTATCAACAACTTCTTCAAGATCTAACGATTTAGCAATTTTCTTTAATATAAAATAATCCTAAGTTTTTTAACCTATCAATCATTGAATTGCGTATATGTCTAATCTTTTCAAACATGAGGATGACCTTTCACATGTAGCACTAGAAACTGGTATAGTCACAGAGATGACATCTAGCTTATAAGTTCCTAGGAGTGCGTTTTTGTAGCCAAAAAAAGATCAATGAAATTCATCAAGAAATCAACTTTGGTTTTCTTTCGTCTTCATACAACTTAATTATCTTTGGGAGGATTTTGAGTTCACATTCGAATATTTCCAGATCACTTTCATAATGCTGGGCCATAAACTTCACAACATGGGCGCCGACTACGTGGGTGCTCCGGGACTCCAGCACGCATACAAATAATCTTGTGGGTGCGCCGCACCCACAAAATTTTTAGTTTGATAGGAACAATATAAAATAAATATTTCTCACTTGGCATTATCAAAAAATAATAAGCAATTAAAACATTGGGATGCAAGTTAAAATTTCTAATCTCTAAAACACAATTTTTTGTTTCAAATGTGTCTGAAAAGGCAACCAAGCAATATCTTTCCGTCTTCTTTGCCTGTCTCTGACCTAGTCAAAGGCAATCCCCACAATAACAATAATAATAACTATATTGTGAATATAATCGAGCACAGCCTTTTATGACAATGTTCAGAAAAGATAAATCAATCAAAAAATATCGAAACTGCCCTGAAAACATATAACACGTCCCACCACTGATATGCATCCACATAAATTTTTGAAAGTCGGCGCCGTTGCTTCACAATGTTGTAATTATAAAGTTTTCACCTTTTCGATGTAGAGTGGTGATTGATCTAATAATTTCACCACATGATCCACAGCAGTTTTCCATCTCAGTGATTGCCTTATCAATAGTAGGCAGAAAAATGTCAGTATATTATCTTTAGAACATTCGTTTTCTGCCTCCAATGAACGAAGAGATTCATCCAAAATGAATTTGTGATATTTCGATAGCGAATGTCTAGTTCGTTTGCACGAGAAACCCCTATAATCTATCTGTTTCCGGCTCTGGAATTTCAAGACCATTTTCTTTGCATATCTCCAAACATTCTTGATAAATTTGTTAGAATGTTGTTCGGTGAGAGTCATATTCTCCAGACCTTATCTTCGACAGCGTTTGAACTAGTGCATCTACTAGAATGAAACCTTCCGATATGTCTGTATCTACTTGAGATAAGGCGAAGCTCAAAGTTATAGCATGACAGCAGTCATCTCAAATTTTACCAGCGCGAAAACATTCCCTCTTGTACAGATTACTAATTTGCCGAATGGAATGATGGAAGTAAATAAATACCACAGGTTCCAGATTTGGTTTAATACCGCATAATAATATAAATAGTTGTTTGGTTATAAACTTTATTAATAATAATAATAAAGTAAAAAGTGATGGACAAGGACAAATGTTCTTAAGAGACAAACGTCGCAAAGAAACAGGAACTGAACTATAACACGACATTGATTTGCCGTACCAGCCCACTTTAAATTTTAAAGCTTGCTCTTGAAGTTTAAGTTTCATTTAAAGTAAATTGCCAATAATTATCATGTAGGCCCTATTCTTAATATTTCAGAAAAATGTCCCGATTTCACTCTGAAAATATGGTAGCCTAATCAATGACGAAACTAAATATTTGATGCCTAGGGCAAATTTTGCGAGTAGCACTCCCTTCATCTACATCTACACCAATAGACACACAGATTAGTTTGATGGCGCCCCGGTTGCAGCCTCTTGTTTTGATGTGGCTGTAGTTCAATTATTTTTGGTTATTTTTACCCTTGAGCTTTAAAACTGAGTAATGAATTTGCCTTTATTTCATTAAAATGATGAAGTGAACCCTCTTTGAAGCAAAAAAAAAGGAAATGTTTTCCTTTTTCTAATATCAAACAGCGTCAGAACAGACATTTCAATGGGAACTTCTTACAGCAAAAGAAGTATACGTGGCCTTTCTCTTTCTTTTGTTTACCTTCACTAGGTTTTTCTTTCTTTAGAGTGAATTCAAATACACAAACATTTCATACTCACAACGAATGGCCAAGGCTCAGCGGAGAGCATTAGCTTAAGATTCGGCAGATGGTATGATCCATCCCTCATGGTAAATATTTCGACTGAGAAGTTTACCAAGATTCTTCCTCAGTATCACTATGGTAATTTTTCGGCCCTATTGACTCATTTCCCTCATTTCTATACTCTGAGCCTCGGATGTTTCAAAGCCTTAAAATAAATTCAAATGTAGTTGAAGTAACTTAACACTACTATACTGTATCGATGCTAAATTAATAGTGTTAGTTTTGAGATTAGATTTGAAGGAGAGGTATTAATTAGTATGTCCTGTTGAAAATTCATGTCACCACTGATTTAGTGTTTTGCTTAATTCCTACAATGTAATTTTCTCAGAAATGCATATTTTGACGAACAGATATAAATCTGTGATAAAAGAGGTATTCACTGACAGAACTTACTGAATGGAATATCTGTGGACCAGTCCCACAAACTCCTGACATCTCCAGCAGAATCAGTCTGTGTATGTGTGGGGGGCACTAGGGGTGCCAATAATTAGAGCAAAGGGGCCTGCCCCCCAGGCCCTCCCTTGACTCCGCCACTGAAAACATTGCTATAGATACTTGCATTGGCCTGCATTTCAGTTTTCCCTTAAATCTTTCTTTTAAACTAGTAACGCATGGCGCTTGTTTCACAACCCACATTTATCTTTTACTAATATAATCAAGCCAAATAGGTTGTGTCAGTGTACGTATATATCTATATTGAAGTTGCTTCTGTTTTAAATTCATACTATTTATGAACAGGTAATATTTGCTAATAGTGCTAACAAAAGCAGGAAATAAATATTTTGTGGACTTTTTATTGTTGTATTGCCTGTATATTATAGGGAGTGATGATATATAATTCTGTTTATAGGGAACCTCACCTGTTAATCCTGCCGACTCATTAACTCCTCCACCTGAAGTCACCAGCCAGTCAGAATCCGAAGATGGAGTCCATGAAGCAACTGACTCCAACAGCGGCAGCGAATTGCCAGATTCCAAATTAGGAGGTACAGGAAGAGAGTGTGTTGAATCCGAAGTACAAGTTCAAGACGCCAGTAATCAGACAGAGACTCCACCAGTGAGTGAAGATGAAACATTGGAATCATGCACATCCAGTTCTACGGATGTAGTACTAAATAGCAGTGCAGTGACAGATCCTGTAACCGTGAAAGCTCCTGAAGATAACTGTAGTTCTAAAGTGAAATGTGGGATGGAAGTAGAAGTTTGTTGTGGGAAAGAGGGTAACAATCAAACTGAAGGCTGTGAGAAGATTTCCGATGTCAAGGAAGACTTGGTAGACTTAAGTGGCTTAGAGTTGCTTTCGAACAGTATAGAACAATTTGAAAGTCATCAGGATGACATGCCTCACCTTGAAAGAAACATTCCAACCAACAACGTGGAGAGTGATCGCAGTCCTTGCAGAGACATTGACCAAGATACAAATACGAACAGCAGTCAAGAGTGTTCAGAATCTCCGCCAGTTATTGATCGTGCATTACCCGACATTAGTGCCGAAACACCGCAGGATAATTGTGCTGAGGGAAATGTAGACAGTCCATTATCGAGTAAACAAGAAACTCCAGAGGAACCAAGTACAAGTACGCTAGGAGGCTTGGGTCTCCTCTGTGCATTAGCTGAACAGAGATTTCTGGAAGAAATAGCAACTGCCCCTGGTTCGCCCTCTGAATCTGTTGATCTCAATTCACCGTTGCCTTGTTCGTCACGTACGCATGACAGTATAGAATCTGACAGTTCATCTAAGTCAAGTGCCGACAGTAGTAATGTCAAAGATATCAACCGAAATTATAAGAGTCCAAAATCAGAGAAAGAAATTAAGGCTTTCATTGCAAGTAAAGTGTCTCAATACCATCAGAGTGGAAGCGGTTATAAGACACCACCTGGATTTAATAACCCTGACCTCATGGACGCTATGGAATTGGACATGCGAATGCGCCTTGCTGAGTTGCAGAGAAAGTACAGGGAAAAACAACGAGAGCTTTCAAAGTTACAACCAAAGAAAGAAAAGGATGAAGCCTGTCCTGTGAAACGAGGACCTGGGAGACCTCGCAAACGTAAGATTACAGTAACTGGAAGAGGGAAAATAGGCCGGCCGCCAAACAACAAAAATAAGGACAACCAGCAGCAAAAAGAGCTTTCACCGCCGATACTCGAGAAAGTTACCGAAATAGAGAAATCTTTCCTTGCCAGCGAAGACGATATAAAAGATGCTCCTAAACTTAAAGCCTCCAAAGAAATTCTGAAACCACCCACATTGACTGCGAATAAAATACTGACTTCTTCCAAATTCAAAACCACTTCATCTACAAATATTCCTAATGCACGAAGCTTCAAATTACCTCAGTGTAACGTTAATTTAGTGAAACTAAAGTCTGTAAGTACAAAAGTGAAACCAGGTTACAATACCAATTCACCAACAAAAGAAGTGTCGTCAAATGCTGTTAGCAGTACAAGTAACGAAGCCAAGGAAGAAGAAGACACACAGAAATCTATACAAAAAGAAAACATCAACGAAAATAATGCCAAAGGTAAGTTTAATTGAAACAGGGTTTCTATATAACGGTGGAGATAACTGTTTTCAACTTACTTTAACCTATGTCTTCTAAAAATCATATGTATGTGATGTCATATTAATACATTTCATAAAATTTATGACAGCCATTAAACAAAAGAATTTATGAGGGATGTTTCATAAGAATTGTCTACACTTCTAATAAACTCATTAACACAACATTTTGCTCCTGTAAATATATCTCAAATTTATAGATGCATATTTCAGCCACTTACGAAAGTTTTTATATGTCGGGCAAATGTGGAAAATAGCCTAATTATGTTAAGTACCTACACGTAATACACAGATGTTATTGGTATATACGTGCATGGATTTAGCGAGGCTTCAGTAAATTCTCTCTTTAATCACTAACTATTAGAAACAGTGTATTTAGAAGTTTTTGTTCCACATTTGCCACCCTAGGTTATCAATTATCCAGAATTATTATTATTATTATTATTATTATTATTATTCGGAATACTCAATTTGTATCAACTAACAACTGACATAGAGATTTTTAACAGTTACTCAGCATTTGACAGAATGATTAAATAGGTCCTTCAAATTAAAAATAGGAATAAATGCCATTCATTGACGTTTGTTTTCGTTACGTGTTTAGTTATTTTCGTGTGTAAAGTTGAGTTATTGCTGCATTAGGAACTCGTTCAATGAATCAATTTATTAAAATGCCGACATGCTAGTAGACCATATATGGTATGATTTTAGTGCAGATTTGCCAGTAAACACGGTTTTCTGTTTCTTCTTCTTCTTCTTCTTCTTCTTCTTATTATTATTATTATTATTATTATTATTATTATTATTATTATTATTATTATTATTATTATTATTATTATTATTATTATTATTATTATTACCTTGCTATATACTGCTATTGCGAATTTTCATTTGAGTTGAACAAACGTCGTAAGCTTGAGTTTTCTAATCGTATTTTTATTTTTTCCGCTTTATCATTCCTTGGATTGTTTTTGTGTCATACATATGAAGTGAACCTCCCTTTTGGTTAAGGGAGACGGTGATTAAAGCAAATGATTGATGATGAAAGAATTGGTGGAATGAAAAGTGAGAGGAAACGGGATACTCCGAGAAAATCCGCAGACACGATGTTGGTATGTCATACATTCACATTTATCATTGAAATGTTCGTAAGATACAATCATAATACGATGAAATTAAAGTTTTTTTTTCTCGCATTACAGCAATAACTAAAAATAAGATTAAACAACTGCTGTCACTCTTTATACAATTGAGTTCATAGAAAATTAGATTTGCATTGGAAGAGTAATTATTTGGTTGAAATTTTCATAATACTGCCACATTAATAACTGCAGGTATCCAAAAGTATATTATTGCTATCTAATCAGTTTGATAAAAAATGACCAACAATTGATATTAAAGAAAACATAAAATTATAAGAGAAAAGTAATGACGTTAAACATAGAATTGAGTCGTAAGTGGCTGAAATTTTGCTCGTGCTCATGTTCTTGTTGAAAGGGAATAATCATCTTTGAAGTAAGGAGTCTTTCTTTAAAGAGCCCTATACTTAATACCTAGACCTACAGGTAAAACATCTAGATACTGAAATTTGCCATAAACATTTGAAGAATAAAACAAATTTGTCAAGAATTCCGTAAAAATCACATGAGAGAAAAAAGTACAGAGGTATTTTAAAGAAACATTTTTTAAGAAGGAAGATATAGATTAGAGTTTGTACATCAAAAAATACAATTTGACGTGACTTGTTATACTGAATGAACATAAAATATTTCGTAGTAAAATGCACTTTACACGTACACATTATAGCATATCTTCACATCAAAGACCTTCGTTACTGAAGTAGAAAAACAGTTTTCTACTCCAGAATTAAATGAGTTCCTGCATCACTGGAGGTAAATTCTGCGTCATCCTTCATAGAAGTAGAACTGAAATTGGAACTTCATCTGACTTCAGAATTTCACAATTTCTTATGAATCATCTTAATATAATAATCAAGAAAAATGAGGGATAACTTAACTGGAAGTAGTAAAACTGTGACATCTGTTCACAATAATTGAATTAGAAGCTTTTAAATTTGTGCCTATTAGCTTTCATTTTCCTCATACTGTCTTGTTTGGCCTTGGCTGTTATATGTTAATTTAGATCTATGATTTTCTTGTTTTTCTTTTAAAAGAAAATGAATATAAAAATAAGAATAGCAGATCTCTGCACTTCTGAACTAATTGAATTTGCAGTTGCATGATTTGTAATAACCCAGCAAATGTTTAATTATTATTATTATTATTATTATTATTTTTTTTTTTTTTTTTTTTTTTGTCAACATGGTCATATGTGTTGTCTCTCTGCTATCACTTACTTTATTAGAGGACTGAAATACAACTTCTAGTTGGTGAAAATAAATAAATGAAAAAAAATATATTGTTGGAAATAATTAGTTAACCCTCAATGTGTTTTATGTAAAAATCTGTATAGTTTTATTATATATTTTCCACATGGGCAGACTTTTATCCTACAGAAACTTGCTATATACATATGTAGCGAGGTAAAAGTAGGGGTACGTAAAGTTGCTGTAGTGACTGTGCCTATTACACACATGACTTAAGCCAATCCTATCGTTTAATATCGAAAAAAAATCAAACGTATGATCACCGTGTTGATAAAAACGGTGAAAGGAATCTGTTCCATACTGGTAGATCTACATTCACACCAAAACTTGAAATATGCAAATATCTCCAATTGGCACATCTGTCATTCCAAGAAAGAAGTTCCCGCGTGGCCTGACAGTCGGTTCATGTTACTTGAATTATATTCCCATTAAGGAAGATGAGGAATAAGGGGTTTAGACGTTGATTTAGGATCACGAGAATGCGTGTAGCTAATTGGAACAAGAAAACCAGAAATAAGTGTGTTGAGAGTAGATACATTGATTACTTATCATCCAAATATATCTCACTGGCCAGAACCCCTCATGTGCTGCAGCGACATTAACAACTTTATTGTTGCTGTTGTCATTAATTCTATAGCAATGATTAATTTGCCTGTGGGAAATTAATTCATACTTTACTCGATTATGCATTCATTCACTCGAATATTGTTAGTATTATTGTAGTCATGATTCAATAATGTACATGGTAACCCAGCCTTCCCCGCTGGTCTAGTAGCTAGTGCGTGAGCCATTGGTCCACGTGGTCCCGGGTACAATTTCCGGATGGGATAGCATTAAAAAAATAAACACAATCCCGTAGTTTGGATTCCACCTTAAATTGTAGGTCCACGTATCACACAACTTTGGTGTTGAAAAGTATATAAATCTCAACAAACAAACTTGGTAACAGTGTGCAGATCATAGCAATCTCGTGTTAGAACTATACGACATATAGAAACGGCAGTAAACAATACATTCCCCATATTGTCGTGTGCTATCAATATTATTGTAACTGACGTACCCTTGTTCCTTGCTTATACTTCAATTATATACAGACACGGTTAAAATATTGGACGCGTTCGTAAACTGCAAAATAATACAGATAAAGGAGAGGTAAATAATACAGATAAAGGAATCTTACCGACACATTTGGTACGGAAGTAAATCTTTCCACCTTGTTGGAGAGTAACCTAGGTTAACAAAATAATTAAATGCTGTCAACTCGTGCTGATAACAGTTATATTTTATATGTATTAAATACAGATTTTTCATAGGCATTAAGGGTTAATGAACTTAGTTTTTCTTTGAATTTTACCAGTTAATGTTTCTCGTACCAGTTTGCCAGTGTCTGTTTCTGCTATCCAATTCAGGTTTTTCTTGTGCTTTGTTGCTTTATCTGCAGCTAACAAAGAAAAGTAACGTAGATATACAGATAGATTTTTTTTTAAAAAAAAGTTTTAAAAAAATTAAAAATTACATTCTGGGATATAGCTTGCTGGCCTTGTTGAGTAAAATCTGGTAGTCACTTTGAGTTGGTATGTAGTGAATCTATCATAGTGTTCTTTTTTTAAGTTGGCTGGCTATGGGTCAATAAGTTTTGCTTCAAGTATACCACTTGCACTGTTTGCTTTTGCAGTAGTGTCCTCTTCTGCCTGGGACGGAAACTGGCTTCAGTGCGACTTTCCGTTCCGAAGGGCTTTAGCTTCTCCAGTACGAACGAAAGCGTTTCTACAAAATCCGAGCCAAGTCACTAAGCAAAGTTTTTCTTGTTTCACATTTGGCTCTAAACATTTTACACCATCACTGTTTTATAATGGTAAGTGTCTATGCACATGCTTAATCACTTTTAACACATAAGTTTTTTTTTTTTTTTTTTTTTTTTTTTTTTTTTTTTTTTTTACGTCTAATAGTTTTAATGTTTGTGTTATGTATTTTTGTTGTATTGTTTTGTATTTCGAGTATATTGTGACGTGGTATTATTTGTGGTGTCGCATTGTGGGGACAAGAAAGTGCACTTCGAAAATTGTCCGTTTCCATGTTTTTATTAACTTCGTTTGCAAGAAAGGGAGTCTTGAAATGTCAAAATATTTTTTTTTAAAAAAAAGACCTTTATGTTTCTTTACATAAAAACTTACATGAGTATCTAAGATATTTTGGTACATGAGTTGAGAAGTATCAGTTTATCCGTGTATAAAACGCAATAGGTATTTGCAGAGGTAGTGCGGCATCTGTAAAAATAAAGTGGATGGACATAGATTTGAATTAAACAGGACTGTACAATATCCGAAGTGATTCCCGTTATTTTAAGTTTCTTGATGTTTATAGTAATAGGTATCGTTTACTTTCAACATATAATATGAACAGGACTGAAATGCAAGACTCTGTTCGTTTATGTTGTCAAAATATATTGCAACACTGACTTAATGTAATTTTCACAAAAGAGCTCGTAAACCTTTATTTACTTGAAGTCTTTTCACACATTAAAAAGTAAACTACAGATTTTCTAGTAGGTTGTCAGAGTAATGATATTGTAATTTATGAAAACTTGTTACTGAGTTACTAGTAAATAACTTATTTAAAATTATTATTGAACTAGCCCTGTGAATATTTCTGACCTCAGTAATAAAATGAATTTTTAAAATTTAAATTATAATCAAATTCTCCGCATATTGTATGAAGTGTTGGAGCTTCCATATTCCAGATGATAACAAACAGGATCAAATTGAACCGTTTCCAGTTCTTTAAATACCTGTTTATTCCTGTTTTGTCAAAGTAAATAATTGTATATTGCATTTATCAATACAAAATATTTGCGACTTCAGGAGACAAATGAGAACTTTCTTTTTTCTTTTTTTTTTTCATTCACAATTTTTATATCGTTAATGAGAAAACTTTTTAAACTATAAAATAATTTTCTGTAAATAGTGTGTGCAACTGAGGACGTTTCAGCCAGTGAAATGAAATAAAGTATTTTGTAGTACATAAACGGTGTATTTTTTGTTACAAAATACGTTTTTAAAAAAGTAAATAAGTCTTGAGTTTATTTAAATTTTATGTCACAATGCAACACCATATTTTAAAAAATGCTATTCATTCTCATATTATCAATCATGTTTATCTTTTGCTTATACAGTTTTATTATTGTTACTGCAATAAAATGTTACATTGTATGTATAACATTAGCAATGTGTGGGTATATACTATATACATTTAGCATGATCATATAGAGTGCAATTTGAAGTAAAAGTAGGATTTACTAGATTTGAAAACATTCTAAACACACAAACTTTCCGTAGCACTTGGTGCTGTAATATTTCAGATGTAATATTGCTTTCTCTTCTGGTTCAAGGAGTGTGGCATTTCTAGCACAGGGGCTATGTGAGACATGAATCTGCAATTTAACGTGGGATCCGAACCACAATGAACTTCCACCAGCACGCGAACCGGGTTCCTTTAAACGCGGGAAACTTGATTTTGTTGTTCGGATTCAACATTAAACTCTAGGTCCTCATATAGCCTTTATGCTAAACAAGTCCATTAAACTCCAAATAAGTAAACGGAAAATTAATAATTGAATTGTACTCGTGCTTTTAATGGTGGATTTCCTGTAATTTTTAAAACCTACCTTTTAACTGTAGGATCAATTGCAAGACAAACTTTGCGTGAGCAATTCAAAAATTAAATCTCTTAAAATTAATTATTTAAAATCAAATCTTTGACTTTAACGTCCCACGACTATATCCTTTAGGCTAAAGGAGACGGAGGCAAGTGAATAGTGATGGAAGGATTAGTAGAATGAGAATGTGTGAGGAAATGGGAGTACCCTCGAGAAAACCCACGAACACGATGTTGTTCACCACAAATTTACTTTGTTCGGAATCTAACCAGAGACCCCACGCACCAGAGGTAAGCGCTCTACCACTGAGCAATCGTTTAATTTAAGACAACAAAGATTACTGTAATTAATAAATTCATCTTAATAATAATGACAAAATATATCTTTTTTCGAAAGGCAACAAATGGGTGTTAACGTGGCTATAGTAAGTTCGATTAGTCAATCCTGAACAAAATTTAGGTGTTTGTTGTTTTAACTCCATTCTATTATGCCTTTTGAATGAGTTGTTCAAATAAAGTTTCTTTTAACTTGAAGAGGGTTGTATTAGCGACTATTTCCAAATTGTCGAATTCGAAATACATTAAACAACAAGTTTGTTTACGATACTACCAAAAACTATTTATTAATAGTGGTTTTTACTAGTCCTCTTACCTATTACACTATTTTGTAAGAAAGGAAAGAAATACTAAAATCTTCCGAGGACCTTCATCATACACCTATAAGAGTATGCTGACTTAACATTGAACATGCTACGGAATTACCAAATTTACGTTTTTCATTTTTATTAAAAAGATGTGAATTAATATATATTGTATACATGAAGATATCCATTTCTATTTTAATATTTATCTTTAGATGAGAGGCACGACAAACCAGGTCTTGAAGGATCATCGCTGTTGGGTTTGGATTCCTTATTTTGGTCCATGAAGTCTGATAAAAATGAAGATGATAACGGAAGCACTTCGCCATCCTCGAAAGACGATGAAAAGCCTTCTTCAGACTCTTCTCCACCTGAGGTATATTTGTTAGACAATAAATTGTGCCTTTTATCTATAGTATACTAATATTTAATTTTTAATAAGGTTATTTCTTAATTCATTAATTCTATGCTTAATAAGATGGGACTTTGATTGCTTTAGGAACATTTTGTCATACTTAACTCCTATCATACTCTTCCTATGTCTACTACAATATTCATACATTTCGTCTGAGATTGTGTTGATCTCAGATCACTCAATCCATACTGTAAGGGTGAGGCAAAAAGATGTTAACATTAAATAGGGTAACTCACGTGAAATTACAAGGCAAGGATTTAGTTACAGAATTTCAATTGGGCACCCATCCCGCTCAATGCACCTATGAAGTCTGTCTATTGTTGATTGTATGGCCCTCTTGGCCATTTGGGCAGGGATAGTAGCGATGACCTGAGTGATGCGGTGCTTCAGGTCGTCCAAGTTGGTAGGTTTTGCTGGCATACAGATGAACAGTTGTGTTTGTTTACAGTACCGCTAATGTGGAATGTTTCTTCGTTCAGAAAACATGAACTGAGTGTCTGGCTCCATGCGCACCAGTTCCAAGATAATTTGTGCAGCATTCACACGTGCTTATTTGTCCACGTTTGTGAGATGCTACACAATCTACCAGTGATATGGCTTCATTTCTAAATCACGATGTGAAATTCTAACCACTGATCTTTGAGAAATGTGTATCTCTACAGAATGTCTTCGCGAGGACTTAGTTGTGCTGACTACCGTCACTCCCTGGACAAGGGTGATATTCTCTTCAGTTCGGACAGATCTCTTTCTACCACTGTTTCCCTTGTAATCGTCTTGAACGGACCTCGTCCTTACAAACTTCTCGTAGATCCTACCAATTGTCAGGCGCGAGGGTACATCCCGTCCGGTGCAGACTGTGGCTTTTTCTTGTACAATGCTTGAGGACTGAAAAACCTCCATCCAGGCAGCTGTTTTCCGTCGTTCTTTAATGGAATATCGCCACGCCATGTTTTAATCTGCAAAACAAAAACAAAAAACACCCATTTAATGTTAACATCTTTTTGCCTTACCCTGTATAAAGAAGGTCATCTCCTTTAGCCACATTAACCACTATGAGGAATGATTCCTCTATATCAGTGCTGTCGCTTTCATTTCATTACCTTTTTTCTGGAATTTTTTCGTGAATGTGTTACTTTTCCCCCATTTTTCATCGAGGTGTTTTTTTTTTTTTTTTTTTTTTTCACTTGAAGATTGTCTAAGACACTCACTTCTAATTGGATGCTCTACAACACCATGTTTATGCTCCCATTCTTAGTAACTACAGGGAGGGAACAAAAAGTTGACAGGAAACTTGGCATTGATAAAAGACAGTAGTGGCAGATAAACAAGACGTAGTCGATGATTTTGCAGATACACTACTCGTAGAATCATGGCTAATCGTACACTGCCAACACGCTACATTGCTCTACCTCCTCTCCTCCCCTTTTCTTCGCTCAGCCTGTTCTCTCTATCCTATCTCTGAGCGTATAAAAACGTGCTCCGACGTCATACAACTGATAGTTGGAAATAGATCTAGCGCGTTGTTTAATGTACAGTCTGCAGCAAAAAACCTGTAACATGAGCATGTAAGTTTATTGTGAAACGACGAACTCTTTTCCTCCAAAATAAGTGTGTAGGGGAGGACGCCGAGGTTTCTCCTGGCGTGATTCGTGCCACTTAGATGTTATGTTGAGTCCCTGCGCTGTTAGGCGTAGTTGCACAATAAACTTACATTTTCATGTTGCAGTTTTTTAATTGCGGACCGTACATACTAGTTGTATATACTATCTGGACTGGCGTTTAAGCCTTCCTAAGTGAATTTGCTTTTGTACAAGATCCGAGTATTCTTGCTTTTACTGCTTTCTTCCGTAATCTTGTTCTCTTTCTTATGAATGCTGATAATATTGTTGTTTGTTTTCGTATTTATAGCATTCAGACTATGAAATCATTGTAATCTCGCTCCAAGTTAATGTCGTTAGATATCTTAGTTTCGTAAGCACACTCTTCATACTGATATAGCTCTTGTTTCACACTTGTGAACAATATTGACATTCCTCGGGCCTCAGCACATTTATAAAATATTTGTATGTTTTTACTAAAGCACCAACTAGCCTGTAAGCTTATTATCTTAAATATGAAGTTGCATTTGGATCATTTGTTTTTGAGTTGTACATACGGTGAATTTAATTCTCACTATAAAGAGCGAATCGAAACGGAATATATGAGAATACTGTATGTGTTGCGTTTTAACATAATGAGGGTAAATTTTGCGTTAGGTACTCGCTTGTATAGTCATATATTTTGTCTGATCATGAACTTCTTTTCTGTATTCTAAAGCCATGTAATCTGTATCTTTTCAATCAACTTAGTTTTGTTCGTGTAATAAGTGTTTGTGATATTGTTTTTAAATTGTTCTACCATCCTGTTATTTTAACTATTCTTTTTTATGCAATATGTAACATTAAGTTGATGTATCATTTTTATTGCAGAGTCCAGACGTAGGAGTAGTAAATAGAAAACGCAAATTGACACCTATGACCGAACACGAGACTTCAGCTTCGGATCTTGACACACCATCATCCTCCAACTACAATGCTTCGTCATCATCCAAAAAACGAAAGCCTGGCCGGCCAAAAAAGCACTCGCCAACAAAAGAAGAAGCCACGGAAACAATCGTAGCAAAGAAACCGAAGAACATAAGCTTTATCTTGAGCCAACCTTTCCCATCGAGTTCATCATCTCATAAGCCAAAGATCAAACCAAAATTAAAAGCAGAAGCGAAAGTGAAATCATCGTTTTCCTGTGATGAAGATGATTGGCCTCAGAGAAAGTTGCTGGAGGACCCTGTATTTGATTACGTAGATCGAAAAAACAATTTGGCCTCTCCAACTCTGAGATCAAACTTCGATGATGGATCATGGGATGGAGATGAAACTGAAGTTATCAAGGTATGGCCATGGATTCACTTTTTCTCTCAGATTAGTATTTGATGAATATTCTTATAAAGCCACTTACACAGTATTTTCTTCCAAAGGCTTCTCCAGTTTTGTACCATGCATAGGCTTGAATATATATATATATATATATATATATATATATATATATATATATATATATATATATATATATATATATATATATATTAAAAAAAGTATTTTTCTTTTCCGTTAACGCTGGGTTCCTAGATCGGAGGTCGCTACTTTTTCCGTTCAAGTAGCTCCCCAACTGTCCCCACGACGTTAGGTGTATGCCACAATACCAACGCCATTTGGTGAGTACGAACCGTCACCCACGTGTCCTATGACCCAGACACGACACTGCGTGACTTCGCTGATCACACGAGAAGCGGTATTCCAGTTCGGTTAGAGCGTTAGTCTTATCATATGTTAATAGAAAAAGTCGAAGGAAAAAAATGATGTCACGGAACCAATGGCATAATGATACATATTCAGATCTACCTGCAAACTTTTTTTTTTGAGCCCCTAAAATATAATAAAAATTTGTGGCACATTGCAGTAGAGAAAAATACAAGTTAGTTCACTATTTATCATTACTATGCTATATTGTCTGTAGGTATTATTCAGTTTTATTCAGAAGATAAATGAATACTTTTGTGCATCTGCATTTATACTGTAATTTTACATAATAGGCAAGTATGCTGCCTGTTCATGAAATCAGTCTCTCCTGATTTCACAACTAGAACATATGACAACACTGGGCGAAAGGAATGTAATATGGGCGAGAAGAAGCTGATATACTATCGATGATATTGGTCGGTTTTTGAGGCAGTGAGAATTTTTAACAGTACCGACTCCATCACAAAACTAAAATATGGAGTTGCTGTAATTGATATTTTGATAATTCTTTTGTTCTGCCCATAAAGAATACTTAAGACTATCCTACAAAATCGCTATAATCTGACTTTTCTTACGCAGAAATCAAAAAAAGTATATGGGCCCCTAATCCACGACGGGCCCGCCTGCTTTGCAGATTCTAACGTTACGCCGCAGCCAGGGGTAAAAGTGGATCTGAAAAGGTAGGGGGGACGCATGACGTCACGCCGTCCCCTCGCGTTACCCCTCACTTTTGCCCCTGGCCGCAGCTCGAACAACTAGCGGGGAATTGATCTCTTTAAATAAATAGTTAACATTCTTGCCATGGTGCCGGAAACTTGAGTGCAGTTTGTGGTGAGAACATATATGGTGCGGATTCTACATTAAACTGTAGGCTTTGGTGCATAAAAGGAAGATTTAAGTTAAAAAAGTTAAATGTACACACATACATGTACCACTCGTTAGTGTTTTGTATTAGTATACATAAACAAAACAATCTTACATTAGTTCATTGTTAAAATGTATTTTTTGTCCATTTGAACTATTGGCAGCCAAAACTGGAGTCAAATAAAGTCTTCAATTCAAAATTTGAATGAATATGTATAACCATTTTGATTTCATCAACAAATATAAAATTCACTATCAGAGATAAACGTAATAATGTGAATAGGTAAAATTAAATCTAGTTCCTATACGGAAAAGATATTCACGCAATTATTAAATCTGTTCATTGTAACGGTTATTTGTTCGGTCTTGTTTCTAAGACTTTGTGTACAAGAATAATGGAATTCTGTTTAAATACTAAATCTGAAAATATGGTGAAAATTAAAGCAAGTAAGAGAAAGGATTTTTTTTAAAGTTTGTACCTTCGTTGTGAATATGCAAAACCCTGACACACACACTATAGTGTGTACTTGTATGTATATATAGTATGTACTTGCTTTAATTCTCACCATATTTTCAGATTTAGTATTTAAGCAGAATTCCATTATTCTTGTACACAAAGTCTTGGAAACAAGACCGAACAAATAACCTTTACAGTAAACAGATTTAAAAATTGCGTGATTATCTTTTCCGTATAGAAACTAAATTTAATTTTACCTATTCACATTACGTTTATCTCTGATAGTGAATTTTATATTTGTTGATGAAAAGAAAATGATTATGTATATACATATGCCATTATGACAGCATCTTCATCACATCTTAAATTTATTTACTAATTTAGTATTTTCTATTGCTTTATTTCAGTCGCCCAAGGGAACCTCTAAGTCGGCATCCGAAGCACTGAAGCCAACCGTTAAGCGTAAGGCATCAACGAAGGGAAAAGCAAGTGTCGTGAAGAAGAAGTCTCAGCCCACAATACGTGAAAAGAGGAAAAGCACGGAGAAGGCGGCAACTTCCCAAGAACTTATAAAATCTCTGAAACGACAAAGCAGAAGTAGCAGTACCGGGAAAAGCGGAAGTGTTTCCAGTTCTAGATATCAACAACAACACGACACTGATAATCATGAAAGTAGCTTTAGTGAAGGGGAAAATGTGCCTTTGATTGCCTTGAAAGAAAGACCTAGTACTCCAGGTAATATATATAACAATTCACGCATCTTGTACAGTTTATTGAAAGTAGTGGCGGTTTTTGAGGGAACTCACAGTGGTGAAAATTAAAATTATACTTAACTAATATATACTGCTTCCTGAAGCTGTATGAACTTTTTTCCTTAGCTTACAGGCATAAAATGTAAATTTTTATGTATGTGACTTCTCTCAAGAGCCGCCACTGATTGACAGATATGAGGGTAAGGTAAACTACAAGTAATATTTTGGGAAAGGAGGACCCTCATCGAAGGACCAATTTACGTATCTTTTAATTTGTAAAATTTGCATACTTCGTTCATATCATGTAAGGTAATAAAATCAAGAGTTCCATAATTTTCTAACGATACCTCCGGATTAAGTAAATATCCAATTTAAAATTGTTTGTGGCTACATAATAAAATAGCGTGTATTTTTCTTTTACTTACCTTCTCCTGATTTCAAGATCTTTGATTTTAAATTTCACGTATAGTATGTGCTGAGTTTTTGTACATCATGTTTTGGGAATATACTAAAAAGAACTTTAATTCTTTCTTTCGCCCTTGTATGATCGAAATTTAAATTTACGTAAATTGAGAAACTGATATGATAAACGATACTGGGGTTAGGTGGGTTATACACAATGACACACACACACACACACACAAAAAGGAAGAAAGAAAAGAAAAGCAGAAAAAACTGTAAAATTGAAAGCTTATTTAGATGGCTGTATGTATATTGATACATGCAGTTTACATAGTATATTATGAAGAATTTATTAAAAATGTTCATGGAGAGTCTTGAAAATTGAAAATTATTAATAATGGTAATCATAAATAATGAAAAAATCTCCGTAAGTTCGTCATATTACTAAAAGAAGCTACTTATCTTACTGTTAAAATTAAAATTTAGTAAATATATAAGTGACGATAGTTGTTAAAATTATTGTATTGTTCTAATAACATACCACATAAATTGTAAGAGTAAAAGAATAGTAAAAGCATTCCTTGTTGAAATTTATGAAATTTGTGGTACAGTGTTAGAAAATAAAAATATAAATTAAGAAATGATCCTTTGTTGATTTCAGAGCCACGATCCTGTATAATCTCGCAGGACGAGCTACAGGATAAGCTCCGGGCCTTGACTGTGATGGGAGGTCTGTTCTATGCAGGCCATATTAATGCTATTCGTGCCCCTGATGTTTATGGTATTACTTTGGACGGGGAACGAGGAAATCGTCCTCACATATATTCAAGAGAGGAAATCCTGAAAGAAGCGGTAAGTAGCATTATATTTACTTCTGCTTCTTAGTGAAAGTAAGCTTTTAGTTCAAAATTAAATTGGCTTATTATTAGGCAAGGATTAAAATGTTAATTTGTGTTAGATGTGAACTACCTAGGTACATTCATTCATAGCTGTGATAAATTGAAATATTTTACATTCGTATCGTTTGTATAAGTTACAGATATTCGTACAAGTTAATAGTTTCTTTTTACTACTTATTTTTCTAAACCACAAGTATTGCATGTCTATTTGCACTCAATTTTCAATTTCGTATTCATTAAAACACGTTCATGAACCGACAGGCAGCAAAAGTATCAAAATTAAGAAATATATTTCAAAATAGAAGTTTTAAAATGAAAAATAAGTGTAGTTTCATTAGTTCAGTTGTTTCAATAATGGTTACAGGTATTGGGGCATGATGACTACACACACGCCTAACTTTAAATTGACAGCTGATACGTATGGACTCTTCAGAACTTCATAACGGGGAATTTTACTTTATAATTTCACTTATTTCAATGAATTATTAAGGTTTTAGTGCGTTGTAGTATTTAAAGAACATATTCAAAAACCCTACAAACTCACCACTTGGATGAGTTTATAATAAGGTTTTGTTTAAATTATAGAGTTGCGTTTCACAGGCACGATTGACTATTTCCAGATTTTGGAAGTGAAGCCACTGTCAACCAAGTTCCTCCCTCCAGGAACCAGGGTATGTGCTTATTGGAGTCAACAGTATAGATGCCTTTATCCTGGCACAGTGGCGTCTCCTTCAACGCCAGATCCGGAATTGGATCAGAACTTTGTGAATGTTGAGTTTGATGATGGTGATAGTGGGAGAATACATATTGATGACATCCGCCTTCTTCCACCTGGATTCCCAATAGTTGGTTAGTATTGATGATAAATGGTTCTACTGGACACTTACGAATACTGAGAAAAAATACTTGATAGGTATAGAAGTGCACTTAAGCAAAAGAAACTCAGTTATATATTATTTTTAAAGATAATTCTACTCGTATTGCTTTCCACTAATAATTAAACAATGTTAGTCAATCAGTATACATGAAACATTTACCTCTGTTAATCTGTAACTACAAGTATACGGCAAAATAAAGAAAGAAGGAAAAGCAATGGTAAAAATATATTTAAGGAGTGGGCGAGAACACATAAAAGCAAAAATTTAAAACTGATGTCTATACAATGAAACTTTATAAACTAGCTTCCCTATTCTGTATGACCTATTTTGAGTGCTTACCGGCATAAGCAGACACTTAGTATGGTAATTTAGTGAAGGCTAGTTTTAAATTTTCATGTTTGTATCATCATTTTCGTACACACTGATGATTTTTTTTTTAATTCTGTGTCTTTGATTTAATGATGAACATAATTAACTTCTTGAAATATAGATTCATAATAGTATTTACTTGTTAGTAATAAGAGATAGTAAGAATGAAATTTATATACGTTATTTTCTTTTTATCTACAAGTATTGGGATTTTCTATGTTAAAAAAAGACTTGCTCTGTATAATTGTAGTAGTTAACTAGTAGTTAATTGTTTGACAATGTCCGTGGGCGCCACGACCCGCCCGATATATATATATATATATATATATATATATATATATATATATATATATATATATATATATATATATATATAATTTTTAGTTGAAGTATTGACTACTACAGTTAACTACTACATTTATACAGAGCAAGTCTTTAAAAAAAATGTCAGGTGTTCTAAAAATGGCGCCCACGGACCACAGAACATTATTTTACAAGTCAGAATAGAGCAAAAAATATATATATTTATATACTTTTCGAGTCCTCGTCTGGACATACAAATTGCTCTGTGTGACTACGTTGCAAATAAAGAACTATAGATTAGATGTACCAATCTATCAAATAGTTATATCGATTCTTTCCAGATGGCAGCTAAAGTCGATATTGATTGACATCACTTATTAGTGTAGCAATTGATTCAACTGTTTGTTGTATTCGTAGAGTAATGCTGATAGCTCCAAGTTAATCTGCGACGTTGCTACATTGTGAAATTTTAAGCTGAAGGAGGCCTTGGAAGCATACTATTACATAACATTTTCGCTTTATTTTAGCCTGTAGAATAATGCTCTGTGGTCCGTGGGCGCCATTTTTAGAACATATATATTTCTAAGAACTGTAAAATTACTATTGATAGAATTCGTATTTTTATTCTGATATAACTTTCTCTAAAATATTCATAAAACCTATTCTTATTCTTAATAATGTAAAAAGCATGTATAGGTATTGCATAAGAAAAAAATAAAAGTTTTAATAAATTAAATGGGAGAATCAGTACGTATGCAATTTCTTTTGTCATTAACAGAATACGATCCCAATCCACTAATGTCTCTGGCAAAACGCCGAAGGAGAGCTTCTGGGGCTAGCAGCGAAAGCCATTCTAAAGATCGTAAAACAAGCACCGAAACACCTACAACAACTGAGGCTATGGCGAAGAAACCTACGAAAGACACGAATAAACTTAAAGAGAGTGAAATAAACACAACAACGAATGGAAAAGATGGAAAAGAAGAGCAGAAAGAAAATACCTCTGTAGTAGAGGTGAGTATATTTCAAAATCATCATAGTAGTTATTTTAGTTTTAACAGACCACATCTGTGGATGAACTTTTTTCGAAGTTGGATCAGATGATGATAGCAATATGTAGTAGTCCTCACAACAGATGTCGTTGCTCAGATGACTGTAAAATGAATATGTGACGGGGTAATGCAGTGAATAAAATTATCTGGAGCAAGGTTGTCGTGTGAGGAGCATAAGAGTATTTTAAAGTGGTATTTCAAGTTGAAAAATGTTGCTGAAATTCAACGTAAAATGAAGGCGTGAGATTGCAATATAATTTCTAACATGATTGAATGATTGAGAATTACCCGTCTTTTTAAGAAGTTAGATACACACACAGATACACATATACCGTACCGTTCCTGAATACTTTCCGTTTGTTAAATTATATACATTTGTATTTTTATTCATTTATTTGTTTATTTTCGCACCGACTACTCTGATCTACTGCCTTACGTCACGTAAGTAACATTTGTTGAGAGGAAAATGTACCACAAATTGCTAGCATCAATCGATCCAACTTCAGAAAAACACCCACAGTGTCACATGTTAAATTATGTATTTTTCTGACTGACTCTGTAATAAAACTACCATGAAGTGCACCGCTAACTGCAGTCTTTACATAAAATATCTAGTTGTCAAGAGAACAACAATCAATATAAAATTGCGATCGTTTTGCCATTAATGTTTTTGTTGTTATCGTAAAAGGCGTTAGTAATTCTTACGTGTGACTATCTTTTATTGCAACTTAAACAAATCTTCTAGAGTAACTGTTTTTTCCTGTAAGATATTTTCTTCGTATACGTATATAGTTTTTCCGTTCTCTTCCTCTTTGCAGTGCAGTTAAGATCTCTCGTAACCAGCACCCAATTAGCTAGCAATAACAAAACAATGGTAGAGCTCCTCCATGGCTAAGCGGGTAGCGTACGCGCCTTTGGCGCGGGAGACCGGATTCGATTCCCGGCGGGAGCTCATATGGTTCGGATTCCACGTTAATCAGTAGGTCCACGTCTCACATAGCCTCGCTGCTGAAAGGGACGCTAAACTGAAATTCAACTCAACTCAACAAAACAATGGCACTTTTAAATGTTTGAGTCTAAACCCGAAATGCCAACAATATTAATCTTTGTCAGCGTATGATGTAATGAAATTTCATTTCACACATAATGAAGCTTCAGTTTTGAAGCTCCGGTAACAATCTTCCAAACGGAGAGATATTCATGATAACATTAAGTCTACGCCGTCACAGTAATAAATTCGTGACATTCATATGTTAATACTGTGAATGTGCTGTGTGTTTACATTTATGAAAAATAAACGTATGATTTTTTTACTTATTCAGTTATGAATGACCGCTAGACTGAAAAAACAGACAACGAATTTCGCAAGCTGCAATTTCAACAGACGTCGTCACAAAATATAAATAGGTTAATGTGTATCCAATTATCCGGCAAAATCTTGTGTTCGGAAACGACAGTTGCCGGGTACGTGAGATCTCACTGGGTTACCAATTATTTAATCGTAATACATATATTATCTCCTCCTTAAATATAACCGCAAAACTACAAAGAACAAGCTTCATTCATAGTTTCTAATGTTGTTCATTCACTGCGTTTTCTTAAAGCAAATCGATTCATTTGTCATTGCAGACTCCTGCTACAGACACTGCATCCTCAGCGCCAGCAGCCGATGAATCTCCACAACCAATAAGCCCTTTGCAAGAGAACCCTGTTGCCGTGGAGGTAAAAGAGACGAAGGAAAAGGAACTAATAGATAAGAAGGACAAAGAGAAGAAACGATTGAAGAGGAAGGAGAAATACAGGAAACGAGAGAAGTTGAAGCGGTTGTTGGCCAGAGAAGGAAAATTGGGAAAGAAAAAACATAAGAAGCATAAGACGAGATGTGATGAACATAAGCACAAACATCATCACCATCATCATAAACATCGGCACAGGCACAACAAGGAGAAACACAAGAGCAAAGAACCGGCCACTATCTCTTGTTCTTCCGTTGAATCGCCTGTCTCAACTTCAGCAGGAGAGTCGAAGCTGTCTGGCGAAGAATCACCCTCAACTACCTCAGTGTCGAGTGCAGCAGAGTCAGTAGATCATCCGGAGAAACCGGAGCGTGTTGTGAAGTTCAAACCCGAAGAAGAGACTAAACCGCTTCCAGAGAAGGAGAAGAAAGAGCAGGAAGAAAGTAGCCCCAACGACGAGCACAGTGATACGGATGAAGTAGAAGAAGAACACGAGGAGGAAGATGCAAAGGATGCAGCTGCAGGAAAAGCAGACGGGAAGAAACCGACGAAGGTGAGTTTAAGGATGTAATCATTCTTTAGTATTCACAATGTTAGAAAAATTATTAGAAATATGTTTTAGCAGAAATTAGAGACCATTTTATTCATGGACTGTGTTTTTAATTTCTCGAAACCATATATTTACGACTATTGAGTAGTTCCTGAATATCACTAAACACACACACACACACACACATACACACAATATATATGGCGGTCCTGCTTCGGATTTTCTATTTCATGTGTTGAAATAAAACAGACTTTCGTAGATAAATTAATGTAATTAAATTTGAAAATTACAGTAATCACTTGGATTTTTAGGTGAGCTGTATTTTTTTGAATATAACCATATAAGTGTCCTCCTTCCATCTGAATGCAGCTGGTCAGTCTTTCACGAAATTGCTCATGACTCGGATTGACGGCGGAAATTCTCTTCCGCATCATGTGCTTCAGTTCCTCCAGTGTCTGCAGCCGAACTCGATACACTCTGGTCTTTTAAATGCTCCCACAAGAAAAAGTCAGGGGTGGTCAAGTCCAGGGATCGTGAGGACCATGGAACGTCCCCAAATCTGGAAATTATTTTTCCAGGGCACATGGTCCTGAGTGTTACCATCCATTGCCTTGCCGTATGGGCCATTGCACCATCTTGTTGAAACCACACAGAATCCAGATTAACATTTTTCTGTCGTAGCTGTGGGAGTAGGAAATTTGTCAACAAGTGTGTGTGTCTTTTCACTGTCACAGAAACAAATTTGCTCGCGTTTATTCTTGAAAAAGTATGACTCAGCACCCATAGCCCGCACACCAGACAATATTTTCTGGTGAAACCAGATGAAGTAGCTAAGATCTCCGAAACTCTACAAGAAAGTTTTGACCGCTATACAAGATTTGTTGGTACTAGAAGGTACCACAAATATGTTCCTATCTCAGTATTCTACCACTTGCATCAAATTACTTTGTTAGAATCAAATATAATGGAATGGATATCTTGCTAACATGCAGTTACGTTTTGTGTTTTTACAACAATAGTTTCAAAATAGTTTCTTCTTATTGCAATTTCAGTTGTGCTAAACGCTTCGGGTAAGGTTCTCTCTATTAGTATTGTTTAATCTCCGTATATTTAAGTACTGGTAATAGGAAAATACACAAAAACATAATTATTATTCCAATATTAAAACAATACACACCATATAGGACAAGTATATAGTATATCAACGTGCTCTGAAGACAAGTAACCCCCTACATAACCCTTTTTCAATGTCAAAACGATATCACTGCAACGGAGTATGTTTCATTTTTGAGAGGCTATAACATTTGTAATAGTAAAATACACAAGAATGTATTGTATTTGCCATGAACATATACAACAGCACTATATCCTGTGCTAATTTGAGATTTTTATCACTAGCCCCATGATAGTTATTTGAACCCAAACTTCAGGTTCTTCGACAAAACCGGGATCTTAACATAATCATAAAAACATAAGGGTAAGTATATCACAATCAATATTTTTTTCTGGTAAAACTACTGACATATATCTTCATATCACAAACTAAATCAAACTGTGTATACCGCTCCTTCCTACTTACAAAATATTACAAATCGTAAAATTGCACCGATATTGATGTTTACTTTTACTTGTATGTTTCTCATAGAAAGGAGAAACATAGGTAAATGTCTATAGGCCTACTTTTTACTTCGATCCATTACCAATCAAATGAGTTTTGTTTTATCCTTCTAGATTAACTTGTAAGTACTGTTCTCGTAATGAACGTTTTTGTTAACCCTTAAAATCGTGAAAGTAGGCGCGCGACACGAAACAAACATGGCCGCCACTGGCAAACCGATTCAGATATTGTAAACACAGTTTTAAAGTCTTAAAACATGAAGTAAACAACTGCGTAGGTTTCATAATTTTCAAAAATGGTCGAGCAACAAATTTATTTTTTTCTGGATCATTTTGGATGGATTGACCCAATGAATAACTTCGTTAAAAACAAAATATCTCAAGAAACTAAAAGCCCTGTTCCTACTTGAGATGCAACACCCTTAGCTTTTTTATGGGTGTGATAAGGATAGCAGATTGTGTTCGCTCCAATATAAAGTGCTGTTGAAATCTCTGCAGTACACGATATCATCATTCTGGAAGTTATTGTTTTCGTCTTTTTAAACATATTATCGGTAATGGATTTTCTGAGCAAAGGAGGTGAAAATATTGTACTGGAACTATTTACAAAAGTGTTTGAAAATACAAATACTGAATTTTTTGATAATGAAACAAATTTGTTTTTTAAAAGTAGGGCGGTGCACAACGGTGCAATATGGTCAATAGCAGCCACTGATTGATATGATGATTTTTAAAATAGTTCTCTTAATTCATTCTGATGATGTCTTTATTTGCAGCAGAAAGAAGTTGGAAGGCCAAAGAAGCGCGATCGACAACCGTCATTGGAGAGTCGAAGTAAAATTGCAGCATTCCTTCCAGCAAGGCAGCTGTGGGGTTGGTCAGGAAGAGGCTTCAAGAGACCTGGTTCCAAAGGACGAGGGAAGAAAGAATTCTATAAGTCAATTCAACGAGGCAAGGAAACAATTAGGGTAAGCATTTATTACTTTAATATAAATTGATGCTTAGTACTTCTTTGAATCCGAAGTTGTTGGTAGTTTTTGGTTCATTTCCCGATAAACACAGATTTTCCGGCGTTGATTCATTATTTTGAAGCAAGTAATGAGCTGCTTGAAATTAAGAAATAGTAGATTAGGTCAGCAAAATCAGAAATAATGACGTTTCTAGTTACATCACTAAGTTGAACGTACCTAGTCGGGCTGGTAATGCGTTATAATTAAAACTAACTTACGTATAGAATGAATAAATATGTGAAAATAAAACGTTGGGAAAGTTTTTTTTTTTTTTTTTTTTTTTTTTTTTTTTTTTTTTTTTTTTTTTTTAACCTGGAAAATCATTATAGTAATTTTCTTGGTTCGAATTGAAGTGAGAGAGAAAGAGAATGCGTTCACCGCTACATTTAGTTGTATTTCGGAAAAAGAGATGAGATTGAATATTATTACATTGACAAACATTTGGATATAAGGATAATTTGAAATTTTAGTGAACTCCAGTGAATACATCTGGTACCATACAGGGCCGCCCATAGATTTCATGCCCCCTCCCCCCTCGGACAAATTTTCTGTGAAGGTTCCCTAAACTTGGATCACAATGAATGAAGGAAACCTATTTTTTCATAGGCTTCCGACATTTGTCCCAGTGCTCCCCCCTTCCCCCCGGTTGGGTGACATACCAAATTTACACGTTTTTGGAATATTTTGTGTCTTTACGTTATAAGTCACAACACTTTGTTGGAGTTTTGTCAGTAGATTCTAGAAAGAACTAGTGAAGATTGGTTATTTATGCAGTCTTCATTATAAATTCGTCATTTTGCTGTCCTATGTAGCTGATTATTATAATACACAGAAATGAAAGACTTCGTGGCAACATGAATTCCTTCAAAAGTTGCAAGTCTCTTGAATTCAAACATGCTTTATAGACTAGAAATAGATATAGGTTCGGGATATAAGAATTGCTTAATAAATTCTTCGTAATGGCACTGTTTCAATTTTAAAATAGAAAAGTGAATAAATATTTAAAATAATAATGAAGTCTTGTAACTTGTTTTCTTGTGCAGGTGGGTGATTGTGCTGTTTTCTTGTCAACTGGGCGACCTGATCGACCGTACATTGGACGGATAGAGATGATGTGGGAGTCTTGGGGAGGCAACATGGTGGTAAAAGTGAAATGGTTTTACCACCCAGAAGAAACCAAAGGTGGAAAGTGCCTTGCTGCTCTCAAATACCCTGTAAGTGTTTATAGTCTTTATTTTTTACTTCCTGGTAACAGTTGTGATATAAACTGTTTGAAGTGCTATTTTACAAATAGCACTACTCCCAAACTATTTAATTTTTTGCTCTTGTATTCCGTATTACGAATTTATTGAATCGTCAATCGATCTTCAATCCTAAAGTTTTCGTCCGTTTACTGGCAGCATCGTTAATAGCATAACCATGACACAAGATACAAAAAGTGTTAAAGTACGGATTATCCTAAAGTCTTCATTATCAAGACATATGAGATCTCTTTTTATTCTAATGCAGGAATCAAAATTAACTCTGGACAAAAGTTTAAATAACATCATCAACCATTAAGAAAAAGCACAACTGCTAAGATATTTACACTGTGAAAAAACCACATTGGGAGCCACAAGACACCTGTTTAATTAGTTTTATTTATTTATTTATTAATATGGTATGTATATTGACATTGCAATATTTTCTATTGATCGAAGACAGAGAGCAATCTTGCTAACGTGCACTAAATTACCGGAACTGTAGATATGTTCACATTTCTCATAGAAGGTGCATCTACTGTACCCCAGATGTTACGGTATTCGTCGATTTTTAAGGGTCAAACGTTCAACCTGCTGACTAGAAGTGTGCTCTCTGAACACATTGGCTGGATTGTTTGCACTGATCTATGGAAGTCTTTAAACCGTTTGCACATTTCAAATGTTCCACTACGGGCAAGTCTCATCACCACACCGTGCTTGAAGTCCTCTGAACATCACTTATACTCATGAGACAAAAGTTCTGGTTTCACGTGTACCTCTATCTTATATTTGCTAATATTTTCCATTATCATAAGGCATATAGAAGTTCTTAATGTTGTGACGCACTACAAATATGATCCTATTACATCATATGTGTTGAACGACTTTTTTCGAGTCTTAAACGCATCTTCACGGACAGATGACGTAACTTCTATATAGGAAATGTAAAGAATATGGTTATGATATCGTTCTGAAGTGAACTAGATGTTGCATGGCATGATTGCTGTGTGTCAATGTAGGGTTTATCTGATATGAAAGCATTTTATTTTTCTTTCTGCCACGCTTTTGGCCCTCACTAACTCTGCCAATATGCCCAATATGCTAAATGTTCATAGAATCCTTTTTGCTTATTTCGGTGGCAGGAATCATCTCCGGACGTTTGTTACAGTAATTAAGTTACATGCTGTTTATCAGAACATCATTAAACATGATTTATAAATATTTCTAATCGGAAAGATCATTTGCAATAGCCCTCTATAGTTATGTTATACTGAAGGGTGTACTGTAAATTAGTCTTCTATACTTTTATTATTACAGATAGTAAAGCTTTTTCACATATAATACTTGTTCACATATAATAATACTTTGTATCTTTTTCTTCAGGGTGCTTTGTTCCAATCTCCGCATGTTGATGAAAACGATGTACAAACAATTTCTCACAAATGTGAAGTTCTTGCCTTTGACGAATACAAAAAGAAGATTGGTGAAGAACCGTCACGGTACAATACTATATACGATAATAATGACATATATTATCTTGCAGGATCATACGATCCAACAAATGGTGTATTAACTATGGAACCGGGAGTATGCAGCTAAGTGACTTCTGTGCATTGTTCAGATGGAACAATTAAGGTACTTAAGAAAACAGAAAAGGAAAGGAATAAATTCCTTACCTTTACATATGTTAGTTGGATTTTAAGAGAAATATCTATATAATTAATTTTAAATAAATGGTGCTGCATTCCCCATGTGATGCACACATAATGTATGACATACTTTTATCTCTATTGTAAAATAAAACGACGAGGAATTGATTGAAAAGAAGAAAATGCCTTAGCAGACTTGGGACTTTCCAAGCATGTTGTGTTGCCTGAGAACTTCAAAAGTTTTTTTTTTTTTTAAATCTTAAAAAAAAAAATATGTATGAGAGTGTGTTGTATTTGTATGAAACCAGGGTGCAATGAACGAGGAAGAACTTTCCTCCAGTCTTTTTTTTTTTTTTTTTTCCGTCGGAAAAGAATATGTCGTTTTTGTAAGGGAACTTGTAATGGAGACCAGTAAAAAATAAAAAGTCGGATAAAACAAAACAAAACAAAAAACAAGAAGACTGTCTGCACTGTATTCTGCTTTCTTGGTTTTAATATTATTTTTGAATATGTATATATAAAACAAATAAATGAATAAATATATAGATATATATATATGTATACATGAAATCGCTTACATAATATAGAATTAAATTTTTAAAGAAGAGCGTCTATTTTGAATATATTAGAAAGAAGTCTCTTATGAAATGGTAAAAGAAATAGAACTTATTTTAAAAGACTGTAAAAATGAAATTTTGAGAAAAAATGTATATATACTTTTTCAGCCTATTAAGTCTGTCCATTTAGCGCAATTTTTCGTTGAATGTGTTTTTAGATGCTTTCACATATGTATGCAGAAATTGTTTAAATTGCTTTGATCCCTTATCTGAAATCTTTATCGCTAGAAAATACATGTTTTCACAATACAGTAAAACTATGTATTTAAGACAGTTCTTTCATGTACTTCACTTGTGTGTAATCGATTAGACGCACAAATCTACTAACAAAAGTACTGTACACATATGCATAATGATGAAAACAAGCTTTTACCAAACGGCCGCCAGTTTAAACAGAAATATATGCTGGAGTCTAAATGTAGGATTAAGTACAACTTAAGGATATGTTATTTCATATGCCTGCTTTATAAAATGTATTACTTGGGAAAGTATTTTTCTTTTGTATATTATTAATTTTTCTCACGTAATACGTCAAAAATACTGACAAGATAATGTTAGAAGGTCAACGGATAAAAAAAGTACGTATAAACTTATTTTTGGATCAATTTAAAATTATGTGTTGCTTCAGAACTCATTTAACCTGATGATTGTTTTTATCTCGTTATGTAATATTCCATAATTTCTAAGTGTTGTACAAAATAAAAGCAGTACTTTCATCATAATGCATTCTCATATATATATATATAAATAAATTTTCAAACGTATTTCAACACTGAAAATGTAAAAGAAATTTTAAATTTATATATTTCAGTTAGCTGAAAAAAATATTACTACTATGAATACTGTTCAGAATATAAAGGGGAAAAAATGCAAATATTGATTTGAAGTGATATAAAAATGTATACATGTATATGGCTCTCGATATACAGTTTGCAGATGCAGAAAGAAATGATAGTTCGTTTTAAATTTCCTCGTCGGATTAATGTTTCTTATTCTTATATGTTTTTTTAAATTAAAAAAAGAAACCAAAATTCATTTTGAATTTTTTACCAAAATGAATTTTTAGTTGCTGGAAAGATTGTATTGTAGTGCTTTTCACATTACTCTCTACGTAATAATCCCACATTGTAATTAATTATACTGACAGGAATCCATGTCAGATTCAATCTATGCATTCATTGTAGTTAAAGTCAACCACTAACTAGTCGATATAATTTAATCACTGTTTTTCGTTCTATTACGCAATATAGTCACAAAGATGTTATAATATATGAAACATAAGAATACGCTCTCCAATTGTAGCAAAAACATGGACAAGTATAAAGCGCTTGTAGTAATTAAACATCAAAACCAACTTGTATAGATATTAATAATTGTACATAAGAGTCTCTGTGCGGAATATTCTGTGAAGTTTTTCTCCCTTCTTTTTGAGTTTATATTATTGTTATAGGTAGCTTTTTTTGAACAAAATATGCAGCTTTATTAACAAAATATAGGTTATTATCAGATACAATACATTCTCCCCGAGCATTTACATACATATATATATATATTATGAAATATATATAAAAGCATATATATATATATATATATATATAAGATATTTATGTAAAATATAATACTTATTGAAATACGCTTATATCATGAAAGTTATACAGTCTTCTGTGTTTCTAGGTGCTGTTATTTTTAAATGTGTTTTCATGGCATGTGTGATTTCTGTGCGAGTTTTACATGCGATGTGAGAGTATGAGAGTTATATTTGAAATTTTAAAAAAATCACCATCGCCATATTTAAATGGGTGCTATAGTCATTTTAGCAGGAAGATTTTTTTTTTTAAGAAAAGAAAAGTACAGTATGTATCTATTATATTTCACGGTATTTTTTGAAAAGAAAAAGGTCCTGCACTTAGTTTATAATGAATAATAGATATGTTGATAGAAAATTTGAAAGAAATAGAGAAATTATTTAAAAAACGAAAGCGAGGATAAAAAAAACTGTCGTACAAGTAGCTTTTGTGAAGATCTGAAGCTCAAAGTATTCTCTATTTATTTTTGAGCATGTCAGTTTGACAAAAAAAGAAAAAGTGTGTGATAAAAATGTTTTAATCTTACGTTTTGTACATACATTGTACATAATAAATGTATGAAGAATTTTAAAACAAAAGATGAAATAATAAACATGGCAATATTATAAAAATTTAGCCTTTATGTAGCCTATTTATTTCCCTTATGAAATTATTATATCAGGTAGTGTTAAAAAGTATTGAGTCTTTTGCACACGAGATGGCATTATGTCCCAAATCTCAGAATATGAGTCGCAGTGGGTCAGGTTAAATGTCATTCGGTAGCCAACAGTTCAAGTTAGTAGATGTGCAAAATGTTGAATTCTTATAATGAGACGTAAGGTATTGCGCCGTGGAGATGAGTGAACTTTCCGCAAAACTACGCTACATTTTACAATTTTATTCCGTTAAGGCGCAAATGATCAGCAGGCCTATGAAGAAATTTCTGCTACTTATGGGCAAGAGCAAAATCTCATATCATCAGAAGGAACAGTAAAAAGATGGTTCCGTCGCTTTCGTTCTGGAAATTTCGATGTCCAAATACTCCTCGCAGTGGATAATTACACACAGCAAAAGAAGATGATATTCGGGCAAAAGTCGAGCAAGACCGGCATGTAAGCAGTCATAACATCGTCAATGACCTAAACATCAAACAATCCAGTTGGAGAAAACAGCCTTATAAAAAAATCGACATTTGGGCGCCACATGATCTGACTCAAAAATATTTACTCGATCCAATTTCTATGTGCGATTCTTTATTGAAACTTAAAAAACTCGAGCCATTTCTGAGGCAGTTGATAGCGAATGATGAAAAGTGGATAACGTACAACAGCATATATCGCGTACAAATACGAAAAAAAAATCATGGTCGAGAAGCTCCACAGTCTGTTATGAAGACCACATTGACATTCAGGAAGTTCATGCTCTGTGTTTGGGGGAATTCCGATGGGTATCGTACCTCATAAACTGCTGCAACCGGACAGAATGATAGACTTTGACATGCACTATCGACAATTAGCGCGAGAGCACCTAGCAAGTCAAAAAAAAAAAAAAAAAGTCGGAACTAATCAACAGAAAGGATGGTTATGCCATGCTGACAACGCCAGACCGGATATATTCGTTAACGACCCGTCAGAAATTAAGAGAACTTGATTGGGAGGTTTCAACGCATCCATCGTATAGCCAGGACCTAGGACCGTCAGACTATCTTTTATGTTGGTCTCTACAAAACTTCCTAAGTGGTAAGTTGGTTAGGTCTGTGAAAGCCACGTGCCACAATTTTTTGACCAGAAACCACAGAAGTTCTATAGCGACAGGATTATGTTGTTGCTGGAAAAATGGCATTACATCGAATAAAGTAGTGCATGTGTGGTTTCATAGTGTTATTTTCAAATCACAATAAATATGTTCTCAATGTTGACCTCCAAAGGCTCAATACTTTTTAGACAACCCGATATATGGTGTCCAAAAAGATTCTTGAAGTTCGACCCTACAAAGGCGATAACATGAAGTTTAGTTTTGTTTTAAAAATCCTGACTACTAACCTCTTTTTGAAAAAAAAAAAAAAAAAAAAAAAAAAAAAAAAAAAAAAAAAAAAACCTATCTTTATCTATAGATGAAATTAAATCAAACAAAGAAGAGTCTTCTTTTACCGATTGGGATCTTTCATTCCAAGGTTGTGGAGGAGAAATTCAACGGAACATAAACAAAGACTATGCATGGATAACACTATCAAGGTTCAGAACCGTCTTCCTCATAAATGGCTTTCTAACGAGTGGAACAAATGGAATCCGACAGTGCAATATCTGTTAAATATAAGGGATACTCATATAACGTTTTGTAACAATGTCGAATAATGTGTCGCGGATGAAGTTAGCAACGTGTGACTTTACATTGTTCTCGAGCAGAATAATACCTGTGAGCACTAGCACTGACTTCAGGGTTTGCAATTTTTCATGAACACGTTTCAACTTCCATGAGTACATAGTTGCACTAATCGTTTAGGTTAGGCTAAAGGAGACGGTGATGATGAGTAATGAATGAAATGGTGGAATGAAGAAAATGGGAGGAAACGGGAGAACCCCGAGAAAACCCACGCACACGGTGTTTGTCCACCACAAAGTTCACTTGGCGGGGGCTGGGATCGAACCCGGGACCCCAAGCACCAGAGGTGACCGCTCTACCACTGAGCCACCGCGGCCCCACTAATCGTTTGACTATATGGTAGCAGTCACCCAATGTACGACATCCTGAACATTTCCTCCAGCATAGAACATTATATTCTGTCGATATGGTGGTGGCTTCGATTATTTAGAATGGTTACATGTGATGGTAGTGCCAACTAACGATTAAGCAGCCGTAGACTACCGTGAAAAACTCGCCATTTCTCATTGCAATTCGGCAGTCTGTCCAGAAACGAATCCCCCGTCTCACAATACAAAAAGAAATAACCATATGCTCGTGTTGCTTTCTCGGCAGCAACCAATTTATGTAGAATCTACCGTTTCCAAACCAAGATCATGTGTTGGTGAATGTTTTCTGCACTGCAATTTAATGCATTTTCCAATGCCTCACATGTTTGGCTATTATCAATCTCAATAGCTGCTTAGAATGCCTTTTTATGTGAGGCTTGTGGATGTCCTAAAGGGATTAATCGCCCAGTCTTAACCCTTAATTGGTGACGTGAGGTCCCACGGATACAGAACACCTTTTTTTCTTCTCCCTCTAGCAGACGATTGACCTTGAATGCGTGCCACTCTCAGTACCTTTCTCACTCGCAACTGGCTACAAGTAGCTGTAGAGTTCGGATGTCTAAGTGTCACTGTTAGGTTTCCTTGCAGTTAGTGGAGCCCCAGGGAGCACACGTCACTAATTGTGTTACTATTTTGTTCCAGGGCAGTGTTCATGAGTTGAGTTGATTTTGAGTTTTAACGTCCCTTTCAGCAGCGAGGCTATATGAGACGGGACCTACTGATCAACATGGAATCCGAACCATATGAGCTCCCGTCGGAAATCGAACCCGGGTCTCCCATGCCAAAGGCGCGTATGCTAACCGCTTAGCCATGAATGATCTTGCCAGTGTTCATATTTTATGCATTTTGAAAACTTTATAATCATTTTTTCTCGTTCAATATATTTGACAAGCCTGGCCCATCTAGTGTGAATGTGTATGATTCTGAATTTACAGAAAAAAAAATATTTACCTGTTACATGTTTCATGTCAGAAAGTGAAAGTGATGCAGTGAGAAGTAAGATAGAACAGACCTTTGCAAAATTGGCAAAACTAATATGTACTTCAAAAATTTCACAAATTTGTAAATGTCTTGCCTTCCATTAACAATAATTTTGAGGGGTTCGTTTATTATCATTTGCATATCAGTGTCAGTGTAGCCATATATGAAGCTATCTATATTCACATTAGAAAACTTATACCAGACTGGTTTGAGCATGTTATATCCATGCACATTGCTATATTTCTTTATTATACTTATGGTGCATTATGTCCTATAGCTACAATGTATATTTAAAACAAATTTGTCTTTCAAAAGTAATTGTGCTCCTTTTAATATTTAATAATTAATAAGGGGTCCCAGGGATCTCACGTCACTAACTATGCACTAAAAATTCACCAGTTGAGGGTTAAATTTGTTGTGAGGTCAACTTTCTTCTCTAGTTTATTCGAAAGTTAGAAAATGAGACATATCATTATGTTCGCCCGAACCGCTAATTTGTTCTCAGTTTAAACTTGTATAACCTCTGTGTATAACGATTTATATAAAAGATTATTGAAAATTCGCGAATGCGGACTTTAATACAGTTGGCCGAAGGAAGGATCACATAGACGATCGTTCTTTTTATACTACATGTTGAAATGACGTGGTATCCACAAGAGTGACACATAATCGCAATTTAGTTTAAAGTTCCTCTCCTCTCCCAATGCACACACACACACACACACAAAAAAAAGTGTTTGGAAGAAAATTGACAGGGAATCTCGAACAGCACACTACAAGAGGAAACGCTTTTTTTTTTTTTTTTTTTTTTTTTTTTTTTTTTTTTTTTTTTTCATGGAACGAAATGAGTACAGTCCGCGTGCGGTAGCATCCCGTGGATATCTGACAGTCGACATATTAAAGGTTTCCGGTTTATCTAGTAAATTCTATACGAAACTTGAATATTTCACAAACACAAGCAAGCATGAATAAACTGCTTTAAAAAAAGAAAAATCGTTATTCCTGAATTGCTTGTTTCAAATACATCACCAGGTGGAGTAGCTGATAATAATTTGTAGTGTTAGTCCAAATTCGAATAAATAAGTATTCGTCATTAGGAATATATAAATAAATAGCTCAAAGATGACCTACCAGTGAGATTGTATAAAACTATTATTAATAAACGTTAACCATTAGCTTAATCATTTAAGGCTTGCAAAATTATGCGAAAATAAAATTCCAAATGTTGATCCAATAGGTGTATATTATGATTCCATAGAGCAAATACGGCAAAAGTGACTGCGTAACCAAATCAGCTCCTGAAACAGTTATTGCGACACAGTCCGACTCAAGTTGCATAACCTGCAAATCCATTGTTGGGTTGCAATTTCCAAACCACTGATCACCACTAACAACGTTTTCGCGCTATGAAAATAATGCCGAGGACATGCAAAGTAGACAACCAGTGGCGATATGATTTTATAAGTCCTCTTTCACCTTATTTCCAGTAACAGGTCGTGGCGAATTTCCAAAAAGCTTATGCTTAAAACTGCTTTCTTCCTACTATAATATGGCGCCTCTGTAATACTGTGGACCACAATTTCTTAGTATTCCGTGAGTTTCGTGATTATTTTTTAATGTTTTATCCAAAATAATGTAATCATAATTTATTATTTATATATATTTCAAATATTCTACGAAATATTGTTCTATATAAATAATGAAACTGTCAGTGTAATGCATAAATTCACTAAAATGTCGGAAATGACTATAAAGCAATATATATATGTCATAGACAAATCATCCTTTTTAATGATTTAATCAAATATTTGCTAGGAAATTATCCTTTTTAAGAATCAATTTGAACATTTTATTCTTTTTCTTTCTAAACTGGTTATGTCAAAAAGAAAGACTTTATAAAAATTACACTGTGGATTTTGTCTTCGAAAAATCTAGTTTATGTGAAATGTCAGTAATTATTTTAAATATTAATTTTAAAAAGTACGAAACGAGTTAGCGTTGATAAATAGTTGTTTTATTTCTAGCATATATTTTATTATAAATCAAATAGTTTGTGTGGGTTTGAGAATATGGGAATTCAATGAATGAGTAACTAACGGTCTATTACTGGGGTCTTCTAAAACGTTCAGGCAAGTCAGAAATGCTACAAAATTATGTTCCGCAACTATAATTTGTCATGATAACATAAAGACCATTGTATTTAATCGCATATTCTATCCAATGCATGTAGACAGCTAAAAGTTAGTATCAGTGGCGACGGAAGATGAACAACTTTGTCCGGGTTGGATTTTACACACACACACAAAAAAAAAAAAAAAAAGTTCATTGGATAGGAAGCAAAGTCTATCGTACGTTGTAATCCCTCCCCCTCTCCAATATATACTATATGAGATTTAACTTGTAGACTCTAGTGAGCTACAGGAAAGAGAATGCAGGCTTTCTAATGCTCCTATATTTCCTATTTCTCCTATATATTTGCGTCTCTTCCTATAAACTCCTATATTTAAATGAAACCTCCTATATTTTTGTGGCATTGCTACTTCCACTTGGGAAAATAACATAAGGAAATAAGATGGTGGTTGAAGGGCCTTTTGCCTTCACAGTAGGGTGGTTGAATGGAGACTCTTCTGTGTTTCGTCCTTTCCTGCTTATTGTCTAAAGTTAATTACACCTTCAAAATGGAACAAAAAATAAACTAGTTTTGTCATATTCATTAAGATATATACAGTATATAGTGCAGATCCAAAGAGACCGCAGTGGCAAAGATTTCAAGAGAAGAAAGTGCGTTAAGAAATGCGAAGCAAGAAGCAATCAAAGAAAGTTTCAAAGAGTGAATCGTCTCTGAAGAAATTAAATGAAACGGATGAAACAGTACAGAAGGAAATGAAAGTAGCTACTAGACTGATGAAAGATGCTCAGACATTATCGTCTGCGCTATGAAAAAAGGACATGGCTGACGTTAGTGTTTCCCAGGCAATGATCCAGACCGCATCCCTGAAGATGAATGAACTACATAAAATTCAAGACGAGCAGAATAAAGAGAAACGGAAGATGGCAAATAAGCATATTCAGGCACTGAAGAAAATGAACGTGTAACTGATACTTTTACTGCTGTATATATTTCTGTAGATGCACTAACAACGTACATTCGCGAAGTGTCCCCTCTGGATTCGTTTAAAATTGATTCAAATACAAAGCTCTCCATGGCCCAATGTGCATTGCACTAATTTTAGCGGCCCATACCTGTAATTTGCATATTTATGGGTCTTAATATATCGGGAATTCAATCATATTCAATCATAACGCTCGGACACAAAATTGCTTTTAGTTTCTTTAGATGTGACTGGACATGAATGTGTGCATATGTAAACAAATTAGATCAAGTACTGCTTCTCTGGAAAATGTTACCTACTCCGGCTGCTATCTTGGATTCAACTTTCGGGTTTTTAAATGGAAATAGGTGGAAGTGATGCATCAAATTCATGGTGTAGTGAATTTTACTGTAGCTTGTACCGTTTGGAAGCCATTGCATGTTGAATTCCTTCAGGCACTTCACGAATAGACACTGTAGAGTAATATGAGTTAAGCTTACGTTTTTGATGTTGATAAATCAAAACAGTTTTTAACTGGAAAAATGCTATAAGTATAAACAAACTCTTTACAACATTGATGTCATAGTTTTATTAAATTTCTGTGAGTGATTATTACTTCCATGCTATACTATATATAAAAAAAAGTATTGTATTACGGTCAAAATGCCTAATGGAAATCCAGATACGACCAGATTTGGATGAAGACTTACCATTTCGTATTGACGTCTTATGTCTGCATGTGTGTACGTTCAGAGAATATTTCGTCAACGATAAATTACGTAAAAGATTATGTATGTATATGATTTGAAAAAAATAGGAATTAACATAAAAATGATAGGATCTTACAAGTGATGAAATTATTCACATCTTGGAGACGTATACTTATAAACACTGATTTTCTGATTCAGATCCTTTTTACACTTTCCTTATGGTCGTTGCTTAGTACTGGTGAACTACGTACGAAAACACTAAGAAACTCGTATAAAATTTTGCAACGAGATAATTACCCATTTAGTTACATTTAGAGTAGCATATATGTTCATATAACAATTGATGTAATTTCCATGTGATTTTTTTTATTTCTACTTTGTTACTTTTTCACAGCTTCACGAAACCTCCTATATTTTTTTTCATTAGCATTGGAAAGCCTGAGAATGTTACTTTTAAAAAAGTGACGTTACTAAATTAAAATTGACCATTTTCACAATATAATCAAGATGAAAAATATTCATTCACCAATCGACGCACTTAAGATGTCTGCACTGAAATTTCCAGAATACGCTTTCTTTACTTATATGAGCTCCTCGGCAATGGTACTGGGTTATTTCATAACTTCCTCGAGAAGATCCTTATGGGAGTGAAGAATCATAAGTAGTTTAATCTATGTTGGATCATGGTATTCTGAAGATTTCATTCTTCGTAGAACCGTAAATGCTCTTTCTGCTGTCACTGATGTCATAGGTAGTCGCGGCGATTGTCGAAAAGTGTGTGAATATTTGTATATCAATGTTAGCTTTCCTGGTTGTTTTGAACACTTTGTATAAATAATAGGATACTATCTTTTTGAGCTAAAATATCGTATATCGCATTTCATATTTTACTAAGTAAATTGCCAACAGCAACGCAAGTAGGTACTAGCCATTTGTACTCTTAAACAATGAAAGTGTAAGAAGAGTTTTGATTCCTTGCTCATGAACATCTTAAAATTTTGTCTGGAAAATTGTGTGATCAGATTATTTAATAACAAATTTGCAAAACAAATAAATAGAAAGGATAATATTAATCATAATAATGAGGCTTGTTTTGTAGAAGTTATATTGAACTTAGAGATTAATGAACAATTTATATTTTTAATTCCACACATGCTATTAAATTTATGTTATTACTCTTAAAAAATGAAAGACAGTAAATCTACAAGCATATGCTACGACATTTAAAGAAATACGCAATTGCCATATTAATTGCTTTGAATTGCAATTAAAACGCAATTCCTGTAGCTTTCTTAACTCCATGGGAAAATAACCAGTACGTACTCACGCAACGGGAAATATTATATGGCACCATTTTTTCTATGAACCAGTAATACATACAAAAAATTTACATTTCCAAATGAAACTATATATACTAAGAGGTGACTTCAAAAAAGGAGGGAGGCAACTGCCCCCTCTTAACCCCCTAATCGCCGCCCCTAGTCATAGGAACGGTGAGGTAAAGCATTGTTAGCTTATTAACTTCCTAAAACAAATCATAAGTTATCTCTTTTGGTTCAGATTTCAATAAGATAACCAGATATTCAATATCTTGTTTAAAGAGTAATTTTTGCTTCGGTGAAGCGAGGAAAAGATTTTAACTGTGCTTTTAAGTTTTTGAAATGTATGTCCTTGAATACATTTCGATTAAAACTGGAGATACCGTAAGATGGGGTTAATTTTGCACATCAGGGATAACTTTGCACAAAATATGAAAAAGAGTTGCACAGTCCTCTGTCGGTAAAACCATGAACTATAAAGAGAAAGTTTCAACTGCCACCGTAAGATAGGACATTTAACATTTGACTATAATGTTGGTGGGTAACATCAATTCTAATTACCTGAAGGGTTTGTTGTTGTAGAGGCATGGAAAGCAGTCACCTTAAAGGCCGACAAAATTTGAAAGATATCACCTACAAGAATTTCCATCAAAGTTAAGTCAGTTTCGTAGAATACTACTGTATATAAAGGAACTTCGAAGCAATAGTTGAAATTGAACTGTGAAGCGTTTCAGTAATAAAATAATAATAATAATAATAATAATAATAATAATAATAATAATAATAATAATAATAAACTGAGAGAAGGCGGTTTCAGCCTTTAATCAGGGTTACTTTGCACCGCTCCAAAGTAATCCCCTAGATAGGAAATTATTACTGCTACCTTCTGCCTTCTAATTTTACGTAAATTTCCTATTCAGGCACCAGTAGATGCTGGAATGATATGAGTTGAGTTGAGTTGATTTTGAGTTTAATGTCCCATTCAGCAACGAGGCTATATAAGACGTGGACCTACTGATTAACGTGGAATCCGAACTCCATGAGCTCCCACCGGGAATCAAACCCGGGTCTCCCACGCCAAAGGCGCGTGCGCTAACCGCTTAGCAAATGAAATGAAAACTTTGAGTTTTACGTCCCACGGTTATGTCGGTTAGATTAAAGGAGACGGTAATGATGAGAAATGAATGAAGTGGTGGAATGAAGAAAGTGGGAGGAAACGGGAGAACCCCGAGAAAACTCACGCACACCACTAAGTTTCCTTGGCAGGGGCCGTGTTCGAACCTGGGAGCCCAAGCACCAGAGGTGAACGCTCTACCATTGAGCCACCGCAGCCCCTTGCCGAAATGAATTTCTTGTTGGAAAATAAATCACGAACAGTGACGGATTCAGAAAATTGTTTCATAGGGGCTTCACTCAGAAAAGCTTTTTTTTTTTTTTTTTTTTTTAGAAATCATTCGACTTCGGGAGGGGGGGGGGCTTGAAGCTTATACGCATACGAATGGCTAACATCAGATTTTTTAAAAAAAGAAATCGTGTAATTTGAGTGGGCTTCAGCCTGAAAGTCCCAAACCCCGTAAATATTCCACTGATTACGTTTGCGACATATTCTTGGACATAAAGAGCAACTAAGGCAAATTAGTTCACGGGGATTTTTTTCTGTTCCTAAGTTGGCAGTTCTGTGGGGCATATCCTAAACCATCAGAATGTGGTTCCTTTGCCGGTACCGAAAATAAATGTCTTTACAAAAATCGATAATTCATACTGAGTGCTGTTACCATCATTCTAATATCAATATTTGTAGACTGTATGTAGTTTTATGTAGGAAGTGAAATGTATAAATATTGATGGAAAAACAACACAGAAACATTATGTTCGTATGTTTAACCAATGTTTTTTATATGTTGTGCAAAGTATCCCCATATATGGGATAACTTTGCACCAAAGTTTATATTTCAATAACTGTGGTCATAATGTTTTCCTCATATATCTAGCTATTATATGTTTAAAATACAGTGTTCTAAATCATTCCGTTTGTAAGTTACATGCGATTTTCTTTAAAATTCCTTAAATCTTGTGCAAAGTAACTCCGTCTTCCCGTATGTGAACAGATTTTCCAATAGTAGAACGTTATTTTTTTTATTACTGTTCATCATCAACTATTAAAATCCTTCAGCACGAGAAAGTATAGTCCTCAAATCTTCAGATCATGGTGTTTAAAACCAAGTCATAAGATTCAAAGTATTTTTCATGGTAATATTCTTTTGGTGCTTGAACACATGATCGGTGTCGGATTTTACCGTATCAAGTTTTATTAGGGATTCTTCTCTACCGTGGTAATGTAGACTCAAATTTTCTGACTTCTCCAAAACTTTATTATAAACTTCAACGAAGCCGTTAAATTCGATTGAAAAGAATGTTTCGCTACTTCTGCTGGTCTATTCATCACTTTAGCGCTTTTCTGTAATTGTTTGGAACAATGTTCAGGGAAAATATGAAAATATATACTATCACACGCGTAGTTGTTATTGCATTCGTTCATTCCTTTTTTTTTTTTTTTTTTTCTCGTCCTCGAAGGGAATCTATCATCTTAGGTTCACCAGTTTTATTATTATTATTATTCTCATCCAAAGCAGGAGGTTCTCTAATCAACCTAAACAAAGTGCAAGAGAGAAGACCAATTGGCACAAGATTGACCAATCTTGTGTCAATTTAGAAGTGAGGAAAACCAATCAGGAAATCATGAAATTATGTAACAAGTATACTAATGTACATATTGTCGATCTTGCGTCTCTCGACCGAACGCACCATACTCAGCATGGTCTACATTTAAACCGCAGAGGTAAGCTTTTCATTGTAGACAAGGTAAATCAATTAATAAGTAATAAGTCCAGTGCAAAATCATATAGTATAGTACAGTACAGAAATGGGTAAACAAAATCTTTATCCTGCAAACAGGTTACTAATAATACAAAGGCAACGTCTAAATGTACAGTTGTAAAAGATGCCTCTAGAGATTTGAACACATTTCAGTTCTCCAACGTAAGTTTTAGTTTAGCTATGGGGAATGGATTGCTTGAAATGCACAGTGAGGATAGCCAAATGTTGTTTGTAGCAAAAGAGATGCTTCACAATTTGGGGCGTACATCAGTGACACTAGTAAATCTTAATAGTGAAAAGACAGTACATAACCAAACTTGTAACTTTAAAAAAAGGAGTACAGATACATCTACTGAGAGTTCGCAATCCATGGCTTTCTTTAATGGTAACGCAGAAGGCAATGAAAACGTTTCGGAACACAACAAAAGAAACGCAAAAGTTATCCTCCCAATTTCTCAATGCATGACACCACAAAATAAACATACACATTCAACAATAGGCGCCCCAAGTAGTAGTACGCGTGTGACCAATCGACAAAGGCGATTACCCGAAAAACTCAGGAATAATGATTTTTTATGCGACGAGACAATAATATCACTTCTAAAGTAGTTAATGGGGAACATGTATCTAAGTTTGATGAAAATCTAAGCATCAAAGAGATAACAAATGCTCCACTCATCGACATAGATACCTCTTCTAGGTCAGTATGCTATCAATCAAACCAATATAATACAGTTGAACTAAAGGTACTACATCAGAATATACAATCCATTAGAAATAAAATAGATGAACTAGACATACTAATCAGAAACGACACTGAGCTGATGAACCCAGATATAATTTGTATTACCGAACACTGGTTGAGGGAAGATGAAATAGAGTATACAGTCCTACCAAATTATATATGTGTTGGTGGATTTTGCCGGACATTCAGTAGGTGCGGTGGTGCTTTAATGTTTGTGAGAAAAATATTAAAGTATAAAGTAAAAAACAACAGCATGTATCTGAATGAGGAACAGACATTTGAGCATGCAGTAATAGAAATCGAAAAATCAGGACATAGGTTCATTATAATAGTCATGTATAGAACACCTGACAGCTCCTTTCCCCGTTTTATTGAAAAATTAGAACAACTGTTAACTCTGGTTAAGAAAGAGAGTAAACCAATCGTATTATGTGGCGACCTAAACATTGATTTCCTGACACCATCAAATCACCTAACATTATTATCAAACACTTTGCAATCCTTCGGCCTACAACACACTATAAACACTCCAACCCGCATTACAGAAAACTCAGAATCTTGTATAGATCAAATTATAATAGATAATGAAACTACTTCCTTTAAAACAAATAATCTTAACACATCACTCTCCGACCATAATGCAGTTCAAATAAACATAACACTTCAACCCCAAGATCGGAAAATTGATAGAAAAGAATGTAAGTGGGCAAGAAACTTTCATGAAACGAACGTGGAGTACTTTCAATATCTTCTTAGCAAGGAAGACTGGATGGACACACTACTAGAAAATGACGTAAACAATAAATACAGACAGTTCATTAATACAGTTAGGCACTATTTCGAAATAGCCTTTCCACTTAAAAAGATAAAGATATATTCTCACAAAACTAGATGCAACTGGATAACACGAGGCATAGTTAATTCCTGCATGAGAAAGAAACAACTACATACAATTGTGAAAAGGACGAATAATAGGAAACTAAAAGAATATTTTAATAAATATAGAAGTATTCTTAAAGGAGTAATAAAAGAAGCAAAGAAAATGCACACATCAAATAGGATATCTAAATCTGATAACAAGAACAAAACACTATGGCAAGTAGTAAATGAACAATCAACCGCATCAAAAGCGCAAAAAATAGAAATTAAAAAAATAATACAGCATGGCCGAGAAATAACAAATAAACAACATATTGCAAACCTACTTAATGATTTTTTTTGCCAACGTTGCAAAAACATACTCAAATTCTGAGTCTGAAAAGACTATCAACATAAAATTATCTAGTAATTCTGTATCTATATACTTAATACCTACCACAGAGTTAGAAATAAGATCGATTATTAAAAAAATGAAGACAAAAAAATCTTCTGGGCCCGACGATATTCCTTATTACTTGCTTAAAATGTGTGCCGAATATTTTCTTATACCGTTGACTGATATATGCAATTCCTCTCTTGAAACGGGAACATTTCCAGAAGATCTTAAACTTGCAAAAATAAGACCTATACACAAAAAAGGATCAACTACTGACCCAGGAAATTATCGTCCTATCTCTATTCTATCTGTTTTCTCCAAAATTTTAGAAAAAGTTATGTATAACAGATTGGTGCCCTTTTTGGAAAAGAATAATATCTTCACGAAGAGCCAATTCGGGTTTAGGAAGTGCAAATCAATTAACAATGCTGTAGTTGCTTTTCTAAGTGATATATATATAAAGCGGAGAGCCAGAAGAATCCATAAAATGGAATTTTTCTGGATCTCACAAAAGCCTTTGACCTTGTTAATCACAAAATTTTATTGAATAAATTGCGTAGTTATGGTATTAGAGGTCATGCTAATTTATGGTTCCACTCCTATTTGACTAACCGCATGCAATATGTAGAAATAGGTCCAACCAAGTCAGAGGTAAGACACATTAGGCACGGAGTTCCACAAGGATCAATATTAGGTCCTATACTTTTCCTTATCTACATAAACGATCTTCCTGATTATATAGTTCCAAACAAAAGCGTACTTTTTGCGGATGATACAAATATTTTAGTTGAAATTCCAAATAACATTTGCTCCGAGGAAATCATATTTAAGAACACGACAGATAAAATTACAGAATGGATAAAAGCAAACCAACTTAACTTAAATGCAGCGAAAACAACTATAATGAGTTTCAATGAAGGAAAACTGAACTCTCTAAATATACATCAAATACGTATAGACGGGGAACTCATACAGGTATCTGACACTTGTAAATTTTTAGGGATAAAATTAGACTCTAAGTTAACATGGGACGATCACGTGAATGATTTGTTGAGGAAACTAAGCGCGAAAATATATCTTATACGTAAAGTTAGTAAGATTCTAACTACAGAAACATTGAAAACAATTTATTTCGGATTGATTCAGTCAATTCTATCGTATGGAATCATTTTCTGGGGTAATACCTGTTATGCAAAGAAAGTGTTTACTATGCAGAAGAAAATGTTACGAATAATGTTATCAGTCCCGTTTCATACACCAAGTAGACCACTGTTTCAGAAACTTAAAATATTACCATTGCCGTGTATATACATTCTAGAAACAACATCATTTATACATATGAATAAAAGAAACTTTCAACTCAACTCGGACCTACACGAATACAACACAAGAACAACCAATCATATTCATATCCAAAATTTCCGTCTAACAAGAACTCAAAATTCGTTACACCACATAGGAATAAAACTTTATAATAAATTACCAGATCGTGTCAAACGAATGCCAAACTTGCAGTTTAAAAGACACCTCAAGTTACTGTTACTCAAACATCTTTTCTATGGTTTAGATGAATATCTTCACTGTGATCTTTCTTTATAATGTAAATATTAAGATTTATTTGAATTTTAAAACATATAAAACAAGGTAACTTTATATTTTCTCTAAAAGTACACTTAGTTTGTTTTATTGTTACGTATATATTTTGTATTATTACTTTATATACTGTATTATTATATATTATTTTTTTAATAATTGTATTACTAATTGTAGCGTATCTCTTGCAATAATTATTATTATTATAACTTGTAATAGTAACTGTATCTCTTGACGAAGCCATGAACGCTAAGTTCTTACGGCGGAAAATGAAATAAATAAATAAAATAAATAAAGAGCAGAAGCTTGTAGGGTAAGCAGGAACTCTGTTCGACTATATTTGATTCTAGGATGATTCGAAAAATCAAGTTTTTTCTTGTTTATTTATGTATCTGTTCGTGGTCACACATCCTATAGAGACTTGAGTTCAGCAAGGGTCGAGGAGGAGCAGAGAAGCGACACAGGAAAGCGAAACAGCACAGTCCATTTTCAGTTATTTTATTCTAGCTTATTTGACAGAATGTTATCTATATAGTGTTTTCGTGGCAGTTGAAAGTAGAAAAAAGAAGGAAAAAGAAAACTATTAGGAGTAGGGATGATGGATGAAAAACAAAAGCAGCACACATGGTCTTCGGAAGTAGAACGTTATTTTTATTATTACATCTTTGTCAATAATTGATTCCACGGAAAACTGAGAGTGATTATTCATTACATGATTCCTATTATCATTTTTAATACTTCGTAAATTTTTAAATTGATTCTCCTAAACATTGACCGGGCTATAGCCCGGGCGGTTCCACCACTTCTGGTTAGCATGAAAGCACGTCGTAATTAAAATATCAACAAATAAAGAGAAGTCGATTTTTGCCAGTTTGTAGCTTGTAGCAAAGAAATCATTGAATTTTCTAATGAACCGATGAAAGAATAAATCTTCGAAGAAATACTGAAGTAATTAAATGTTTAAACTATAAAATAATATACTGTATGTTACTATATGAACTTAGCGGATGTTAAACACAAGGACTGGTCAAATATAAACTTAAAAAAAAAAAAAAAAAAAAAAAAAAAAAATAGCTATGAACCGACTTCAAAAAAGGCAAAAAATAATAAAAGCTCTACTGTCGTATCTTTTTAATGAGCCACCTACGCAAGGTCTATTTACTGATGTACTGAAGACAGCAATATAAAGCCATGCATATGAATCCGAGAATTCGACCAATTTCTCTATCTGTGTTCTCCAAAGTACTTGAGAAAGTCATGTACAGTCAATAAATTATATTTTAAATAAGTGTAATATATACTAAGTTCTTCTGAATATGGTTTTCGAAAAGGAATGAGTACTCAAATAGCTTAGAAAGCAAATAATTCGTTGTTTTTTCTTCTTCTTTTTTTAAAACAAAAGCTTTTGATACAGTAGATTATATTATTGAATAAACGGTACTCATATAGCGTCGGAAGAACTTGTCATAGTTGGATAAAATCTTATTTACAAAATACACACGTCGTAACTTACATATTGGTATTCTTGAAACCTGTCAATAAAGGTACAATCAAACTAGTATAGGAATTCTGTAGGGTTCTATTCTTAGTTCACGGTTTTTTCTTTTGTATATCCTTTTGTTGATCTCTCAATTTGCCCATAACTATGTGTTTGCGGGTGACACTACAGCTTTAGTATATGATAGATGTCTAAATGAACTAACTGAAAATATGTTTTTAATTCTTAAGAATGTGGAGGATTGCCTTCCTTGTAATAAATTAGAAGTAAATAGAACTTAATAAGTGTGTACAGATTTTTTTTTTTTTTTTTTTTTTTTTTTTTTTTTTTTTTTTTAAATCTCAAAACCAATCCTTGCTCTGCTCACATATTTAGTAAAAATCTTCGTACGGTAGATAAACTAAATTACTAGGTATGCAAATACACAACGATCTAAAATGGGATCGATAATGAACATCTTGTGTCTGTTTATGTTTAGAGTGTTACAAGACAGAAAAGCTTTAATTAAGGTTTATTTTGCACAATTTTAGTCTCTCGTTCAGTACACAATTGTTTTCTAGGATACTTCTAATCTGAGCCAATTAATATTTAAAAGTCAATAAAGAGGTTTGCACATAATTGAAGCTATTTCTCAAACAATGGTCATGTAAATTACTGTCAACCAGATGAATGTAATACCTGTTCCATGTCTTGCTATGTTATACATATATATTATTAATTCTGGACTGGTGGCGTAGTCCTGTAATCTCTTTCTTAGGAATCGAGATACGTATAAAGGTTGATTTTATATGATGCTCTGTGTACCTGGCAACTACGTCGGATTCAAGCCCCTATCGTTAGTAGTAGATTCTTATTGGTTCCGAGCCCACGTTAATAGTAGGTCCCATTCTTCATAACCTCGGTGCTGCATAAGGACGCACAACACAAAAACTCAGAAAATTTTTATTATGAGCACGTCAAAATGGATGAAACAGTTTATTAAAATTTTGGTCAACTTCAAATGACGGTGTCTTAAAGTTTAAATCTTTGAAGCCTAATGTTTCAGTTGTAGTTATAGTTTTTAATTCGATAACCTATTTACAACAACAAATAATAATAATCACTACACTTCCAGATGGACAATTGGCGCACTAGTGTAGCATTTCATAGAAAACACTTTCTTTTTTTAAATATTAGAAGTCTTGTATAAAAATGGTAGCAAAATACAAGTTAACCTGCAAATCACAACTTCCATGTCTATCTTTTTAACGTTAAATCTTGAGCTAATTGTTAACAAGATTCGATAATCCAATCAAGTAAATATATATACTTGAAGTAAATACACACACACACACACACACACATATATATATATATATATATATATATATATATATATATATATATATATATATATATATATATATATATATATATATATATATATATATATTTATTTATATATGGAATACTGAATAAACATGGAAATACTGAATAAATCGTTCGCTATCTAATAATATTTATTAATTTATTTCGTTTTCAGTTGATTCAAAGAGAAGTTATGTTTCAGTTTTATGCATGTACTTTACAAAATACTGAGGTAGAAAAATTGAAACAATGGAAAATTTATTATTACAATATTTTCAATCTCGTGCTTGTTACAATTGAGCAAAATACATGTCTTTTAATATGCACATGATTAATCAATGAAATGCTGTTTACAGTACGTATCAGAATCGAACTGTTTAACAATAAATAAACTGAAAATAATCTTTTCACTTATTATTTTTCAATGTTTTATTTCATTAACTTTGTAAACTAAATTGGTTTGTGATTTCTTCTAACTCCTTGCTGAAGATTTGAGAATTGGAACTAAAAAAGAAAAGTTAAAATTCGCCGAACTTAATCAAGCGAACAGCATTCACAATATGTTATTTATCATGTTATTTTCTGGCAACTCTTGACTCTTCCACCAACTTCCATTTGGTGTTCTGCATCCTTTTTTAGCTGCTGCAATCGGACCTTCTTTGGTTCTATCAGTGTTCCAAACCATTCTTCTATCGTGTGCTGATAAAAGACTTCTTGCATCTGAGTCTGCAGATAAGCTTCCAAAGAAATAATCTCATTTAAGACGCTGAAGAAAAGAAAAATATGCTTTCTTTAGTTAAAATTTATAACAAACACTTAAAATATAATTATGGATAAGACAAATTATTCATAATGAGATGCAAATATATAAAATAAATAAATAAACAAAATAATAATAATAATAATAATAATAATAATAATAATAATAATAATAATAATAATAATAATAAAAACTTTCCCAGAAGTGTTAACTATCAAATTTTGGAGAAAATTATTTTTTCTTAAATAATTTAGTGATGTTAACCTTCTCTGATGCTGTCTTGGTATGTATACAGAGTTCTCAAAATGGTTATCATAATACGTACGAGAAAGAATGTGCGGTGGCCCAGTAGGTAGGGCCAGTAGGCCCAGTAAACCTACTGGGCCCAGTAGGCCCAGTAGGTTTACTTATAAAGTTGTGTAACATACATGATACAATTTTATATTGTCTTATGGTCATCGATCACCCAGTGATAATGTCTTAGTAAAGGCTGGAAGATAAATTATAGCAAAGGTACAAATATTTAATATTGGCGACTACCCTCAGGTTCATCTATACCAATGGGTACATTGCCATAACTGTAAATACTTCAACGGGCGTCGTTAGAAGAAGGACGAGTGGGATATGTCCCATGCAATAATTTTCTGTATCATGTCTAAGGTATTTTCCCGTAAGGCAGACGATATTGCTGCTAATATGTGCCGAAATTAAGTATTAACAATCCCATAATGTTTTCAGTATTTTGTGATGGTACTAGAGATATTACAGGAGTTCAACAAGAAGCCATTTGTATTCTATGAATAAATAAAAGGTTCGAACCTAATGAAAGATTTATGGGATTTTACAAAGCTATGGCAAAAAATGGTGAAGCTGTATTATTTATTATTGAAGGCGCTTTATTAAGAATTCAACTATCTATGTCAAACTTACGAGGGCAATACTACGATGGGCCTGGCAATATGAGTAGTTCAATGAAGGAGTTCAGTATCTTAATATGGAAAAATAGCTGCTTACACTATACCTAGGTATATGCATTGCAGTGCTCACTGTGTAAATTTAATTATGAAGGATAGTGTTGCATTACACACAGTCAAAAACTCAATGCAGTGTATTAATGAACTTGGCAATAAGCTCAATCAGTTTCCCAACGCAAAGGCTAACATTAATTATGTTCAGGAATAAATTGCATGTGATTCTTTGATAAGCATTTCGGATACATCATTTGTGTCCAACTCGATAGAAAATATCAGTTTGAAGGAGCTGTAAGCAAATATGAAATAATACTGTGAACTCTAGAGGAGTTGGTTAAAGATAAGTCCGAGAAAGCAAGTGGTTTGAATGTTATTTTGCCTCCATTATGGCACTCGAATTGCTATTCTATCCTGAATTACTGAATAAAATATTTCAAGCGATAACTGTTATTCTACCAGGACTTCTGAAATCTGTGGAACAGATCTCAAATGGCATTTGTGACTTGCGTTTTGTATAAAAGTTTTCTACAGTATTTTCGAATTGCGAGGAAAAATTTAGGAACACCATTTTCTAGTAACTATTCAATGTAAATAAACATCATTTACATAGGAAAAGTTACATTGTTGCAAGAGCCAGAACACGCCCTCTTCTACCTGAAATTCGATAAAAATCTGGAGGAGACTGAAGGAAGAACTCTGGAGGAAACTAAAAACTGAAGAAACTGCCGGAAAGGCTTACAGGACTTCATCCTATTTATGCATATAAATCCACAAGACTAATACATACGAGAATACAATGAGGTGATTGACGCAGTTCTTTTGGGATTAAAAAATAAATTCGCCAGGCACAAATTAAACAAGCTCTAACGATGGAAATATATTGCTAACGGAGGAGAACTCTAGTGATTTGAAGCTACATCCGGAAATTGACACATCATCTTTAGATTCAGAACTGAGATTATTCCTGAAGAATAAAAACATTGATGGTCTTAAGGACACAATGGTTGTTCATAAAATGAGTCCTGAAGAACGGAATTTAGTTTCAAATGTGGATAAGCTTCTTCGACTGCTGTTGGTTTTCCCAAAACCAAGCTGTGAAGCAGAAACAAAATTTCAGTGTTCTTTGTCCCTTGAAAACATATTTGCCTTCTACTATGACCCAGAAGACACTAAATCATGTGATAGTTTGTTATACTCCTCACGATATTTTGGAGTGTTGGCAACAAAAAGTTGCTGCAATTTTTTCTTCCGAAGGATGACTGAAGAAAGACATAGTTTCTGAACACCGAGAAATGAGATCGATAACTTTGAAAAATGAAATGAAATATTTTAGTTTTACGTCCCACGGTTATGCCGGTTAGGCTAAAGGAGACGGTGATTATGAGAAATGAATGAAATGGTGGAATGAAGAAAGTGGGACGAAACAAGAGAACCCCGAGAAAACCCACGAGCACGGTGTTTGTCCACTACAAAGTCCACACGACGCGAGCTGGAATCAAACCAGGGACCCCAATCACCGGAGAGGAACGCTCTACCAATGAGCCACCGCGCCCCCCATCGATAACTTTGAACACTGCCGTTTGGTCTTTCGATAAGTTAATTGATCTTTTTCTATTCAATGTATAAAGATATTGATTCATTTCTATTGAGCCTAAGTCAATGTGCAACTGTACCGCGTACGCGCAATCCATCGCCGTGAAATTTCCACGAGGCAAACAACAGTATCTCGTTAGTCACGCAGCACAGCAGTGTGGTCGAACATAGTCTGCTGCCGCCGAAACTGAACAGATTCTGGGAGAGGTGTATTATGGCTCTTTCCGATGCGCATCGCAGAAATGTATCAAGTGTGTAATTTCCGTGTAGGTCATGTTACTGTTAATCGTAATATACGGAAATATGCGGCCCACCACACCGACGCAAACAGATAGAAACCGGTCTTCCAAGAAGATCCCGCCGCTATTGCGCTTGCGTGTGGTTCTGCAATGGCGACCTAGGAAAATCACCGTACAGCGTGTGATGACCAGCGAATGCCGCACATCACAGGCGACAATCAATCGCGTAATTCACAGGGATTTACGCCTCATGATCGTTTGCAAGAGCATTGTGCATACCCTGAAACCGTTCATGTGGCTAAACGAAAAAGGAACTGCAGGAGACTGTATAAGCGTCATCTCGCGGATGATCGGTGGAAGTTTGCTGTTACCCTTAACGAAGCGTGGATTTACCTCACATATTGTGGTAAAGTTCGTGCCATTACACACAGACCTGCTAACGCCAAGAGCCGAAGCACGTTCTTCCGCAGTGCGCAAATAGTTTCCTCAAAGGGTTCATGATTATGGCAGGTTTCTCGTATAGCGGCAAGCTGTCTCCAAAAGTGGACGAAAACGTTAAAATTAATGTTGCGTACTACCAAACTCATGTCCAGACTGAAATTACCAGCATGAAATTCCAGCACTGTACCGACAAGACGTGAACCAGGTTGAACTGCACCAAAACTAGGCATCCAGCCACACGACGAAAACATCGCTGTAATTCTATCACAGTATGGAACTGGAATTTGGAATTTCTGCAATCCTCGTCAACGATCCAGATAGCAGTCCAATAGACTATTGTGCTTTAGGACTCGTCAAGCGGCGTCTGTCCCATCGTCTCCGGCCTGGGAAAAGTTTGTAAAAACAAATGGAATACAATACTCATGATCCAGGTGCAACGCAGTCTCCTGCAATGAAACTCTGATGCTGTGCAACGGTCAGTAGAGGTGGCCTGCAGATTGAACAGAGCCGGTGGTGGAAATATGGCATTTCCTAGGTAAGTGGCACATTCAAATTCGGCTCAATATAAATGAATGAAGCTTTGTATTATTTTGACATAAATATATTTCTTTTCAGGTAAAACAACTAAATTTGTAGAATTGGAGTGATAGGCTTTGGAGATTGTACATACTTGCAGGGAAGAATCTAGGGCTTTGTGTCGGAGCAGAGCATTTTATTTGTTGTTGTACCGATTGGTCTGAGAGATGATCGAAGACAGAGAATAAATTATTTCTCTGGAACTAAAGTGACGGCCAGAGCACAGGATAAGTGATTTCCTTGGGTCAGAGTGGTGACCACAATAGTTATAAATGAATTTGAACTTTTAGTTTAGCCAGGGATAATAGCATACTGGGATGAGTGATTTCCATTTCTTCCAAATAAGGAAAACATAGGAGTTTATAATTAAAAAAAAAGAAAGAAAGAAAGAAAAGAAAAAAGGAAGAAAGAAAAAAAAGAAACTTCAAAGACAATACTTTGAAGGTATTTTTAGATGATGATATTATTAGTATTATTATTTATTTATTTACTAAAGACAGAGAAGTCAGTGATGGTTTTCTCTTTAGAGGATTCAGCAGAATCCATGGGCAATAAGGAGGAGGAGGAGGAGGAGATGATTTATTATTATTATTATTATTATTATTATTATTATTATATTATTATTATTATTATTATTATTATTATGGACGAAAAGTTGTAGTCAAGTTTCCCTGATAGAGATATGTGTCGGATGAAACTGTGACGAAGTGGCGGAACAGTGGAATCTAGGCTGAAGGAAATTAATAGTGTTATGTAGGGATTAATGATAAAACAGCAGACAAGGAATAAGGCTCCGAAAAGAAGTGCTCCAGATTTTTTTTCTTTGTTGCTTTAATGGAATTTCATCGAATCATATATAGATCTTACGTTTTATTTGAAGATAAAGCAAACCTTCAATTTTTTTATTGATTTTCTTTTTAGCAGTACTGTAAGGTCATCGATAACGGTGAAAGAGAATCTGACATTCTTTTCATGATTGGTTCGTATTTGTAATTTATTTTGAGTGACTTACCCTAGATCAGCCAAATTTATCAGACGGAAGAGTAAACTACATAACTGCTTCCGAAATCTGATATGGGTACATGGAGGATCAGTTCTCTGATCCTTGACATTCTTAAAATTTCACAAAAGACCTATATTCACTTAGGAGATCCTAGGCTACACTTTAAATTTTACTTATGAGCATAAAGTACACCTATAGGCCTTAAGCTTAATTATAGTTTCCATTTGTCTTTTAAGTCTAAAAATGAATTGTTCTAGTTGTCCCTATATCAAAATTTGAAAGGGTCATAAAAACAAAACCCATGTTTCGATTATTTTTAACAAAACTATTTCATTTTACGAATACAATACATATTCTTCTTAGGCAACTATGTTCACTAGTTCATAAATGTAAAATTATGACTACTGTTCGTGCAGCCGCTATAAAATGTTTTGCTGTTTAGGTAATGAATCACTTGTAGCTGTCTTGTTGCGTCCAGTGGCAAACATCTCGGAGGTAATAATATTTTTTTTTTTTTTTTTTGCCACTTTGTCAATGTTACACATAGTTTGTTTTGTTCCTAAATTTATTCTTTAACAGTTCGCGGTTTATAATACTGCATGTAATATTGTGCTAAAATTCGATTTCTAAGTCCGTTATTGTGCTAAAATTCGATCTAGCTTCACAACTATTAAAAAAGGAAGTACAGTCAACATCTTGACACATAACGAAACTTTCATTTCTCGTATACAAAAGCTTATATATGAAGTTACTTTGCATAAAAAATACATCTCTATACAAAACATTTTTATATAACTGACAGCTACACGCAAAATTTCAAAAACTAATTATTTATATCTGAAAACCTTGAAGGTCAAATGCAATGTGAAGGTCAAATTTCAGGGAAACTCGAAATACCAAAGCTGTATGTTTACTGAAAATTGTTAATAAAAAAAATAAAAATAAAAAAAATCAATCAGCACGATGAACACTTTGAAACATATATTTTAATTATTTAATTTGAAAACTATCAATCGCATGTAAGTTATTAATTTTTTCATAACATTTCCTTTTCGTTAAACATTCCACAGAGACATACGAAGCAATCTTCTTACAAATTTTGTAAGGCTTTATCCACGCACTCTTTCTTTCTTATTCCAAGCTCTTCAGTGGCATTTACATAAATTTATTTCTTTTACAACCATCGTTTTAACTTCCAGCGTTTTCAACATTTGTCACTAAGTTATATATGATCATTAACTTGTTGATATAATTTTTGTCTTTCTTTCAATATGCAGAGTTTAACACCCAAACAAAGAGTTTCTTTTCATTCAATGAGTTCTTCGAAACACAGAGTTGCGTGGCTCTCAAGGCACTGTACAACAAATCTTTAACTTTGTGTTAATAACAAATATCCACCTATTCTCAGAAGGAACACACCTTTCGAATGCTGAAGCAAGTTTTAAAAAAATCATATAATCAGCAATTCCGCTTTCTTAAATGTTATGGAAACCAATATACTTTTCGTTCACAAGACAAAAGTAAAGATGTTTTGCAAGTAAAGATTTATAATATTTTTCTTAAAGTGAAACCCAACTTACTCTTTCAGAAGAGGAATAATGCTTTCCACCTGCATAGGACTAGTGAAGTTGTTTGCGATCTGCCAAGAATTTAACCAGCTTTCAACTCTGGAAATAATATTCACACAATGTAGACTAGCTTTCTTTAATTAGATCAAGCAATTAAAATATTCATATATTTCAAGACAATTTTGCATTCAAGAAATGGTTTCAAATAGTGTACTTAATCTTACTCATGTCATTTTGACCTCATTGTATTACTGAAATGTTGGTAAATTAATGCAAACTTTAGTGTACATTGAATCTGACAAATGACTCTAGTCATGAAACACGTTATGTCTATGAAACATGTTAGGCCTATATACCTTATTATGTATCACTTGAAAACTTACATTTTCTCTTTCTAGCTGTATACCATAGAAAATATGCTTTGTGTTACTATCTTTAAGGTTTCAGGCTCAGAAGGTATAATATAAACGGTAGATTTTGCCAAAACCCACTTCTTCGAATTTATAAACTCGGACGCAGTGCCGCACAGATAGCTTGAAACATTAATGAAATGTAGGATAGAGGCAATGCGAACTGCAATGTGGGTGCAAAGTTGCTTCTCAAAAATTCCGTCGTGAGTACTTCGGCCTGATAACCTCAAACGTCGTTCTATTTTTGACATCGTCGAATTGAATGTAAGCATTGAAACATATCCGTGTTAAACAACACGAGAGGTTGTACAGGAACTTATCTTTGATCATTCAATCATCGTACGGCATTTAGAAAAAATTGGAAAAGTGAAATTGATCGCATAATATGACCACCAAGTTAAAACGATGTTCCAAAACTTTCAACAAATATGCCCGGAATTGTTCAAGAGAAAAGGTTCAATTGCATTACAAATAATGTCGCATAAATTATGCTCCAAAAAACTACTCATCCACCATTCCCCTCAGATTTTTCCCCAATTACTTGCATCTTTTTCGACATCTGGATAGCTTCTTGCAGGGACACATCTTTAGCAATCAAGTCAGTGCTTAGAACACCTTCAGACAATATTAGCTCCAGTAAAGCAGATTTTTATGCTACTGAAAGAAATATCCTAGTTTCTCTTTGGCAGAATTGTGTTAATGTTGTGTGTTTGTGTTCCCCTTATTTAATTCCACTTAGTATCAGGCAAGTTATGAGAATTTAATTTCAAGTTAAAATCCTGCATTAATTTAGCAACATTCCATTTCTAACTATAGCATATATGATTTTCAAAAATAACAAAATTCTAACTTGTTCTAACTTATTGTTTTAAAGCAAGTTTATAGTGTATAGTAAGAATATCCATGGAACAGTGATCAATATCAATAAATTAATAAATCACGGCTCAGTTACTAACAATAGTTAATTAATACTTTCAAATGTGAACATCTACAGGTGCTAGAGTGTGTATTAAGAAGTAAAATTATAATTACAAATTTTGAAAAAAAAAAAGTTCTTGTTTTTAAAAGACAACCGATCATATGCTTAACTGTTCTGAGCCTGCAAATAAGTAAGAAGAAATTATATACTTTACGCTGTGAGAAGATTTTTCAATAGGTAACTCCGACTTACTGAGGAAAACAGAATTATTAATCATAACAGTATAAGACAATTTTAACAAGGTGCAGTTAATGATAAGTTTTTGTCTATTACTTACTTTATTCAAACATGGACATACGTCCTCTTAATGTGTTTCTTACCTCCTACTTTAGAGTTCAATGACAAGTTTCGAAATAGAACTTTCAAGTTAAATGTACATTCATTAACTTACAAAGTATACTTTTAACCTGATAACCATAATCAATAGTTTACATATAACCTAGTTTAAATAAAATACTTTCTTTCTAAAATTTAGTACAGAACTATTCCCGATATGCGACGCTTTCTCTTGACTGTACAAACTACTATAAAGCACTAACAAAATATATTAGAAAACAAAATAATCAAATAATCTACTAGTGACTGTCTCTATAGCGAAAAAAAGTCACTCTTTATTAATTTTTAGCAAATCTTTATTATAAATACACACCGCAATAACTTCCCTTAATAGATTTGTTAAATTTAAGTTCAAAATCTGGTGGTTAATAACTCACGAATCAAAGGTTTTCACTTGAATTTGAAATATTGGAAGACCTTACGCTTAATATGTATATGAATCACCGTAGTGTGTAGGCTTTTGGATCTTGAATTATTGGTCACCAAAACTTGGAGCTTGGGGGGTTTGCACTCAAATACTTTGACGGCAAATAACTCGAGAACGAAAGATTTGCATAACACAATATTTCATATGCCTACTAGCCTCATAAAGATCTTCACGGTGCTAAATTTGGTCAAAATCAAATGAATTCCAACAATCGCATCTAAGCAAAATTTTTTCATTCCACTGAATCAAAACTCGGTTTCGATAGTCAATAACTCGAGAACCAATGATCTGCATACCATATTTCATATGCATATCGAGCCCGTTGATATATACTATCATGCCATGTTCGGTCAAGATCGATTGAGTTTTGTTAACAGCATGCTATACAGGGTGCGTTCACAAAGTTTCAAGACTGAATGTTATCTGAGTCGGGGCGCACGCGCAGACCCGTTCTACCGACAGGGTGCAGTAGAGGGGGGTGTCAGCTAAGCGCCACAAAGCGTCAGTTGCCTCCGAGACGCGAGATGAGTAGATCGCTAGTGGCGTGAGTGCGTGTCAGTGACCCCCGTCGAAACCTGAGTGAGTGGAAAATGCAGTGATATTTGGAGCAGCGTTATGCTGTCAAGTTCTGTGCGAAACTGAATAAAACAGTTACAGAGATTTTTCGTATGATTCAGGAAATTTACAAAGAAGACGCCATGTTACGTGCAATGCTTTGCATATGGCACAAGAGGTTCTAAGAGGACCACGAGAACGTTGAAGACGATGACCGCCCTAGGAGATCTGCAACAAGCTTAACTGAGGAAAATCTGGTGAAAGTGCAAGAACTCTTAAACACTGATCATCGTCTTAGTGTTAGATTAATTGCCGATGAACTGGAGTTGGATCCGATTACTGTGTTCAAGTTAATGACAAAATATTTGAAGATGAGAAAAGTGAAGTTTTGGCACAATTCAACGTGGCAACACTGCCACATCCAGCCTACAGCCCCGACCAAGCTCCCAGCGACTGTTCTGTTCCCCCGAATCAAGAAAGACCTGAAAGGAAAGCGATTCGGCATGACTCCAGTGGTCCAGTCGGCTTCGACGATGTCCTTAGTGCGCGAACACTTTCAGAGAGCCTATGAACAATGGAAAACCCGCTGGCAGCGGTGTGTTGATGCCCAAGAGTCATATTTTAAAGACTTTCAGTTTGCTGTACAAAAATGTGAGTTACTTATTTTGAGACCAGTCTTGAAATTTGTGAACGCACCCTGTACATGATGGTACCCTACGGCTAGCTGGGTACTTCGTCCACAGACCCCGGTATTTGCTCGGGATACGGCCTCGCACTTCCCATATCCCTAACATATCTCTAATCTTAAGGGATTTCGAGATATGGCCATCTTATTATATCAATTGCAACGAACATTCATTTCTCTTCCTACATATTTTCTTTCTTTCTAAGGTAAACATCAAAAACGCCGAAACACATATTTGATTAACACGTCTCTATTCTTAAGGAATTTCGAGATATGGTTAAGTTATTTTAACAATTACAAAACCCACCCTTTTTCTTCCCTTCTAAGAGAAACATCAAAAAATGCTGAAACATGTCTCAACTTATTTTAAATTAAGAGCTTAAATAGGAATACGAATTTTCATGCCTCTAACATTAAAGGATTTCGAAATATGGCCATCTTGTTTTAACAATTGCAACCTCGATTTTTTTCTCCTCGCCTTTTTTTTTCCTTCTAAGGGAAACATCAAAAAACGCTCAAACTCGTCTTACAGCTTAAATATCAAATTTTATATCCCTAACCTTAACGAATTTCGAGATATGGTCACCTAATTATAACAATTCTAACTAAACTCTCTTTTCTTCCCTTTTAGGGCAAATATCGAAAAATAGTGAAGCACGTGTCTAATTATATCACATGAGAAGTTCAAATACTGAATTTCATATCTCTAACCTTAAGAGATTGCGAGGTATAAACATCTTCTTATACTAATTGTAATTTTTATCCCTTTTAATTTCTCATCCCATTTTCTTCCTTTCCAGATCAAATATCAAAAAAAGTTGAAAGACATGTCTAATTATTTTAAATGAGAAGTCCATATACCAAATTTTATATCTCTTAACCTTCAGAAATTTCGAGATATAGACATTTTAAGATAATTGCCACTCCTCCCCACTCTCCCATGTCGAATTTCCAAAAAATCCTTTCTTAGGAGGACCTTACATCACAAATCCTATGCCCTGTCCAAATTTCAAGTTTTTAGCTTAAGCGGTTTGGTCTGGGCGTTGATCAATAAGTCAGTTAGGACTTCTTTTATATAGAAAGATATATAATACCCTTCTCCTAAGTCATCTTTGATGGGCTATAACTCAGGAATCAAAGATCTGCACACCAGAATATTAAGGTGAATTAAGGTCGTGAAGTTATATCACCATCTAAATCTCGGTCATGATTGGATGAGTTCCATCAATCGCGTTTCATTGAAATTTCTTGATTTTACTGAGTCTAAACCCAACTTCGATAGACAATAACTAGGGACAGGAGTTTTTCGTAAGTTGCGAAATCGCGAAAGTTTTCCAACAAAGCCGAGAGTTGGCTTTTCAGCGAAATACATCAGATTGAGTAAGGAAATAGGTATTTTGAAGTCGCGACAAAATGCGATAACTGACATTTTGAGCGAAAAATACCGCAAAACGCGACAAATTGCGATTTTTTTAAAACGTCAATATCAGCTGTTAAAGTATAGAAATAAAAAGTACATTCCAAGCAACGTTTTCCTTTTGCAATATACCCATAGAAAAGCTGAAGTGCAACATACCCGTAGAAAAAGTTTACCAATCTGCATAAGAAGAAAATGGGGATATTGTTTAAAAGATGCGGGGGAAATCCCTCTTAAAGTTACATACCTTGAGGAAAGAAAAGTAGGAATTGAATGAAATGTACGAAAGCCTTGGAAAATTATTTGATCCCTTATTTGCTGGATGCCTCTCAAATCCTGATGTAGTCTTTGTGCAAGCTTTTTGTTCACATACTATGGTTTTCAAAGGAAACTGATGAACCTATGTATGCTGATTTCCATTAGAGTTTGAAGGAAGTTGTGATGCAGAGTCAAGATGTTAATGTCAGTGTGATGGATATTTTACTTGCACAGAGAACCAAAGGGGAGGAAAATTTAAATTTCAGTAACTTATTCCTGTCTGCAATATTTCTTCCAATAACGAATACTGATTGCGAAAGGATAAGGATATATATTTTTAAGTTTGATGATAAATGATAGAAGGCTACAGATGAAAGAAGAATATGTAGAAACGTGCAACATACTGCACTTTTCATCAGAATAATAATTTGCAGACGAGATATACAGGAAGATATTGCGCTAACGTATTGTATATATTTTTCCCTTTTTTGCATATGTATGTGTTTTGGTGTATAGCTAATACAATGTGTGGGGTTTTGTGGTGGCAATCGTAAAGATACTGTGGTAGTGTATTTTAAGTTTTTGGGTTTGTAAAAGAAGAAAGAAGTATGTTAACTGCAAAAAGAATAAATTCATTGTCCTATGTAGTATTATTGTTTATTACTTATATTGGACCTATATTAAGAGTTTATACAATTCATATTAGAGTTTGTATATTAGAGCTTATAAAATAATTTACTTAGCGACAAAATGAGAAATTTTATATTTCAAAATGCGACAAAATACGAAAGTTTTAATTTCAAATGTGAAATGTTTAATTTCAAACTGCGAAAAACTCCTGCCCCTAACAATAACTCGGAAACTAAAGATCTGTACACTAGAATATTTTCTACTACGTTCGAATGTGTATAAATCCCGTCAACCTCTACCACCATGCCCATTTCGCTCAAAATCAGAAGGCGATTTATCGATCGCGATTTAGTGATTTTTTTTCACTAAATCCAAAGCCATTTAATGGTCAATAACTCAAGAACCAATGGTCTGCATACCAGAATATTTCATATTGATTTTAAGCTACACGAGGTCTACTACCATGCCAAATTAACGCAAGACCGGACTAGTATCGTAGAAAACCATGTAAAATATCCTATCGCTAAGTCCAACTTTAACTTACGCGGTCAATATCTCAGGAATCAAAGACCTTCAGACACTATAACATTTCATAATGCACCAAACTCGCAACGTTTAATCACTATTTCAATTCTGGACAAGATCAGATGAGTTTCATCAATCATGTACGATATATACTATCTTTGTGATTCTATTATTATTATTATTTACTTTTTATTTTTTTTATTTTTAGAAAAAATAAGTTAAAATCTGCAAGTTCTTAGAATTTTTAGACTTTTCAATTTTTTCCTGCTTAATGAGCTGTATTAATGTGTAATGCAATGCAATACAATTAATTACATAATATGCATGTGCAACTCCAAATTACATTTAGTTCAGATTTAATTTATAAGAATGGAAATCTAAATTTTACAACAATGCAATCTTACAATAATAGGTAAGAGATTATCGTACAGATTTTTTTTTTTTTTTTTTTTAATTCGATGGTGTGGTTCATTGAATCCATCACTTATAATTTATTTATTTATTTTAGTCCTTTCAAACATAAGTTCTTTATTTCTTAATTCACGCAAATTTCAATTACTGTTTAACTTAGGTCTCATTTTTGTTTTCACTTGGAACCTGGATACTTTTTACTCTATAAGATAGCCATCTTTGTATCTTCGAATTTGGCTGCATTAAACTAACTTTCAACGCTGTTAATATTAAATATTTCAATGATGTTGATATTTTGTTGGTATATATAACGGTTGGTCCGTAGTCTTAACTGAATATTCTACTCTGTACATGTTTTCTTGGAAACCTTTACAGATATCCTTTACTACTACGATTCTTGTTTCAGAAGGTGAATCCAACAAGGGAAAGAAGGAAAGATTTGTCTATTCGAAGTGACGTGCCTAAAAATACGTACATGAGGTATTAGTATTCTTCATTGTTTTATATCTGTTGTTAAGTATGAATAAATCAAAAACTTTTTTTTCCTTATTCCTATATAATTCAATATTTGTCAAAATGTCAAACAGTTATGACCATAGTGCCACTAAATTTCTCACTAGAATCTGACGCCATTGTCTACATGATTTCAGTTAATACCGCGTTATTAATCGACCAGTTATTTGTCTTCAACCTGTATGACAGAAAGCTGTAATTGGATGTGCTTGTTAGAGCAATTTAAATGTCCACTAGACTCAGACATAACATTAATTGACTCAAAGACAACCGGAGTGTGAAATTAGTATATTACTCACTTAATTTATTTTTTATAAATTTATTAACTCAAATAGTAGGAAGGTAAAAGGTAGAAAGGTAATATTCCAAAGATAAAAATGTTCAAGATATATTTTCATCTTGATAATAGTGTTAAATAAATAGTTAATTCACGAATTAAGTATTTTAAGAAAATATTAAGTAGCTGTTTGCACGAAATCTTTTAAGGCCAAGAGATTTTTCTGCTCCGAGTTAGGCTATATTCTGTATACATCGAATTATAGGAGGATACATTTAAGTAGTACGAGTATAGAAACTATACGATTAGCTATTTTGTCTAGGTAGCAAATGTCATATTGTCCATCACTGTTAACATAAAAATAACAATTTCATACCTCTCATTATCAACTATGCTTTGGTATTTGACTTGAATGTTAGTAAACCATTCTACAGCGACCATCAATGCGCATCCCGGGAAATTGAGATTTTGCTCCACTGGTTGAGGTCTGAAATTGTATTAAGATATATTAGTACAAAAATAACTATTATAAAACTATACTACCAGAGGATACTTCAAATGAAATATAGTCCAGGATTTTATGATATATGGTATAATAAATGGAGGAAATAATCGATTTTATACTACACCAATTCTTCTACAGAGGTGAATGCAATGATATATAAAGAGAGAAAAATTGAAAGACTGAGTAGCACAGTGAATAACGCATCAGCACAGTATGCTGGATACCTGGGTTCGGATCTCGGTCCAGTCGTGCATTTTTGACTCTATCCTGTATATTTCAGGATATTTAACCGTGCATTTTAAATGTTTTTAATACAATAGCCCTGCAAGCAGAGGAATTTGAAATAATAATATTCTACTCCCGAGTTGTCTACCTTCGGAATCTTATAGAACGGGTAAAAGCAATCCCACGAGACAAGTCTGTATATATACACAAAGTGATAAAACAATTTTCCAGTATAAATTTCGTATATTTTCTTTAGAGCTTGCTGATTATTTCTATTGCTTTGGGTTGAAATCGGACGAGGAACGGTAGTACAAGGGAATATTCATTTGATGTTCCCTCACATAAATAATATTCCACTTTCCTAAAGTGGAATATAACTTTCCTAAAAATTATAAATTAAATTACGATATACATTGCCAGAGTTTGACACTATTCAGGGGCAAAGAGTTAATTCAACCCCCATTATTTACACAGTCTGGTCAAAAGTTCTGTCTCAAGGTTAACAGACCATGACCATAAAAATGAAACGAAAAATGGAGAGAAGGAAATGTATAATACAATATATACAAGGGTAAGTGACAAATCAATGGGTACAGCAGTTATTCAAAATGTCCCTGTGCTCGACACAGGCTCGTAAATGACGCAGCCAATCCGCAATGGCAGCACACACCACATTCATGTCTATGTCAGCCACTGATTTTACTATAACAGAGTTTAAGCGATCTATAGTCATGTGAGATTAAGGACACACCTTCTCCTCCAAATAGGAACAGATCTTGTAATCATGAGGATCTAAGTCTGGACTGAACGAGAGCCATTTTTCGGTGGTGATGAACGCAATTTTGTTGCGACGAAACCACTCCTGCGTCGTCTTGGAATTGTAAGCTGGTGCTATGTCCTATTGAAACGCCCAGGGCTTATTTTTGAAAATAGTGATGTTAAGGGGTATTCACCATCTTGTAGAGAATGTCCTCCTGGTATACTTTGGCCCCGATTTTCATACCTTTTTGGCCAGAATGGACATCAGTGCGGCTCAGGTACAACACACCCAGCCAAACCATTATTGATGGTCTCGGTGGACTAGGGGACCATGTTTACATGCTGCAGCGCTGGTTGCAGCATACAATCTATCATTCTGTCTGTTGGGGTGTTCTTCAACTGTGAAAATTTTCTCATCTGTGAACAAAATTTGTCGATGTTTGTTATTCGCGTACTACTGCAGAAGTAATTTGACCTGTCACGTCGCATTTTCATCAAGCACTAGTTTAACCACTGGCCTGTTCTTCTGCGATAGGAATGCAGTCCTAGGTCTTTATTGATCACTCTTTTCATTGATGATAGCGACATATTGTTTTGCAGGGCCATGAGTTTCTGCTTACGGGTCGGATTTCCTGCGATTCTTTCCTTCATTGCCTTAATGACACATAGTGTCCTAACGAAGCGAGATCTACCAGTGGGAAGCTTATTCTCGAAGACGATGTTTTATTATATCGCTGTATGGTGCGATAAACAAATTTTTGTGTAATGTTCAGTTTCTACAGTAACTTAAAGATGGTTGTCGAAGGGTATCCGCATTTGTGTAAGGCCAAACCTACAATACGATCTTCTTTCTTTCCTAATTCCATTTTCATTCTGCAAGAAAAGAAGGACAATAATTGTGTTGTAAGTTCAACCAACATCAGGGTTTCACAACAATGCTGGATTATTTTCGTACATCATTTTTTAATTACCGGCATTTTTAGTACATGTTTGGAACAAAACTTTTGACGAGACTAGGGGGTGTATTTACCACAATAATTTTATCAAATTTCTAATATGTGTTTTGTTTTAGATTTGATATATATATATATATATATATATATATATATATATATATATATATATATATATATATAAAGGGTTGGGCTTTTAGTAGTGTCAACAACGGTATATCTTGAGAAGTAGGTTCGAAGTTTTACAGGCCCTCGATGTAATCACCAGTATTGTGAATCACGCGTTCCCAGCGATGTGGAAGCCGCTGGATGCCGTTGGCAGTACCTAGTCTCTGGATAGTACAGATAGAGCGATCGGTCGCCCGGAGGAGATCATCAATTGTACGAAGGCCTGTCCCACTAAAGTGGTTCCTTTATCTTCGGGAAGAGGTCGTAGTCGCAGCGACTTAAACCTGGAGAATACGGGGGTGATACAGCACTTTCCAGCCCCAACGATGCAACAAATCAGTGACCGCACCTGGTGAATGTGCCCTTGCATTGTCATGCAGAATGATGGGTGAGTTCGTCAGGAAGTGGCGTCGTTTTCGTCTTACAACTGCTCGCAGTTTGTTTTGCAAAAAATTGCAGTAGTACTGTGCACTAATGGTGTGTCCTTGGGGGACGGTATGGTTTATGATTACACCATTCCAGTCGTATGCAACGATAAGCATAGCTTTTACATTGGTTGGGGTATTCCGAACTGTTGTTTTTCTCGGTGACCCAGAGTGATGCCACTCGTTTGATTGCCGTTTCAGTTGTGGTTCATACGCTCTGGCCCAGGTCTCATCAATACCAATGATCCGCCGTAAGAAGGTCGGTCACCTTCACGTTGATACCGCTCCAAGTGTGTTCGAGCGGCATCATATCGCAGCCATTTGTGTTGTTCAGTCAGATCATGTGGAACCCACCTTGAGGCGATTTTACGCAATCCCAGGTTTTTCTTTAGAATTTTCAGCACGGTTGAATGCGCTAGGCTTGTATCGTTGGCCAATTGACGAATCGTGGCTTTCCGATCGGCTAGCACTAATGCGTTCACGTTCTGCACATCTTCTTCACTTACAGGAGAATGACCGGAGCGAGGCATGTCTGTGACATTTTGTCATCCGTCATTAAAGGCTTTGACCTCCCTTGCTGCTGTACGGTATGGTAATGCACTTGCACCGCAAACATCTTGCAATACTTCGTAGCACTGTTTTGCATTCCTACCTCTAGCGCATTTAATTTTCAACCAGCTCCTCTAATCTTGCTTTGTAAACGTGATTGTATTCCGCAAGCACTCACGCAGCGTGACTGTAGTCCACGAGCACTCACTCAGAACTACCTTCTAACTGCTGGGGCTGCGCGCGCATGGAGAGGAGGCCAGGCGAGTTCATGTGTTCATATATATGAACAAGTAAAACATAGTGTGTGTTTTGTTTAAGGCGCAAGACTTACACTTACTGGTTGGATGGATGAAGGTTTAGCGTCCCCTTCAGCACTGGGGTTAAATTAGGCGTGTCCTACAGCTAAAGCTGGAATCTGAACCATCGTAATGCATCAAAACCATCGTGATCTCTCACAGTAACCTAGGATCTGTGTACCAAAGACGCGCGTGCTAGTCGCTAGGCCAGAAGGGAGGGTTACTTATTCCTATTGTTTGAGGTTGAACTTAGGAACATGGTATCACTAGTCCACCATATCTGGCTTCAATTTTGTCTAATTGCCTAAAGAAATTCACGTAGTCTTAAGGCTAGTCACTCGAATTATGAGTATTATCAGGCAGGTTACAATCACCGAAAATACATGAATACTTCCACAAATTAGCGATATATCTAGAAAAAATATAATCTTATATATGTACTTGATCATACTTTCCCAAATTATGAGTAATTTACATGGATACATGGCGATTTTAATTTACTATACTGAAGTGCTGCCAACTCTATGATTACTTTTACACTCTAACTTACCGATAAATTTTGTGCAATTGGGCCTCAACGAAAATTATTGGGTTGGTGTAACTGAAATGCTGACTGACTTGTATCACTTTCAAAGACAAAAAATAATAAATAAATAAATAAATAAATAAAATAAAATCTACAATACCCAGTTAGTCAAAGTAGTCTCCGGCTGCACCCACATACTTTTGTCATCGCTCAACCAACTTAACGGAGAAAGATATCATAGACTATAACAGAAACAACTACACTTCTGTGGACAGAGGGATGTTTTGGGACGTTGATCACAATTCAACCACTGACCTGACAGTTTACATTCCTGTAGTAGATCCATTTTTAATCAAAATGATAATCTGATACAGTAAACCCTCCCAGTTATTCCGTATCCTCGGGTTATTTCGCACACCTCCAAATGGCGATCCATGTTCGGTTGTGTCAATTAATGTGCTATCCATGTCCATCTTTTTCACTTTACCCACTGTGAAGACGCCGGATATAATAAATTCAAGCACATTTTGTCTCTCGCATAAAAAATACCACTTTTCTTGGAAACAAAAATGCTTTTTTTTTTTTTTTTTTTTTTTTTTTTTTTTTGCATAATTTACTTCTTCTCATAATCTTTTGTAGAACGGAAAACTAAGCAAAGAATGTAAATCCACCGCGTACTCTAATAGCGTAATTTATGAACCGCGCACTGGAAATCTGTATAGTTTCCTCCGTAGAAACTCATTTGTATACCCAATTGTGTCGTCCGTATCTCTGGGCATTTTGCTCATGAACTTTTATTTCTCAGGAACGTCTAGAACGATTTGAATCAAAATTACACTGAAAATTACTCAAGGTCTACGTTTATAGCCTGTCATGTTTTGTTGACATTGGGAAAGGATAAAAATTGAAACAATGAGAGCTGCATTTGTCAGGAGCGGCTTGACTGATTTCGACCAAAATCTGCATGAAAATCATACATGATAAACCTATAACGAACATTAAATTTGACAGATCTCTTACAGAAAGGCCAATAAAATTTTATCTTCTCGAGAATGGCTTTACAGATTCGAATAATATTGACTTCAAGATAATTGATGTCTATTTAGGTAAGCTGTCAAATCTAGTTCAGATGATCAAGACTAGCAACCAAATAGGGCAAAGATCAAAAGCCAAAATGGATCTCGCATTTTATTTCTGGGGATCATCGGTTCAGATCAAAATTGGTATGAAGGTCATTAACAGTCTTCGTAATAGAACTATCAAATTAAATTAGTTTAGAAAGTCCAAAGCCAAGTCAAATTCGGTCATAGCCAAAGGACGAATAAACCAATCTTAACTTCTATTTCCATTTCCACAGTGTTTACAAAATTTTCACAAAGATCATTAATGTTTACTTAGGTGGGCTACCAAATTTGGTTGAGATCTGTGCCTAAAAGCCAAATGAATTAATTAGTTGAACTGCAACTTTGCTCATCGCTTAAAAAAAAGTCATGGTCAGAGACAGAAACTGACTTCTTTTTTTTATTTCTAAAGAACAGAATCATCGATTTAAATAAAACTGGTATGAACAGCCTACTTAAGTGGACTGTTAAATTTAGTTCAGATAGGTCAGAGAAAGCCAAGTTTCCTCAGATCGAGAATCAAAACCGGTGTGAAATCTAATTAAACAAAGTAACATAGTGCAATTAGTGGTCTACTTAACGTTATTATCAAATTTGAGACTTGTCAAGGCTAAAAGCCAAATTAAATCAACAACAAAAAAGACAAATTTCTGTTTTTTACGAACGCTATAAATGATATGACTCAAAGTTGTTAAGATTATAGATGGTATGCTAAATTTAGCTGATATCGGCTAAGCAAAGCAGCTATATTTGGCATAGGTTTAGAACCGAAATTGTATTTATTTCTCAAGAATGGTTTCACTGATATGAAACAAAATTCGTATTAAGGTTATTAACGTAAGTGGTATATCAACGGTTGAGATCTGTCGAAGCCAACAGAGAAAATTTTGGGATTAAACTTAATTTCTCAGGAGCAGTTTTACTGATATAGTCAAAAAATTTTATGAACGTATACACATTTTATAACGCATTTTGCAAAAATTTAATTATTGCTTGTTAAAATTAAAGAAATGGTAGATTTTGAGGTACAAAAGCTACTTATAGCGAGTTGGAAACTCTTACATGGAGGGAGAGAGAAACTGAAGAAATCTCCCTTTCTGTTGGAGACTATATGACCATTGATTACATAATAACTTAGTTTTAACTGGAGGTTTGCACCAAGAGTCAAAAGCAATTACGCTAAGAAGCAGGAGAGCTCCAACAAGCAACTCCGATTAGCTAGGTCACTCTGTAGAAGGAACTTAGAGTAGAATTTTCCGCGCCGTTTAATGGCTCAATAGACTGAAATAGTGTGAGTTACATCCTTTCCGTTGGCACTGTGATAGTCATTTCTTCTATGGAATAAAAATCCTAAATACAAAATTAATATCGCGATCTGTTACGTTCCAGATTGTAAACAACAGAGTGAGTTTTTATTATTATTATTTCAAATGAATAAAACTGAAACAAGAAATTCGGAAAAGAAACAATTAATTAACATAGAATATGAGAACTACTGATAGTGAAATTAGCAAGTTCATTTGGGTTTTGAATGTTCCCTCCAATATCATTGTATTTTGTGTTTATACATTTGGAAGTTACATTAAAGAGTGTCAAAATATTTCCGTATAATTTTATAGTCAATATTTTTTGTTTGTACTAGACTTCAAAATATACCTTTCGATTCATGCTTTTGTATAGGACACCATTATTTTAGTTTATATGTAGTTTACGATTTTGAGAAATGAATGGCTTTCTTCAGTGCAATTATAGAGAGAATGAAGAACTGCACCAACAAGGAGTTATAAGGTAGAGAAAGAGAAATAGTTTTATAGAAATATCTTATTTAAAAAAATAATAAAAAGTTATGTCGCTAATGTTAGAAGGTAATGAATCGCAGTTTGAAAGAAGTAAAGTTACATTAGTGGAAACAGTTGTATTATATTCGACGTTTACTGAAGTCCATGATTTGTTTCTATTCGTTAAGTCAGTTTCACGAACTAAAAAGAAAGACAATTGCCTCTTACCGAGGATATGGATTTAAGGGTATGAGAGCTTTGTAGCCAAGGCTTTCCGACACCTTCAAATGGAGATCTTCAGTGAATTCCCCATTCTGCCACACCTTCAAACACATAGCAAGGCTTGGAAGAGCCACTGGCAGTAATTCACACAGAGTTGCATAATGATCAAACCTGAAATTAAAATAAAATAAAAGGTAATCATCTTTCACATAATAATCCACAGTTTCACATAAGAATCACATGCACCTCCTAGAATGGTGAATGAGAACACAGGATATCGTAATGTCGCTCGCGTAATGTCCGCACTTTTTTTAAAAAAACTAAAATCGTGTATCAACATGCAGGTGCGGACATTAAGCGGGTCGTTAAAAAAACGCGCAATTTTCAGTCACATTTTTTTCGAAGTAAATTTCATTTTGAACTTCCTACATAATATCGGTAAATAATTAAATGAAAAGCAAACAAAATAAAATGATCCACAATTATTTTGTATAATTTATTCTAAATTTTTAAATAGAGTGTCTGGTGCCAGAAGTACGAAAATTGGTACCGTACTAGAAATACCACAAGACGTAACTTAGATTTTCAAGCTGTAATTTTTACGGTGCGGACATTAAGCGGGTCACTTTTTTTCCCAAAAAAATATCTCTGAAGTTGGGGTGCGGATATTATGCGAGCGTATACGGTAATAACGGAAGCGTATATTTGCAACAGATTAAGGGACAAAAATAGAAAGAAGAACTTGACTGCAAGTAAAACAATTACGTATAAATATTGTTTGCATCAAGCGGAAAAGATAAGTTAAAGAAAGCTCTCAAACAATGACCGGAGACTTGGGTACAATTCATATAGCCTCATATAGCCTCGATGCTAAACGGGACGTTAAATTTTAATCCATCCATCCAGCAATGACCTGAAACTATACAATAATGGTAATTCTATATCTTGGTTGAGAAAATAGCAAAACAAATATTTCTAATGATGTATGATCCAGAATTGCTATCTCATGGATAAATATGACTACTTCTTAGATATAATGGCCTTTTAAAATAAATACATACGATAAGTTTTAAAAATGTAAGCGAATCAACCTTTTTTTTTAAAAAAAAATGATTAATTTATTCACGTTCTTTAACAAATCTTAGTAAAAAAAAGTTAGGTGGAGTTAACGCTTATAATGAATCTTTCTTTTAATTTCATGCGTTTCGTATTCGTTTCACAGGATTCCCAATCATTTCGCGAACACTAATTCCCTGACTTTGCCAGGTCACGATTTACAAATTTCCAGGCCTATATATAATGTAAAAAAAGTGGCAATACTTTTCCCCATAAGGGGGTTCCTCATCTACTACGCACGTACAGTACATGTATAGGGTGGCCCGATAAAACCTTCCATACTTTAAAGACTTAAAACAAAATAAGTAATGCAGATAGAAATTTGTATATTCAAAAATATAAAGTCATATTAAAAATAGTTTGTAATTATTCTGTTCTGTTGTGTGTTGAAATGACACAACTGACAATACAATGTCAATACAATTGTCAATAATACCTAATAAAACCTCCCACTTTTTGATTGGCTGTAGCACTGTCAATGGGAGGGCGAGAGGAGTGGGGTTGAGTTGATTTTGAGTTTAACGTCCCGTTCTGCAGCGAGGCTATATGAGACGTGGACCTACTGATTAATGTGGAATCCGAACCATATGAGCTCCCGCCGGGAATCGAACCCGGGTCTCTCACGCCAAAGGCGCGTACGCTAACCGCTTAGCCACGAAGAAGCTCTCGAGAGGAGTGGGGGGGGGGGAGATCGTCGCTTCCGCCCACTACTCTCTTGCGTTTTCAGTCTATATGATTTAGTCAGGAGTTTATCGCGTGCACGTAGTCGAAATGTTTTTCAATAGCAGTCTTTCTGTGATTACAGTGCACAGAGCTTTTCGCTTAAAGTTTGTTATTCAACGTACTGATCAAAAAATATATATATATATATATATATATATATATATATATATCTAGCTGTGGGTCGAGAATTTCCGAACAACCGGTTCAACGTTGAGAAAAAAAAATAATCTGACCGACCTAAAAGTGCTCATACATCTAAATATACTGAAGCTGTGAGACCGACTGTTTTGCAGTCCCCAAAACGTTCTCTAAGGAAGCATGCTGCAGCAAGTGTTGGACTTCCTAAGAAGAGTGTAAGAACAGAATAAATCAGAACAAAGCAACCCCTATCAAAGCGGTGGTATTAATTATGGAATTTATTTTAACATTTCAATTGTGCTCCTGTTAGAAAATTAAATACAACCTATGTCAATGTTATTGTAATGTTTACCATACGATGAGTGTGTCCAGTTTAAATCGGATATTAATGTACCGCAAGCTCGAAAAGTATTACAATCTCCGCTTAGGTGGTGGATTTAGATTCAAATAAGTCATAAAATGGTAGTTCACCACAAAAACAACGGACAGTGCTGCAGTACGTATCTTATGTTTCACATCGTATTGATCTAAACTGAACTCCACGAAAATAGTCATGTGTTTGACAATCCTTATGCTATAAAATTTACACTACTCATCTACTCGTATTTACATGAATGACTGAAAAATATCAATAAATTATACAATATTATTAGTGTTTAATGAAAAAAATGTCGAAAGATGTAGCAATCGATAGATCTTACTAAGTTGAGTAAAATGATACGATATAAGTGAGTGTAATCTTCATGTTTAATTTGCGAGAAAATGGAGAGAAACGAATTTGATTGTTAACTGTACAATAACCACGCCGCTTATTAAGATGAAACTGATATACAGCAAAAGACAAATTCTTACCAAAGCAAATATTATCTAATAAATATGATGATAACGTTACAACTTCGGCAAAATATATTTGCCTTCATCAGACACATTAGGAAATAAAATTTCTAAGACTACACCTTATATATCTCTGAAAATGAGAGGAGGATAAGCTGTAGTCTTAGAAGTTGTAGTTCATAATGTGTCTCCTGAAGGCAAAGATACTTTGCCGAAACTTTAACGCTATTAGTTATTAGATAATATATGCTTTGTTCAGAATGTGTGTATTGCTGTATACATGAAGTTCCAAAGCTAGAATGAGAGTATTCAGATGAAACCGGTATTTAGTATAAATTAATCAAACTTTTCCACTAGGACATTAGCAAAATGACAGTATACAGTAATAGTTAATGAGATATGGCCTAAAATTAGGATTAACTCTTGAACTTTAATAGAGAAAATGCATTTTAGGATAGGTTAGGAATTAGATTTCTAGGCTTTCGGCATCTATAGGTCTGTTAGCCCGTAATGTATGAGGGATGATGTCCCTCGGCGATCACACTATCAGAAGAAAGGGAAGGAAGAAAAGAATGGGAAAGGAAGAAAGCAGCCTGGGACCTATATGTTAGGTACCATCCCGCCATTTGCCTGGTGTGAATGAGGAAAACCTCAAAACCTTGTAGTATGAACACTAAAGTACGCTGTTCATCTTTTTGGATAGCATTATCCTCTGATGCGTCATTCACATTAAGGCCATTGGGAACATACATTGGGAACTTTGAGCTTTATGACTAATTTATAATTTGTTTTAATCCATCCAAGGACATATCAGAACTACCAGCAGATGAAAATAGGGAATACGAGAGAGAAAACCTTACATTGCAGCCGCCATGGTGATCTGCTGCCAATTCTCTGGTCCTTCGTATTACGTGAAAAAGAATGAAGTTAAGCACAGGATCTATTACTTTAATTTCATAACTCTTATTGCTCAAACCAGTTTTTCTCGGCAAATTTGTTGCTACTCTGGACCATGACTTAAATTTCCTCAACCAGTGGCCCACCCTTAGCGTTCTTTCAAAATATTTTTCTTACTCTTCGAAACTGCCCATTGTCGCACGCTAATCTGGTTTCGTGAATCATACGTAAGATGCCACGCCATTAAAGTGGAGTCCTTTATGCTGAGTTTGGATAGCTTTTGCGTTTGAATTTTCTCTTATGTTTCCAAAAACGCACTTTCATGGAGAAAGTATGTCATTCATTGCTAATACTAATAGACAGCTTTTATTCTGTTAGAAGAGAGAGTTTTTCTTATTTATGTATTATATATGCAAAAAAACACATTAAGTAGAAAAATGTATCTATTGCTGTTTGTATTCTCCTAACGATGACATTCATACATTGCTAACAATGACGCAAACACTACTTATAGAAAAACAAAAAATAACAATGTTAGGAGTAGGAAATTAGTGCAGGGAGTTAGGTTAGACATGTTGAAAAATAGCACTAGCCCAAAAGAAGAAAAAGAGGTTAAAATTTGTTTCTGTGCTCAGAAACAGTTGTTATTATTGAGTTTAGTTATATTGAAGATGAGTTAGTTGCGGAACTGCAACCTGAAGTTAGTGGAGATTAAGTGTAGTGCAGAATTCGTTATATTTGAGTTAGTAGAGATGAGAAATGATCGATAAGTGTGAAGAAAGACGTTGTGAAAGAATTGTTAAGACGTTGTAAAAGAATTGTAAGTGAACTTTTTTCAAAAGTGGCAAGAAATAGCAGGCAGCTCTAAACATACGGAGGCATTGGTGGTTCGTATGTTATGAGTGATAATGTTGTAGAACTATTTCAGAAAATAATAAAATAGTTAAAAATTTACCTAACAGTTTTGCGAATTAGAGAACTTAACCTAAATACGATTTAATATATATATATAATCAAAGTTAATACCTTATCAAACAGTAACCTTTATGGCAGAAAAAGTGGCTTCTCCGGATCACAGTTAAACTAAAGGTTAATTGATTATTCGAGCAATATTCACCTTTTTCATAAAGTCACAATCAAAATAACTGCTAAAAATATCAAATTTATTTTTGATAACTTTATACGCGATAAAAACGTGCATCAATAAAACGATAGGGGTTGTACTTTCCAACAAGACTTTGCCTAATTATTGACTTAGATTTTTTTTTTTTTTTTTTTTTTTTTAATCATTAGAACAGTGCTTAACTGAGAGCGATGTAAGTTCTGGAGATAACTATTTTAAAACACATAGCAAACTGAAATTCTAACATTTAAAATTAACATTTTTAACACAAAAGAAAAAGAACGTTCCGAAAGTAAATTACCTTGACCACCCAGTGAAAGCAATTCCTCGAAAGTTCTGAAATCTCTGCATTTCCTTGTTGCAAACCCTTAGCCACATCTCTTGATTGCTTACGTAGTGATGGATTATTGGAAGTATCTGGTTGCTTCGTGTAGCACCTTTGAAAGCAGACGCTACCCATATGTTCGGGAAAACTGACGAGTATTTGGTCCAAAGATCTAGGAAAACAAACTAAGTAACACATGATCAATTATGGTTTATTGGATTACATGCAATATATATTGTGACAATTAGAATAGTGCCTTCTCTATTTTTTGTCTTTTCACCCATCCGTTGATTGTGTTGTTCCAAAGATTTGTTAACCAAATTCAAATATCACCTTTGTAAACTTTACTACATTGTGTTTCTTTCCTTTTTCTCCGAAAAATAAAAAGACAATATTCTAAATAAAAAATGTATGTTCAAAATAATACAGTTACTTAAAAAGGGAAAGAAAACTTGAAACATATTTCCAATATTTGAATTTTTTATCGCAAGTCCAGGAACGAATGGTCCTTTCACTCTCATATGATCTTTCTCACAAATAAAAAGAATTATTCAATAATTAAGATTGTGAAATCCATTATTGTGGACAAGATATCAACAATTCAGCTCGCTTACATACGTGCATCATACCGCTCTCAGCGAACGGTAAAAATCTCTTTATCGGAACATGCTGAAAAGTGACAAAACTCCGCGAAACATGAACGAAATCTAACTCTAAGTTACAGGCTGGGTTTGCAGAAATAGGATTATTATCATGTTAGGTGTGAGTTAGTGAGGTACTTTCATGCATCATGCAGTTTGCTCTCGCCGCAACCAGACCCTGTAACGCAATATTACACTAGAAATATGACGCGCATCCAGAAAGTAAGTTCGGATGGGTTGTAAAATGAAAGATGAACAACAGAAAAAAAAATTATTACCGTGGAATCAGTTATACATTATCTACTTTTCACCATCTTTGTTGAGGCATTGTTGTAACACGGTACACCCGTGTCAAATTCTTCCGCCAAGGACTGGAACCAGAATGTCACAAGTATCTGTAATTTAACTGACCTCTTGAAACGTTGTTTGGCTAGAAATCGCTTCAGATGGAGGACACAGTGAAAATCGCTGGGTGTGAGGTCAGACCTGTAGGACGAAGTCAGGTAGGACATCCATGTTTCATCACTGGCGACGCTGTGATAGAGTAACTGATCACATTCCTCGTGGTAATACAGGAGGAAGGTGAAAATGACCTTTAGGGACTTCTACTTTGCTCTGCTGTCAGTTGTTTCGGAACTGTACACACAACCTGGAAAACTGGCGTCGCTGGTTGACGATTTCTCATGCAGCAGGAAACGGGAAATCTGCGGCAACTAACATGAGTTCGGATGTGAACCACTGGTTCTACACAATTGCTCACTGCACTGTTTTCACCAATTCAGACGTACTTACGAACGGTCGGTCTTCGTCGTGAACATTAGTGCGGCCTGCTGTGAATTGTCTATATCGTCTTCTGACTATACCTTCACTCATGATTTCCGGTTTATACAAATCACATAACTACTAGCGGATCTCTGACATCGACAGCTTCTTAGTGTGGAGAAACCTGATTCTGTACCACCGTTCTCTTACCACTGACTCCACAGCACTCTGCTCGTGCCAGGTTATGGTTACGTGTTCCTGCTCCACTCATGTGCGCTAAATTTGTCCATTCTGACCACTTGTGCCACCTTGGGGGACTTTCCGAAAGATGCCCTTGTACAGTGAGCGATAAAAGTTCTTTCAGTTTAGTAAAATTTATTTTGGAAATAACGGTGGTATGGCTTGAACGTACAAAAATTACATACTTTTTAATTTACTGAAAACTGTACTCAAATTGTCATTCCATTCTGAAGTTACTTGCGAAACTAATTTCACCGAAAGGAAAGAACTTTTGTCGCTGACTGTACATGAATGCATATACATAAAAATGATCTGGTATGCGCTGCCATTCATTTGGAATATTTTCGTGTGTTTGGTTTATGTTACAGTATACATATTTTTACATAAGTGTGAATCAGTTTGAAAACTACTTTGTTTAGTACTGTTAATTTGGTTGTAACTATTAGTATATAAGTCATCTCATACCAATCACCTAAAGTACAAATCTACCCTACATCCAACCACCTCACATTTTCATTAAATATAGCATATAACATAATTATATAGGGAAATATAAGAACCTTTGTTTTTTTCATTTCTCCCATATTACCTTTCTGTTAATTTTTTACGGCTACTGAAATATTACTGTGCTCGAAGGTTTTGTGGACGATGCAGTGGTTAGGGCAGAAAATATTGGAATTAGCCTTGCTTACTGGAAATTTGATGATGATTTCGAAAACAAGATTATAATGTCAAAATCGAGCTTTTAAATACAGAGAAATTAAACTCAGCCTCTCAAAATGATCACCTTTATTTTCAATAACTTTCTTACAAATTTTTGGCATTCCACTGATTAATTTGTTGTTTTCATTCGTTCCCACAAGTTTTTCACATGGTTGGGGACCGAATTTTCACTTTCATGTCTAGTACATGTCACACTACCTCGGTTGGAGACAGGCTGGCTGATTGTGATGGTCATTTCATGATTTTTATTAATACTTCTTCCTGCTTTAGTTCGAGAAATCCTCGACATAAATTTAGTTGAGACGTATGTTTTGAGTCGTTGCTTGTTGTTATATAAAACCAGGGGAAATAATATTTAACCCAGATGTTGAACCATGGCATCAAAGAATTTTTAAATACTGTTCTTTGTTTAATAGTCCGTTTATTTTCACCAGGTGTGTTTCTCCAGAACATCACAAAACATTACGCTGTCTCTTCCGTGTTTAACAGTGGACACAGTATACACTTCCGATGTGCTTTTGTTCGCTAAGCGAGTCACAAACAGGCCTATATCAGAACAAAACAACTTAAATTTTTATTAATCTGTCCAAAGAACTTGCTTCTATTGGCCTCCAATTTTTGTCCAATGTTTTGGCCCACCTTATTTTAGTCTATTTTTCTTGTGTTTAGCTGTTAATTTTGATTTCTTAACTGCTACACATCCTCTGAGATCAAGAGATAGTACATGTCTTTTAATCGCAGTACTGGATGCCGGAGTTTCCTTTAAATCAACTATGAGTTGTGGAGCAATTAGGCATCGATTCGTTTTAGACAAAACTCTAATGAGTTGTTCCTCGTTCGTTGTGGTAACGTGGGTCTTCCAGTTCGCTTTAGGTCTTCACATTTAGCAATCTCTCGACTTGTAACAGAAGTGTGATACACAGCTTTACATGATATGATGCTCAAACTACCGCTCACTACATCCTTTCTTTCGTAGAGTACAAATAGCAGGTCTATGCTCAATAGTAAGTTTCTTTCAGCCCTCCACGCACTCTAGAGGTTAACACTAGTTAACGAAGTCCTGAGTTCAATCCCCAGTGAGAAAGCGTTGCTGAAATTTGATGCTTCGGATTTCATCTTAAATTGAGGTCTACTCCTCATATACCCTAGGTGTTAAAAACAAACTTATAAACTTCACGGAACTTAAAAAGCTGTTTTCGCCTTGCCATTGTAAAAGCATAGTAGCTACTTTCGCCCACGACTGCTTCAATGCAACTGCTGGGATCTTTTAAAAATATAAATCTAGTTGTAAATGCATCCATTATTGATAAGTAAACTACTGTAGTTGTGATCCATAATACGCGATAATATTGAAACAACTGTATGACCAAAACAAGTATACAAGGTAACCAAAAAAGTTCTTGTCGCTTTTGACATCCTATTAATCATACACTCACAGAGAGGAAACGACATGACGCACGTGCATGCCAAACAATCGGGAATTAGTCTGATCATCGACCTTCAGTAATACAGGCATGTTGTGCACATATAACAGTCATAGCTCATCCAGTGTTGAAGAGGAATGGAGGTTTCGAAGTAGCTTGTTCGCGTGTGTTCGTTGCATGATTTTAAAGTCGGCTTGTCAGCTGACGCATCAAGTCGCCTCATATGCCAGGCATTTGGGGAGAATGCCGTGAACAAACGCACCACCAGGCATTGGTTCCAGAAATTCTGTTCGGGAGATGTGGCCCTTTCGAATGAACCTCGTAGTAGACAACCATATATGTTGATGACGAGGCCCTGAAAGCAGCCATCGAAGGGGACAGTAGTCTAATGTGTGATGAACTTTCAGAAAGGTTACATGTTTCCGCCTTTCAGTCAGACTGCACCTGCGTGGGATAGGGAAGTCATACAAGTTCAGTAAGTGGGTACCCCACACATAGTCGGCAGCCAACAAGGAAAAAACGAGTGACAGCCTGTTTGTCCTTGCTCAGTCGCCACCTCTGAGTCGGCCGGTTCCCATCTTTAGTCGTTTCCTCACTGGTAACGAAAAGTGGGTCCTCTATGACACTCCCAAGCGTACCAGACATTTGTTGTTGCCAAGTAACCCTATTCCTCACACCTTAAGGCCACTTCTGCATCCACGAAAAGTTATGCTCTCTGTATAATGGAATTGTCTGCAAGTGGTGCATTACGAGTTTCGTCTATCTGATCAGACCATCATTGCTGACCTCTACTCTCTGCAGTTGCAAAGGGTGCACCGTGCATTGCGACAGAAGGAGCAGGCATTGGTGAATCGCAAGGGTGTGCTAGTCCTGCACTACAATGCCAAGCCACATGTGGTATAGAGAATCCGGCAGACCCTTCAGCAACTTGGCTGGGAGACATTGTGCCATGCACCATATTAACTGGACCTTGCGCCAACAGGTTACCACCTGTTTCATTCCCTCGACAACCACCTCCGTGGGAGATCATTCGCAAATGAGGGAGACCTGTAGAACGCGCTCACGGACTTCTTTCCATCCGACCGCGAAGTTTTATCCCCAGGGTACTGTACAGCTGCAGGAACGTTGGCAAAAGGTGTTAGGATTCTGATGGAGATTACTTCAAAACCTAAAGGTTTGTACCGTCCATTGTATTGCTCTTTGTTTACCTCTGCTCTAGAACTACAAGAACTTTATTGGTTACTTTGTATATTTAAAAAAATCACGGAAATACGAAAGAGTTTATTGTTTTCGGTCTTTCTTAGTATGCCGAGATGAATACAATGAACATTTTAATTTCAATATTTTTAAGCATAAATTACATTAGTACTGACATGTAAAACTTTGAACAAGAGTGTACATTATTGTCCTACGTTTTGATATGAGAAATAAAATATACAGGTCATCGCACTAAACTTTCTCGTCCCAATTTCTTAAACTAAATCATGTTATGCTGCAATTACTGAAACATTTATTTGTTAAATATGAACAAAATTATAAAGTGCTTTCGGAAAAGTTTGTCTCAAGAAAACTCATCTGGATTTTCTCATGCTGTATAGTGGAATTATTAGTGAAACATTTATTTCTGAAATAAGAACAAAATCGTTTGAGTTATTTTTGAGAAAATCATCCAAAAAGAACTCACCTCTAAGAGTAAACTACCCTTTGTAATTTTTTCCCAGAGAAATGGTGGTGCCACAGTATAGGATTGTTAACGAAATATTGCTGTATGAAATATAGACAAAATCGTTACAGCCGTTTCCGAGAAAATAACATTTTTTACTTTCACCTTTCAGAACTATTCTTATTATTGTGGATAAGAAGAAAACTCGAAAGCTCCTATGGAAAATTACATAAAAACGTTAAGTTTACACTTAGTGCGAATGCGTTTAAAATTGGAGCAATTTTTTAGGCGAGTGTATATATATTGAGATGAACGACGGATGGACAGATATTCAAAAATCAGTTTTTTGGTATGTAGGGAGCAAGGAAAGTGTAGATCTGTTGAAATGTCGAATTCGATTTTTCTTTTCACCATCATCATGCTTTCTTCTCTTCTATAGTCACTTGAAAGTAAAAAGGTATATCAGCTTCGTCAAATGCACGTATAGTTTTCAAAATCGACTGTTATCACCTTGGACAGATGTTTTATGGATTAAGAATTCATTCACGTCATTTCACATGAATGATGAATTTCAATAGTTTTGTTTCAATGACAGCCCTGTTTTGCTTAACTGAAGTAATACACGTTCTGTTCTTTCAGTACATCGTTCACAGAAACTTCGAGCATAATAGCATTAAGCATAAGCATCGAGCATAATAGCAATAACAGCATAATACAAACTTCGAGCATTTTGTATCGTGTGATTTTGCTTTGGATGTTAAGGCCTGCTGAGCGCTAAACCTCGCCTAGTCTCTGTAGTCTTGCTCTTGTTGCACCGAGTTGTTTGTATATATGTATAATAATTACTGCAAATGTATAGATCATCAGACAAAAAGTTAAAGACACTTCTGACTAAATGACATCTGCAACTTAGTCTGGGTGACTACATCGATGTTCCGAATGTAGCTGAATATTTATCCACTTGTTCATCAAGAAATCCCACAGTTCAGGCCAGATTTCACAAACACTGTCACTGGAGCTAATCCTTGATCTGAAACATCATGGGATCTTCCATGACAATCAAAATGTACGAATGTTTCCACTTACTACATTTACTCATATGAACAAGCAAATGTCTTTCTATTACACAAGAATGCCTCTATTTTATTCACACAGAATGGTATAACATGATTAAAATTCTAGGAAGTTAATATCATAAAGATAATATCATGGACTTACCATCAAGCGCAAGGAACGTTTCTATAGGAGAATAATGCCACACCATAGGCTCAACAAATGAACTTAAATTGGATTCTAAAAGAAACAAAGATTTAAAGCAAAAATTACCAATGCATATAATGTTATGTCTACCAGTACAAACTAAATAAAAGTTTACAATAACAGACCTCATACTTAGATGATCCCATTGAAATCAATGTAAATAAATTTATTTTTAAATTCGAACTTTTTTTAAAGGTTTTTGTGTAATTCAATGATGGTATAGCTCCCTCTTAGCATTACTGGAGTTTAAATTTTTCACAAAAAGTTAAATAAGAAGGATAAAAGAAATTAAAATATACAAGGAGATAACAGTACAAATTATACAGTATTACATTCTACAGACGAACAATTTTGAAACCTTACTTACTTTTTTTTTCTGTTATCAGGGTGTCTACTAAAATTCCACAATGAAATTTCGTGACTTTTTTCTCCCAAACCATAAAATTTAGTAACATTCTCAAGAGCTAATTTGGGTGCAAATTGGGCCAAATTCTCATGTATGCGATAGAAGCTTGCTTTGCTTGCGATTTGGTAGCGTCTAAAGCCGACCATAGAAATTTTTGGTGGTGAATTTTGACCATTTATAGAACAAAAATTTCCAGTCTATACTATATTTCTCCCGATAAAAAATCGTGATCTAAAAGCTAAATTTCGTGACTTTTTCTTGACTTTCATGACCGTTCTCTGATTTCGTGACTCTTTCATGACTCGTGACCGATAGACACCCTGGTTATGCTATTTGCCTCTTGCCGTATGAAAACAAGTACTTCATCCTTTCGGAAGTAATTTCTTTCTAGATAAACTTTTGGTGTAGAAATTTAACACTAATCCAATGTTGCCAATGATACTAATTCAGACAAAATAAGTCCCATGATCCGTATTTAAAATAGCTTGCGTAGTTCTTATCTTAACAATGGTAATATTAATAGCTTTTCGGCTTTTGGTCTCATAGTCACTCATTTTTTTTTTTTTTTTTTTTTTCTTCTGGCTAATTTCCAACAGTGAGCGACTGTCTCTGCCTCCAATGGTGGGGCCGGTAACACTAAGAGCAAAAGTCGCGCTTTCAATTTTTACGGTTGTTTGTGTGTTGCCCAAGGGCTCTCTGGTAGTCAAACAGCAATTTTACCATCTTTTCTCTTGTTCGTGCTCTACACTTGGTAACTTGGGTCGTGAAGTCTTCTATTTCAGACCTTAATGCAGATCGAGAAGTGAATGTTCTGTTGCTAGCGTTGTTTTGATTTTAGATTCTCATGCTAACGCCAGTAGCATCAAGAATTGCGTTGTGATGTGTGCGTGCACATATGTCTGGAGTTAATTTATCATAGTTGACAAATATATTATGGCTTCTTCAGAGAACTGTCCACTTTGTAATCAGCCTATTTATAAAAGGCAAAAAACTATCAAATATAATAACTGTTTCATTAAACGTCATTTTAGTTGAGTTGAATGTCACTCTAAAATGGATAGTAGTTCTTTAAAATTGTCTGAATTTTTATGCGGATTTTCTGAAGCCATTGAATCTAATAGATTAGAGGACAGAAATATCTCATCTTTGCATTTGGAAAATTCTAGTAATGTTCTAAGTGAGTTGTCTAGTGAAGATTCTTTGAGAAATTTCAATAGTAAATTTAATGATCAGAACAGTTTGTTCTTAAATGAACTTAAAACTTTTGAAAGATAAAAATTGCTCAATTAAAGTCTCAGAATAAAGAACTTAAGGATTTTTTTTAATGTAACCAACTAATGACTGTAGATATTATTATTATTATAGCTATCTATTATATCTAATAGCTGTAGATATTATTATTATTATTATTATTATTATTATTATTAGTAGTAGTAGTAGTAGTAGTAGTAGTAGTAGTAGTAGTAGTAGTAGTAGTAGTAGTAGTAGTAGTAGTAGTAGTAGTAGTAGTAGTAGTAGTAGTAGTAGTAGTAGTAGTAGTAGTAGTAGTAGTAGTAGTAGTAGTAGTAGTAGTAGTAGTAGTAGTAGTAGTAGTAGTAGTAGTAGTAGTAGTAGTAGTAGTAGTAGTAGTAGTAGTAGTAGTAGTAGTAGTAGTAGTAGTAGTAGTAGTAGTTGTTGTTGTTGTTGTTGTTGTTGTTGTTGTTGTTGTTGTTGTTGTTGTTGTTGTTGTTGTTGTTGTTTTGTTGTTGTTTTGTTGTTGTTTTGTTGTTGTTGTTGTTGTTGTTGTTGTTGTTGTTGTTGTTGTTGTCGTCGTCGTCGTCGTCGTCGTCGTCTTCTTTTTATTGTACATGAAGTGGATTATCTATTAACTCTAAAAATTGAATTACTTCTTGTGAAAACAACCTAAGTCACATTACATTGATTTGGGGGAACTTAAACAAATATCATGTATTCCATGTCAACTAACAGTCAAACTTAATCTGTGATAACTATATGAAACTAGCACAAAGTCAACAACAGCTGGTGTCATAATAATTCAGATTTTAGATGTTACACTTTTTTTCTTGGACGTAGGGTGCTTTTTGTAATTAACTCGAATTTACCTTAACATAACTTCCTTAGCAACTCAATAGACTTTTTATATTTTTATACAAAGTTAAGCATAATAGCTGTTAAATATATTATTTGTTATTATATTGCACTATTATATTTTTTTCGCGATTACTCTTATGAAAAATTATTTTAACATGAATTTTAAAAATAAAAGTTTGAGTCATGTGAAAATATTGTCTATTTCTGTCTATTCTCGTTTTAAGAATATGGTGTACTTATTTCTTTCAGCTTACATTGTTAAAAGAAAGTTTGACAGTTATATTTACAATAAGAAAAAAATTGAAATTTGTTGCATTCTGTCGTTCGTAAGAAAAAAATAAGGAAAAGTATATACAGGCTGGCAGGCTGCACAAAAAGAATAGATTTCAATCACTTGCACAACAGGCCAATTTAGTACTTCTCTCCAAAAAGTATAGGGAGGGTCAGTGTTCGAAGTGGAAAAAAGTAGAGGCGGTATGTTTTATTACGATTTTAACTCGACATACCGGCTATCTAAATGCTGAAATACAGTGGTATGTTGCCTAAAAGATTGTATGACTGAAAACCACTGGAGAGCTTCTCTTTAGTTACGAGGGTAAGTCAACTGAAAACCATAAAAGTAGAAATAAAAATCCGCATATGGCGCCAGTGAGCTGTAAGTTGGCATGCCTGTTTACGATAGTATGCCGGATGTCTCCTAGGTGGCAGCAGCCGGCAGATGCACAAACACCGGCGCAACAACAGTTCCAAAATGGCAGCCCCACTAGCCACATGCACCAGCGAGGAGCAGCGTTCTGTGATTCGGTTTTTGCGAAGTGAAGGTGTGAAACCGATTGACATTTTTAGGCGAATGAAGGTTCAGTATGGAGATGCGTGTTTGTCACAGCCACAAATCTATGAATGATGCCGGAAATTTACAAATGGTGTTACGTCTGTGGCCGATGCTCCACGCCCCGGCCAGGCTCGGCGCGTAGTGACTCCAGAGACCATTGCAGCCGTTGAAGCCATCGTTTTGGAAAACCGCCGTGTGACAATAGACGAAATTGCAGCATGTATACACATCAGGGATCGGCACATCATATTGTGAATGATGTTCTCCAGCTTCATAAGGTGTCTGCAAGATGGGTGTCCCGACAACTGACGCCTGAACTGAAACAGCGACGTGTTGATGCGTGCGAAGACCTTTTGTGGCGTGCTGAACGTGACGGTAGTGACTTCCTGTCACGAATCGTCACTGGTGACGAAACATGGGTGCATTACCATCAGCCTGAAACAAAGCGAGCGAGCAAGGAGTGGCGCCACTCCTCATCACCGAAACCCAAAAAGTTTCGGACACAGCCGTCTGCAGGGAAGGTTATGCTGACCCTCTTTTGGGACGAAAAGGGCGTGGAGCATCGGCCACAGATGTAACACCATTTGCAAATTTCCGGCATCATTCATAGATTTGTGGCTGTGGCAAACACGCATCTCCATACTGAACCTTCATTCGCCTAAAAATGTCAATCGGTTTCACACCTTCACTTCGCAAAAACCGAATCACAGAACGCTGCTCCTCGCTGGTGCATGTGGCTAGTGGGGCTGCCATTTTGGAACTGTTGTTGCGCCGGTGTTTGTGCATCTGCCGGCTGCTGCCACCTAGGAGACATCCGGCATACTATCGTAAACAGGCATGCCAACTTACAGCTCACTGGCGCTATATGCGGATTTTTATTTCTACTTTTATGGTTTTCAGTTGACTTACCCTCGTACGAAGGGGGGGAGGGGGTTATGGAAAAACTTGTCACTCGCCAACAACTTTCTGAAAAAAAAAAAAAAAAAAAAAAAAACTTATCTTGTATTATAGAGAATTATAAACGAAAATGCTCAAAAATCGAGTTTTTATATGAACATTTCCTGCGGAAAAGCTCCCGGATCCCTCACTCAATTGAGAAGTATATCAAACCCTTGGAAGAATCGCTCCACAGCAGACAACCCCTAAATCCGCTCATGCTCAAACTTGACATTTATATGAATTAAGACAAGAAGACACACACACATACGAAAGATATAATTCAATATGCCACATCAAAATATAAAGTAGATGAACTTACTTGAAGATACCTCATTTAAAAATAAAAAGTAGGAAAAAGATTTTTAAAAATTCCGGTGTTGTCAACTTAGAAATTATCTCTACATAAGAAATAAAATCTTTTTACGTGCAAAGTTATTCGTCAATTACTGTGTATAAAAAAATGAATTTATTAAAGGTATTTAGCAACTACTCTTCCGTGACGGTGTCTTGATCATTAAAAAACAGAGGCGGTATGCCTTCATCCCTAAAAAAAAACAAGAGGTGGTATGCCTTCATCGCTAAAAACCAGAGGCGGTATGGTATACCACCGCATACCGTCTCACTTCGACCACTGGGAAGGGGCGTAAGCAACTCAATTATATCCTCCTTTTCTCAATGATGATTGGTACTTTCCTCTCATTGCACGCACTTGCTGCTGGCACATGAATCTGCTTCCGAGGATGACGCTTCAAACCAAATATGTTGCTTTCAAGTCCATCAATGAACTCTTTAGCTATTATAGTTCCGGAAGTTCACAAATTGTAGCAAAAATAGTGACAAGCTGAAATTTTCATTTGGATTTTCTTTGCATGTTTCACGATACGCATTGCCGTCTCAACCGAAAAGCAAGCTTTCTTGCGTACAGGAAACCACCCCTTCTTAAAATCAATATGTTCCGTTCCATCATCCAAGCGTACAGTTAACTTATTAGTAATATTCACTATTAGTTCCACCAATTCTTTGACTATGTATATTCTTTCCTTTTTCATGAGAGTTCTTTTCACCACCCAAAACACCATGTTACATGGTAAGAATGTCCTCGAACAGAATAGACGTGCTCTATTTTGGCGATCTCCGGTCGAACTCGACTGACTCAGTCTCGCAGCATTTGAAGGTTTCCACGTAATAAGCCGCTTTGCCCTTGAGACAAACCTCCTTAAACATGGTGAATATCTCTAAAGCAGTTTCTCCAAACTTGAAGCAAAATTTAATGGCGTATCGTTGCTCAAGCGAACGCTGCATTTTAAGTTTACAAAAATCTCAATGTCGTTTTTAAACACGGTTCGCACGATCGGCGATTCTTACTCTAACAGAGCTCAGGCGACTGATCCAGATAGCGTTGGTTAGCTAAGAAATCCACCACCATCAATCTACTCGTAACGAACGAATGCGCTGTTGACGACTGGAGCGCCGTATGGTGGCCAGTCTCATTTTCAGATAAACCGTAAGCTGTAGTGTCATTTTTTTGTTTCGGCTCGGACTTTCCCTGATTCAAGAGCTTTATACACTGTAAAATATTTTCGCTCCTCGTATGGGGATAATCTTCCCTAAAACAGCTACTCGTGTTAAACAAAACTGAGTCGTGTGCAGTACAGCCAACTGCAGCGCTTAAGTGTAAACAACTGTTTCAGGTTGAGAGCAAGAACATCAGTAGGCTTACATTTCGGGTGTTTCTACACTCAACAAAAAACTCATATGTTGAACTTGACGGCAAGGAATCGTAACTTTGGTTATTTTTATGCTCAAACCGGATCATTAAAACGTTAAGAATTTGTTACCGTTCAAAACTCAAATTTGACCAAAAGTGAACTTAGGATATATTTGCAATAAGTAATTTCAAATATGCAACATATGATATCACATGTTTTGTCTAAATTGTCCTGATTCAAAGTTAATTTTGAAATTTCCGTTTTAGGAAAAATGTACTCAAATTCTTGTCTTCCTGAGTTTTCTTTTTTTTTTAATTACTTTGTTTCTTTATTTCTACATACTTTAAGGGTCCTTTGCAGCGTCAAGACTATAAGACTGTATGAGACATGGGCTAACTGTTTAATATAGAACTGCTTCCTCGTGGTTACACGGTTAGTGCACGTACTTCACGACCTGAGTTCGATTCCCAATGAAAGCTCATGTGATTCAAATTCCACATTAAGCTGTAGGTCCACATCTCATATAGCCTCGATGCTGAAAGGGGCGCTAAACTCCAATCTAATCTTATATTCTTCTACCGGGGATTGAACACTGGTCTCGTGCATTCTTTTAGTCACTTAATCAACATTTTTGTCTTTTGTAATTATCTAAGGTTTAGATAAAGGTCACAATCACTGTTTTGTTCACTCCTTAATCATTTTTCTTATTTATTCATTTTCAACCAAAGTTCCGTAACTTTCATTTTGAAAAGGATGTATTATTTATAATTTTGACATAAGAAAGAAAGAAAAGAAAGAAGAAAAAAACAGTGTATCATAACATACCTTTCAAAGCATTTTGAATTTTCGGTAAAGGTATACTTCGAAGCATATCATCCCACATAATAACACGTAATGATGGATACGTTTCGTGAATGAAATTCAAAATGTTAGTAATATGATTCAAATAGAGGTCGTGACTATCCCATTCTTGGTTCTTCATTCGTTCCTTGCAAAGGGAACATAAACCCAAGTGCCATACCTGAATAAAAAGAAGATATTTCGTTATTTATTAAAATAGTATTTAACTTGTCGTGAACAACTTTACGACATTTAAATATAAATAAAAGACACTTAAATAATGGTTGTTAACAAAAACATATTGAAGCAGCTCACACACTGCAGGAATTTAGCTTTCAAGACAAAACGTCTCGTTATCAGGGACAAAGAGTGAAGGAAAGAAAATGAATACTAGATTTGATGAAAGCAAACCCGGTCATGTATCACTGCACTCTCAGCCGTACTGAACATTATGCTAGAATGTTATGACCGCTTGAAGTCTAAGTAGATATCAATAGAGGAGAAAACCTAAGAGAACAAGGGGAGGGGATGAGGAAGATGCAAGTCTTAAGAAAATCACTGCAGAAAAACCTCTAGATAGACTAATGTGAAATAGCAGAGAATGTAGAAGTAGCCAAATGGAACACAGAAAAATATAAGGTGGGTGTTGAAGAAAAATGGACAATAGCTGTCTTTGTGCCGCGTTTATTTTATGTCTTTAAACAACGAGGGAAGAAAGCTACAGAAGATTTAGTCCAGGTTCAGAATGCTTCATAAAATGCTCTTTCTGAAAAAAGTATGCGATTTTAGATTAGGGGAAATTTATGATATTATCACGAAAATGTTTAATCATCAAAAGGTTAAACTGTGACGGTTTGTAGGTTAGTTGATTTGGAGTTCACAGCCCCGTACAGCTCCGAGGCTAAATGAGATGTGGACCTACAGATTAACGTGGAATCCAAACCACATGAGCCAGGTCGCGCGTACGCTAACCATATAGCCACGAGGGAGTTCTGTGATGGTTCGTGTACTAAGATAAGTGTAAACAGGGAACCTGAGTAGAAGTGACGACATCTGTTAATCGTTTGGGTTTCTCTGATACAGGATGCAGAACAATTGATGTATTATAATATGTAGATGAGACTAGAAGTATTGCAACTACCACAAATGGCAGAATGAATATATTTTTGAGTTCTGTTTTTGTTGTTCAACGGCCAAGTATCAAAAATAGGGCGGCTTTATAACTTTGCTTTTGGTATTGGTTTGAGGTGAAAGTGCTCGTAAATAGGGTATGCAGAGGGATGAACCATGGTACATGATTTCTGGACGCACAGAAAAGGCTTTTTCTACTTTGTCGCGATGTGGTAAGGTTTTTTTTTTTTTTTTTTTTTCCACCTTTATGCACTTTAGGCTAAAGGAGATGGAACGACGGGGTAAGTATAAGAAAAACGAGCTTCATAAGTAGCTTAACGAATAGAAGTTGGGATGGTATTATAAAAGATTCAAAATTGACAATTTTTCAGAAGCTAACGTTTTACCCTGATTACATTTTTATTTATATAACCTCAGACGCACCTTAAGTTGTAGGAAGGAAGAACTACAGTGTGTATAGACGAATGAATTTAAATTTCCTTTTCAAACGACATAAATTAGAATGTTCCATATTATGACTGAAGTACACTTAACCTGAGAACTTTCGCCTTTTTGCCACACTATTGCTAATAGATACCGTTAACTCTTATGATGGGCCTGACCTAAGACATGCCTTTTGCTATATGACAATTAGGAGATATATCGAATTACACAAATGAACATTTACACTGGATATTTTATGCATATTTTTCTCATTTAAAGAATGCTAGACAAAATACCTAATATAGTTCGTAAGTTAAAGTTCACATTGTGTGCATACTTTAATGAATAGAAAATACAAATTGTTTACCCAAATGTACTTTTTTTGGATCTTTATTTCAGTTATCTTGCTGCAACAATCCGTGCTCGATGTAGAGGTTTTTGTTAAAATCAAAATATTCCCTCACATCCTGAAGCAATTAGTTTCCTTAGACAAAGTTGTGTGATGTAAAAGCAGCTGAATTTATTTGAAGGTTACTGAAGAATAAATTGGAGGAGTTAATAGGAAATTAAAGCAACTATTTAGATATCCATATATGAAAGATTGTCTCATAAACTTATTCGTTAGTACGAAGTAATTTATTCTTCAGCCTACAAATAATTAACAATATTTAGAACAGTGCGGGAACAGTATTTAGTAATTAACAGTGCGGGAACATTTTGGTTTTAACAAATATTTCTACATTAAGGTGCATCGAATTTCCACTTTCTTTAAAAAATCAGCTCACGTTTAGTGACATTTCTTGTGTAATGCTTTCCAAATAACGTGTAAAAAATCACTGTTCGGTTGGTTAATTTCTTCAGATGTCACCAATAGACTAAAATTTCAAAACTTTGTTAAAAAATACATTTAAAAAAACATAAAATATTTACTTTTATAAAATCAGCTTACACTTAAGGCTGCAGACTACTAAATATTTTTGAAAAACTAATAATTTTTCTTTTGCCCGTTTCTCGTAAGTGGAAAGAGGTAATAAAAGGTAACTTACCACAATAATAGATAATGTTATTCTACACCTGAAAATACAAATCGGAAGAATTTTCAGTGTTGCCATCCATAGAAATTATAGTGTGACCAGAATTTGAATTACTCAAAAATCTAGGTAAAGGTAGCGACTAGAAAAATGAATTCAACGGTAATTGATGACTTATCATGCTGTCTATCCTTCTTGTTTACTACTTTTTAAATAATGTTTCTATTTATTTTGTAATGACTTATTTATTTTGTAAGAGTTTATGTAAGGTCTATAAAATAAATAGAAATATTATTTAAAAAGTAGTAAACAAGAAGGATAGACAGCATGATAAGTCATCAATTACCGTTGAGTTTATTTTTCTAGTCGCTGCCTTTACCTAGATTTTTGAGTAATTCAAATTCTGGTCACACTGTTATTTCTATGGATGGCAACACTGAAAATTCTTTCGATCCGTATTTTCGGGTGTAAAATAGCATTATCTATTATTGTGGTAAGTTACATTTTATTACCTCTTTCCACTTACGAAAAACGGGCAAAAGAAAAATTATTAGTTTTTCAAAAATATTCAGTAGTCTGCCTCCTTAAGTGGTATGTTTTGGGAGAAAGCTTTATTTTTTTCGTGAGAAAAATCTCACTTGATCAGTCAAGTCATTTAGGTATAACCAGTGGTTTAAAATTTGGACAAAAATGCCCCAAAAGTTATTTTTTCATTGTTTTGTCAAATTAAGTTTCAATATTTGTTTCCTGTGAACGGTTAATTAATTTAGAATCAAATCTTTGCATCTGCACCTCTTCACTTACTTCCAAACATTGAAGATGGAAATAACTCAGAAATAACGATGGGGAGGTACTGCAGTTCGACTTCCGTCCTGTCGTATATGATAATGTATGTGGTGGTGTAGTTCATATCGTTACTCTTCTGCCTTGAACTGTTTTTCCGTGTTAAGTTTTGGCATGTACTCTCTCGATTGTAATGTCGCTAGGACAAATCCATGTCACACCTCTTGTCCACAAACCGCTACTGCCGTCTCTGTTCCCAACTTCACCATTCTTTCTACAGCGCGAGTGTAACAGATTAAGGATGAATAAATTCATCAGTCATTGGAGTGATCTCCACACTTTCTTTTAGTTTCTCCAAGTTTAAGGGTTTTGTTAGTATTTCTGGCTTTGTAGACCACAGTATTCTATCTCTTAATTCTAATACACCTAAATTCTCACAACGTTGGGTCAAGACTAAAAACTCTCAGGGTTCCCACCCTCTTTCCCCCCCAAAAAAATCCAGAACAAATCACCAATTTTCCAGGACTTCGACACAGGAAGGTATAACAGGATTGCAGTTAAGGGTTCAAAACTCACAACAGTAAAATGAAAAGTACAGTAGCTTATGCAGTGAATATTAATGCAAGTACAGTATTAATACACAATAATTAAATACACAAAGCGGAGCGTAATGTGCTTCTTTTTTTTTCTCCCAACTCCCAGTATACGGTAGCCATCCGTTCCACCCAGATCCAGCACATGTATTTTCATTCTTTCTACATGACATTTTAATTGTGCACCGAACAAATTTACAAACAACAAAAATCTATTTTTCGTACATGGCATCTTCATTGCGTGACAGTGTGATAGATATAATTAGAAAAAAAAAAAAAAAAAAAAAAAAAAAAAAAAAAAAAAAAAAAACCGGAATTATAAGTTTCTCAACTGAGTATGAAGTCGTGTGATTTCCTCTCTATAGACATAATCTCTTTCTTCTTTAGTGAAACTGCTCTACGGATAGCATTTAACTTTGTCAATAAAGTAAAGCAAGACCTAAAATGACACTAAAATTCCTCTAAAATGACCCTAAAATTCACAAAAATTGACCCTAAAATTTGTTTTTTAAACGTTTATTTCGTTAAACATTGTCATTTTTGAATATCTATTAGATTTTAGTTACCATTTCTGACTCGTTCTCAAAAGTTTTGTTTCAGTTAGTTGCAGTCTATGGATCAGTCCATTGAACGGCATTGTACGTACTGAAAGCGTCAATTCACTCCCGATTTGAAACTAGGAAACACACTTAAACAATAGAAGTTCGCAAGTGTAGACTGTATACATGAGAATAATAGATAAAAACCCCGTTTAAAATCTTTTTACGTCTTCTAATCCATTGTTAGTTATTCACCTAATCACATCCTATGTGGTAAATGATCTAAAACCATCTGTTTGGCCACCGACCAACCCCTACCCCTAGTCAACGAGCTACAGCTTAGTGTTCATTAGCTTCTTAGGAATGCAGTTTCCCACCCCAATAATCAGGAACCAGGAAAAGAGATAACTTCATATTTTTCAAATCCGTGAACAGTGCTCATTTTAAGATTTCCTTATGTACAAGAAAAAGACTAAAAAGACCATAAGTGACCTGAAAGTTACCTTAAAATATTAAAAAAATGACCTGAAACTTCAAAACGGCAAAAAGTGACCAAAAATTGACCCTAAAACAATATACTTTTAGAACCTTGAGTTGAAGGATAATGTTTTTATTTGAAGTTGCCTTATCATATGCGTAACATAAAAAAGTCGACTTGTCAACAAGATCCGGGCCCTGTTCATAACACATTAGAGTTACTTTACCACATTATCGTCAATATACCTCATCTGCTCCAATATGCAAGTACTGTAAGTCTTGATGGAAATCAACAACTTGTTTGATCATTGATTTCATGACATCTAGAGATTGTGACTTGGACGGACACATAGAGCTGGGATAATTTTCTACTTCCCGTAACGTACGAAACTGATCATGCTTCAGCAGAAACTGAAAAATAAACAAATAAAATAATGAAAGTACATGGTGGTTCAAAAAATGTAAAGTCATCCAAAAAATATATCAGAATGGTGTAGAAAATATGAAATGAAGCTTGTGAGTTTGAGAAGGCAGGATACACGAAGACATTGATGATCATATTCAAATCCGTCATATTGAACTTGGATCAAAATTCTTAAAAGAAAACCATAGGGTATGATACTATTTTCTGGTATCGCGTACTCTCAGGAAAACATCAGTATAATTATTTCTGCTCTATCTTTATTCATAACGAAATTATTTTTTACGCAGCGACCATAAAGTTATCTATGTCTTGTCATCCACTTAACAATGCTAATGTATGGTATAAATTTTACAATTACAACTAGAAAGACAATAATTGAAATAACAAAATTATATACAATCAAATACACATAGAATAGTAGTAATTAATCCGAGTATCCTATGTCACTTCACACGTACACACATACACCACACAACATACTAACAACTACAAATACGCGTATAATGTGATCAGAGTAAAATTGGAAGAATATAAAACAAATAAGAACACAGGAGAGTAGAAATAAGGATTTTTTCCCCTCAAATTTCAATAGGCCAAGACTGAATCATGGAGAGCCTGCTCAACCGACTTTTTAAACAGATGAATTGATTGTGATTGTTGTGTGTTAAGTGAAAGGTCATTTCAAGCGCGGATAGTGAATGAAAAAAAGTTTTACAATAGTTCGACGAACAGATGGAAAAAGAAATAAGTTTATTTACACCTAATCTTGTATTGTCTTCATGGCGAGCATTTAGTGGTTGTAATTATTGAAATAGATACGAAGATTGTTGAAAGCACAAAGTTTTGTAGTGAAGTGTAGATCTGTACAAATATAGTCTATCGGAAAATTTTATTAAAGCAAGCATTCTGCAGTATACAGTTAAATGATCTGACCGTAAATCGAATACAATGCATTTTGGATACCTTGCAAACGGTGTGCTAATTTTTTCTTTAAGTCTGATAGCGCTACATCGCAATATTCGGGGTGAAGAAATATTAGAGATTTTACGAGTAACTTACTGTAGTAGCTTTGTCTCTGTAGGCAGAATTTTCTTGAGTCATGCGAGGGAATCCAAAGAACCGAAAGCTTTTTCACATATAGCATTAATACGAGTATAAGAAGAATTACGGTCAATTGTTCCTATTTAATTCAATTATTACTTTCAACTGAACATATACACGTTATGAATAAAGAGAGAGCAAAAATAATTATTGATATCCTTCTGAAAGAACGCGCTAGCAGAAAATGGCATCGCACCCTGTGGTTCCCATTTACGAAATTTGTCCCAAATTCAATGTGACAGCTTTCAAACTGGCCGCCGAAACCTTCCCGTATGTTTGCTATGTTCTCCCATATTACACCAACAGGCTTTAATTTTGTATTTTCTACACCATTTCAATATTATTTGGATGTCTCTAAATTGACATTATGAAGTGAAAAAATTATCATTTTGGTATGAATAAAGACAGAACAAAAAAAGATTACAATGTATCTTTCCGAGAGAATGTGCTATCGAAAATGTTATCATACCCTACGGTTTCCATTTACGATTTTTTACTCAGATCAATATGGCGGTTACCATATTTGACTCCTCTTCTATATCTCGCCCACAGGTTTTAATTTAACATTATCTATATCGTTTCAATTCTTCTTGAGTGTGTCCACATCGTGTATATAAAATCACAAAGAAGATAAGTAAAGAATGAAATCATGTATAAGTATAAAACTGACCAGATCTTATTTATATTTGGAAACGCTGACTTTCAGCGATAAGGACTGAACGATCTCCACCTCATTTGATCAGAACACATTGAAAATGATCTGAAAGCTGATAATTACATTCACAATAGGAAAATACATTGTACCTTATCATTGCATTATGTATTATGAACGTAATAGAAGTTGTTTGAATCAATAGATCTTCTAAATAAAATTCGAACGGCGCATTTATAGTAAGTAACCTCAACATAACTTATATTTCATCTATACGTTACCAATAAATATACATTTGTTTCAAGATGTTATAATTGGATGGAAGAACCAGGATAAGTGAAACGAAGCGTTCATGAACATATTATACACATATAAAAATTAGTTTTGTCCACAAAATTTCCCTATTGTTTAATTTGTTATTATTAATTTTGTATATTTAAAGTGTAGTTAACATGGTGTACGTAGAGTTAATTAGGTAATTTCAACATGATTCTAATTTATAATTGTTGTTGTATAGAATATTTAATTACATTTGGTTTTAAAATGTACGTACTAACACAAGCTTCTATCGTAAGCAAGCGTTATGGCTAAACCTTATTACTCTCAACTACGTAAAACAATAGAGAACTTAAAATCATACACTTAACCTTACCTCGAGATGGCCGAATGTTTGTACAAGAGGCACAACAGTCAGACCAAAATGTGAGGCCAATTGGATAATTTTGCTAGCCTCATCTTCGGAGTAAACTCCTGTGCTTGAGGGTCCAAGAGACCCGACTGCTGACACATCCCCTCGATATGGGAAAGTATCTTCCCATTCAAGCAAAATTCCTGTTGCACCCCACAAATGGAACAGAGAAAAAATCTGAAATACACAGAAATATAGTACTTAAAATCCGTGAGAATATAAAATAAATATAAACGTGTACTAAAAGTATAATTTGCGTACAATTTCTAAAGTTGTTATTCATACACAAAAGAGGGGTATGTAAATGATTCAATTCAAAGAAATCATTACTGCATCAAGGTGATTTGGACACGAAAAAAAAAAAAAAAAAAAACATAAAAGAAATGAAGATTTTACTTTGGCGTTCCATATTTATAAGATATCAGCAAAGGAAGAGCAAGCAATGAAAGAATTCACTAAACAAAGGCATTGAAAGAATCTCGAGAAAACACAGGAACATGTTATCCGTCACAAACTCGTGTCGAGATTGAACGAGAAGCTATCACACTAAATAGTCCACTACTAACCAATTGTGCTGCCACAAAGAGATAAGTGAACAACGAAATTAGTATAACAGAAAGAGTGAAAAAAGTGACTGACTGGACCGGAACCCGAACCCGGAACCTCCGGCATTCAGTGCGAATGCGTTAACCACTACGCCACCCAGTCTGCTTCCGAGAATAGTCAGTCATTCTCTCACTCTCGAGGCTGGTGCTCTCACCTCGGACCACCTGGGTTGTACCACAAACCCCTGCTGTGATTGGACAATCCGAAATGGCGTAGTGCTTCGTGTGTAAACTAAAAAAATAGGTTGTTTCCTCCTTTCATTAGTATATATTGTAAGGATCCCCACATCACGACAAAAGCACATGTCAACACAACACGAGTTATTGATTATAAACAGTGAAGCATACGAGAAGCCGACACGGAAGACACCGAGGAAAGCCGAAGACGGGCCTGAAGAGGACAGATAAAAGCCCAACCATCGAGGGACCTGGCATCAGTCGACCAACTGATCGTAATCTATCCTAAACCCTGGAGGCTGCTATGAAGCGAAGGGGGCATCCTAACCACAACTAAACCCTGGAGACTGCTATGAAGTGAAGGAGATCACCTTAAACAATACCATACCTCGTGAAGGCTGCTATGAGCTGAGGTCTCCTAGAACCGAATTCTTGAGAACCCTAGAGGCTGCTATGAAGCTAAGGGGTTACCCGTACAGAACATTATAACCCACAAACCTTGGTCATTATAGAGACACTTTGTTGTTAGAACTTTTGTAAACACAAAAGACTTAATTTTATAATAAAATTGGTGAAGAGATAAAATCTCGGTCCATTATTGACTCTACACATAAAGCACTACGATATGAAATTACAACCGTCATAAGGTGCTCGGTATATGATGTCCAATCACAGCAGGGATCTGTGGAACAACCCACGTGGCCCAAGATGAGAGCACCGACCTCGAAAGTGATAGAGTGAGTGGCTGTTCTGGAAAGCGGACTGGATGGTACAGTGGTTAGCGTATAGGCACGGTAAGCGGAGGTCCCGGGTTCGACCCCCGGTCCAGTCAGTCACTTTTTCATGGATTTGGTGTGTAATATAAAAAATCAGTTGTTTTCTCCTTTCATTATTATATATGTAATTGGTATAATTATTTGGATAATCGTTTGTTTTTCATTCTACAGTTATAGTACGTATGTTAAAGGAAACTGGACCTCCCTAAATATCAAACCCTGAATCAAAGTCAAGCGTATTTCTCAGTCAGCTATTCGAAAAATCTTGAATTGGAAGACTATATATATATAGGGTGTTCCAAAACAACACCGACAACATTTGGGAGATGATTCCTGTCACCAAGATAAGACAAAAAGTATAGACCAACCTGGGTGCACAAATGCTTCCTTTCGGAGTTATAGGCTGCCGAAAACATGAAAAAATGAACTTTAAAGGTCCATAGTTTCAAAACTATGGGACCTTCCGTAGTTGGGTCAAGACTTCACTTAGGAATAATATGTGCCCTATCCAAATATCCAAGTTTCAGAATCCTGTAATACTTCCGCAACAATTTTTATAGAGGTAGTTGGTGAGTATTTCAAATTGTATGACCGTAGCCAAACTTCCCCTATAAAAATTGCTGGATGAGTACCTTAGGATTTTGAAACGTGGATTTTTGTTAGCGCACATATTATTCCTAAGTGAAGTCCTGACCAGACTACGGTAGGTCCCATAATGTTGGAGCTATGGACCTTTAAAGTTAATTTGTTTTCATGTTTTCGGCAGCCTGCAACTCTGAAAGGAAGCATTTGTGCACCCAGGTTGGTCTATACTTTTTCTCTTGTCTTAGTGTCAGGAATCACCTTCCAAATTTTATCGGTGTTGTTTTGAAACACACTATATATATATATATATATATATATATATATATATATATATGTGTGTGTGTGTGTGTGTGTGAAAACTTGAGTTACAGTTACGATCGTTTCATTCACATAGACAAGCAAACAGCAGAAACAAAATATGCATAAATCAAAGACAGTAAACTAAATCATGAACTTAAAAATTAGTAGCTTCTTATCAATACGACTGGATTCGTGCATCTTTTAAATACTAAAAGCAATACGAAAATGACATTATAAAAAGAGAGAAAACCAGAAATTTTCTGAAAAGAGCACGCATATATCTTGATAAACCCTAGTAACTACTAAATTAACAGATTAAAAGAAGAAAGAAACTAAAATTTTGTACGAAGAAAAAATCAACCGAGGGAAATCATTTTACATACTCTGCAACACCAAAACAGTGTTACCAACTCAGTATAAAGTTGTATTCTTATAAATGCCACTATGTTAGATTAACATGCCGTACGTGCCGTAACGTGCCGTAGTCCTAAAATTTTCACAGACTGACATAAAAGAACATATGACTATAGAAAAGGCTTTTTTTTTTTTTAAATTAACAATGTAAAACGCATGTATTATCATTAAAATATAAAGGCTGCAATTCCGTTTTATAGTCTAAAAGAATTTTACTATTTTCTGATAATACTCTTAGATAAACCACTCCATTAATAACGTAAATGGGTGTAGGTACGCACAAGAAACCAACCCACTCCAAGATGAAACAAAGGAAATCACGCTCAATGTAAGCCTTTGTGGTAAAGACAGGATGAAAATACGAATATCACAGTTAAACAAACTTTTCGAAGTCTAATCACTGATCAAAACAACATGAACTTCGACAAAGACAGAGCTCACGTATTTTTTTACATTTTTCTTTCTCCTCCGAACAGAGACACTAAACTCTAATCCTTCTACTTAATCTCTTGTGCTCGCAGTAGTGAGAAAAAACGGATATATTTTTTCTTCGCATGATCGATGTACTTGAACAGCTACTAAGAATAGGATAGAAAAGAAAATGGTTTAATCATTTTCATCACTGGAATTAAGACCTGATTAAATAAATAAGTAAACAAATATAAACGAAACAGAAGTACTTTACACCTTGAAACAAAAGGTATACTCTAATGACTAAGATTAAGCAGTGAGTGTACGAGTATACCACCCTATATCCTCGATTACTATTCTCCGTATAAGCACGCGTAATGTTCGTATCCAATTTTCTCAGACTTAAAAACAGGAAAAAAATATCACTCAGCCGTAATCTCTGCATCTATTGTTTGCATAGGAAGATTGTCATAAAATGCCATTCAACGGAACCCTTATCTTGCAAAACCACTTTTCTTTGTTCTTTTCGGTAGTGGTTATTTGCTTCTACGAACAGATTTTTTAAAGTGCCATATCTCGTTCAGATGGATATGAGCAAAACACAAGTATTTTTACACCACAGTCTATACGGTATTTCAGTCCGTCTGGTAAAAGGTTTTGTGAAAACCTTAGTTCAGAACGGAGAAATACAACAGTTACATAACAGCTTTCAATTTGTGAGTTGCGGAATTTGTAATTAGTAAGGAAATCGTGCAGCTACATAAGAATTCAGAGTTGACGAAAATGTGTGCGTAATTGGAACACACAGAAAGAACATTTGCACACCACAAAGGCTTACATTGAGCGGAAGGAAGGAAGGAAGGCAGGCATGCTTTCCGGTGTGTGCAGCGCAGTGCAATCTATATATATAATATATGCAGATTAAATCAAAGTATAACATTTTCAGTCTCTGACCTCTAACCTGGATCAGGTAAGTCTTACTATATTGAATGGGTTATACTTTTGTTTTTTGGAGAATTTGTGAGCAGTGGAAAGGAAAGCTAATTGATGAAGGCTGTAAATTTCTCTGACCCCAGGAAGTCTGAATACTTCGTATTCAAAGGATATGTAGATAGTATATTCTGCACCTGGAGAGGCAAGAGGGATAAGTAACTTGGTGGATCAACTCCAAAGTTACAAGATATGATTAAGTACACCATGGGGACATAAAGACCAGACCAGCGTCCGTCTCCACCGAAAGCACTAGAAACGGTATTAGTTGTTCTGTGCTTAAAACATCAGAAACTCTATTTAACCTATTACTTGCCAAAGCTATGCGCAATATTTTGGTTAATTGACTTATTTACAATGAGTGCGATGATATTACATTAAAACAGCTATTTTTAATATTTTTCTGGGCTTAGGTTCTTAACAAAAATGGGACTTTGGCATATCCCGTTAGCTATGACACTTTATTCATATTATGACAGTTCTGATCACATTATGCCCATATTAAAAAAAAAATAAAAAAAATGTTCCAGAAAAAACTTTTAATACTGACCCAAGATGGAAAAAAAAAAAGTTATATTCCACTCCTCTTTTGAATCTTAAATATTTATACTGACGTAGTTAGAACTAATAAAACAGTTGCAAGTTCAAATTCTTCACTTCAAATAATCACCGCAAGAGGTACACATCCGATCACAAAAACCAGACTGTCTTCCAGAGACTAAGTCCAAAAATTGAACCTAGATCCTTACGTCCCTCGGATCTTTGCTTACAGGGAAATTTATTTTCCCTACATTCTGACAGAGAGTAACATGCGTAGTCTTACAAGAGTAATAGACCAACTGCAGATTGCCGCCAAGTATATATATATATATATATATATATATATATATATATATATATATATAATTGGCATATAGAATACAATCATAACAGATTGCAATATATATAGGGTGTTGCAAAATTCCGTTTACAGCGCTTGGGAGAAGAATCTACACATAAAAACAACCAAAAACGTTTATGTGAGACTTGGTTAAATTCGGTCTCATTTCCGCGTTAAAGCTGTCCCAAATGGCAGCAAAACGACGTGTGACACCTCATTGCAGACAAAGGAAAGGTCCACCAATGGTGTCAGAAGCAGGGCGATAGGGACACAGCATAAGGAATTTCTCAAAGAGAGAGTACTGATGTGGACAAATTTACATGCAAAAAATGGATGCACAAGACGAGAAACTGTGAACCACACATGTACGATAAAAAAAAAAAAAGATTTTAGAGTTGAAACTTTCGAGACAAATGAAACAAAATTTCTGTTATGGTAAGGAGTTCTTACGGAAAATAAACCATCAATAAAGAAACCTCCAAAAAGAACATTATGAAAAAATTTCAGATCGAAAATATAACGTCTATCGGTTAAAGATAATAGGTGGAGTTCTTTGGATATACAAGACAAGCTCATGTCATTGAAATCTTTGAGCTTCCATAATAACCAGACTAGGAAGTTATTCTAATAGACACTATGCCATTAACAAAGTAATTGGTTTCATCGTTCCAAATTACCGTGCTATACTCCAAATGAAAATGCACATTACACATGTAGAGAATTTTACAATTAATAATATTTGAATAAGTTACTACTCCATGACGAATTTTAGGTCAAAGTCTATATTTCCTTTATAGGTATTTAAGAACTAGCAAGTAACACTAGCATTTTATTAGCAAATATAACTGACTCTTAAAGAATGAAATACTGAACAACTGATTGAAACAATGAATAAGTAGTTTCTTTGATTAACATCTTTCCACATTGCTTTCTGTTCAAGAAAATATATTAGAGACATAAATAATAATAATAAAATAAAAAGGAAGAAAGAAATGATTTTTTCTTAGTTTAACGCCCCATGGTTATGCCCTTTAGACTAAAGGAGACAGATGATTCATGAAAGTAACTGATCGTAAGGTTAAATTGTTTATGCTCTCCTACCGAGAATCGAACCCGAGACCACGTGCACATTAGAGACGAGACGACAAGAAGGATTTATGATTTGGTTTATTATGTATGATTTAATTTCTTGTATTATGTAGCTGTGACGTATTTATAATTTTCTTGTATCGATATTGATACATAAAGACGTGTGACACCTCATTGCGGACAAAGGAAAGGTGCAACAGCAAGTGGTCCCAAACAGTTTAGAGAAAGTAATGCCTGAGTGACACAATGGTGTCAGAAGCAGGGAGGTAGGAACGCGAGGAATTTCTAAGAAAGAAAAAAAAAAGGGGGGGTACTGGCGTCGACAGAGCTATATGCGGAAAATAGATGCAGAAGACGAGAAACGGTGAACCACGCATGTACAATACATAACCGGAATCACCGAGAGTGATCAGTGGCGCTACCGCAGGAGCCACGGGGCACTTGCCCCCAACAGTAAACTTGTTCTCCGAAGAAAGAAGAAAAAAAGTGTACTGGAGCAAATTGGTAATGCGAGCAAGGGGATATCCAACCATAACGCAGAGGGCCGCGGTGGCTCAGTGGTGGAGTGTTCACGTCTGGTGGATGGGGTCCTTCGTTCGATCCCAACTCGAGCCAAGTGAGCTTTGTGGTGGACAAATACCGTGTGCGTGGGTTTTCTCGGTGTTTTCCCGTTTCCTCACACTTTCTTCATTCCACCATTTCATTCATTTCTCATCATCACCGTCTCCTTTAGCCTAGCCGACATAATCGTGGGACGTAAAACTGAAAGATTTCATTTCATTTTTTCCAACCATAACACAGTCTGTCCTCAAACTCCCCCGACTACTGCTGTCAATGCTTACGAATTCCTATGAACAGTGTCGGAATTGCCTCGTTTGCGGGTGAGTGCCGTGAGAAAATCGGTTCCCACCGGCAGGATGTAGTAATAGGTTCGAGACTTGTATTTTATTTATTGTACTTCAGTTGTTGGGTCAGGGCGAAGGCACACGAGTGTACTTTGCTTACATTAGCATCACTCTTACAGTGAATTATGTACAGGATTTCATATTAATCAAAAATTCATAGAGTAAAATCTTTGAGACGGGTATTATAACTGAATCTTGTAAATTTGATGCCACTGATGGCAATTTAAAAAAACTTTGATTTTGAAAATTATCTTCGGGTTAGTTTCATTCATATTTAAACCATCTACGGAACACACACCACACCAAATAAAAATTAAAAAAAAAAAAGAAAGAAAGAAAGAAAGAAAGAAAGTAAGTTCTCCCAATTCCAAACAAATTACGCTAGAAGACAATTATCTTTATTTCCAATATTATTTAAGAGGTAGATAAATGAGTATTTCCTATCATGTTGCTACATGGAAAAATTAGATCATACCTTCTCCAAGTACGATACCTTCGGCGGTGCACCTTTTAGATCAAGATGTATCAATCTGAAACAGAACAAACAATATAATAATAAGAGCTATTTGATTTCATTAATATATAACAACACCTTTATAATCTTTACTTTGAAACTACCGGTACATGTTTTCACAGGTTTATTATTATTATTATTATTTATTTACTTATTTTCAATTACACAAATCTTCAAAGTGAAAATTATAATTACTTGTGATATAGTTTGACGTGTGGATTCGGAATTTTTTACGGTATTATCGGTAAAGTTCTGTAAACTTTTTGACGGTCATTACCCACCCTTGTTTATCCATACCTCATGTAAATAATGTAAGCAAGTCGAAATGCGTTGTCCAAAAATGTTGTCATATATTTGAAGTCCTAATAACTGTGATGATTATCTTATATGAGTTTGAGAGGTCTTTCTTTTTTACTATTCGCAACAATCATATGGTTGTGTAAATAAAGATCTTTAATAAAATAAAATAAATATAAATAAATAATGAAGATTATCATTCCAATATAGTGATATAATGATCAATGTAGCCTCCACTTTTTTTTATATTACTAGTATAAATATTTTTAAGTATTGTTACCTCCTATGTGATTAATTTCTTAAATCCTATTTGCACCAAAACTTCTTCTTACGTATGTCTTGACAATGTTGACAGCTATCAGTGAAAATTCACCGCTTAAAACGTTTGTTTCAACTTAACTATAACAGGACATTGAAGAGCAAGTTGAACAAGTTTTGAATTTATTATTCCAACATTTTAATATTTCTGTGTCGTTTATTTTTATTGATTTGCTCCGTCCACAGAAAAAAAAAAAAAGAAAAATGTCAATAATAGTATAATGTGCACATTAATTTTATGTGAATAACTTAAGTAAGAATCCTGCATAAATTATTCTTTTTAAAAATGCAAAATAAAAATCCCATAAAAAGATTAAAAAGAAATACTCATTATTCTGCTTTCTTTACATTTTGGTTATTTCAACTTTCTTCCAATAATACTAAAAACTTTACATAAAAAACATTAACCGACTGCAAACAAGCGTTAAAAAGCAGAAAATTTAAACTGATTTCAAAAGAAGTTACCTTTCACTTGTTTAGGTATTTCATGGGCTAGCTCGCAAAGCTATGAGCATATCGTAATAAAATTTATATAGAAACGCCGGAAATCATCCTCTTTCAAACATACAAAAAGAGAGAACTTCAACCTATGTCGAAGTTTATTATAAACCAAGAACATATATATAAACGAGTCGAATTGAGTACTAATTTTTTGAAGTCGGCTAAAAATCAATTATGATCCAATATGACTTTCTTCTTTTTCGATTTCGAAGTGACCAATTCCATTTCAAATCGTCCAGGCAAACCACAATTGGTCCCCAACATAGTCTCAGATTTAATTTATTTTTTTTATATGGGATCTACATGGAATATTATTAGACCTATATTTTTTTTTTTTTTTTTTTTTTGCTGAAAAAAATTTTTCCTTCGACATACAGCCTTCCAAAATGGCCGCCCTCCTCTCAGATTGCTCGAAAAACAGAAAAAACATGCCAAATTAAAAGTTTTGTTGTAGAGAAACGAGTGTACTTAGTAACGTAATCGCAATAGCAGGAAGAGTATAAAGTTGTATGTTTTGTTGGAGGGCCAAAATTCGTCTATTGGTCCAATAGGAATCGCGCAATTCACTCGCAATGTTGCCAACTTTGATGAAATTTTTGCTAACTTCAAACCTTTTTTTTCTGTCCTCACGAGCAATATCAACCATCTGCTTCTACCATCGAAATCTACTCCATAAGGTCTCTTGAAAATGTAAAGGACTTACGTTTCTGATTATTACATCCCACGTTATAGCATGATGAAAAGCTGAATATTGTATTAAGACGCCATGTTTGGACGACATTTTCTCAAAAAACCCACCTTTTAAAAATCTGAATTTTTTACATGTATTGGAGAAGTACCTAAGTATTTAAAATCCGTTAACCGTTCATGCGGCTGCAGCCCCTAACAGTCGCAATTAATTATTGAAATTTCGATTTTTGTACTTGCAATGTAAATATTTCCTATGGGCATTTAGGTCCTATACACAAGGCGATTTGAAAGGAGTATGAAAATTTTGAGACTAGAATCCTGACATCAAATCCAGTAGAAAAGTTCCTGTAAACATGAGTCAAATTCCGCTTCGCTTTCGAGTTACAGGGTTTCCAACTCGGGATCCAAAATCGGTTCGGAACAATAGAAAATGAAATATATATATTTCGCGTTAAATCAGAAACTGTGTGTTAAAGCTTTGATAAAGTTCAGAAAGTTGATTTGTATCAATATGATGATTTTTACGTGCGTTGCAATTCAGTTGGCAGTGTTGTTTTTGTTTCTTGGAACTTTTATTTGTTTCCAAAAGACACTACGTGGATTTTATTTGATATTTGGTATTCATTAGTGATTGCCTGCATCACATGAAGCATAATTTTCCCCACATTACCACAGTTTTCGAAAACTTACATGTATTTCATTAAAGGTTTATCTCGTGCGTTATTGATAGTTTGCAACATTACGTGTGAATTTCAGTTGATGTATGCCATCATTAGTAAAACCAAAATGTCGAATAAAAACTACGTCTGTGTAAGTTGTAATAATAATAATATTTTTTTTTCACCAAGCTGGCAACGTGGCTGCTTGCCGGGAAACAGAAAAGCACAAGAAGTATAGCAATTTACTTGACAAATATCATTCTGTCGCTATAGCCATCGAATCGGGTGGTTCATGGGGTCCCGAAGGCCTTAACTTCATAAAAGAAGTTGGTCACCGCGTTTATTTATCGTCAGGAGACGCTAGAGCAACCTCTTTTCTACTGCAACGCATCAGTATGGCAGTACAAAGAGGGAACGTTGCATCAGTTTTGGGAACGCTACCCTCTGGTAAGGAACTGGAGGAGATCTTTTGTCTGTAATCTCGGCGAAGGTTTGAGGATGCTGTTGCGAGGCTTATCACAATAACGTGTATCAGTGAATAATTATAATTTGATATTCTGTAAAATGTAAATTGTGCACTGTTCAAGGAATGTAATATTTTGTAGTTTTGCCAGCGGACTTAATGCAAAGTGGGTTCTATGTGTAAAATTGTTCGTATCTGGTTCCTTGCTATTCACGCGATATATATATACATACAGTATTTAGTCCTATGTTCGTTGGAATGTTTTTCAATTCATGTAGATTCCTTTGTTGTTGTTATGGAAAAATTATATAATTTGTGTATCATAAAAAAAAAAATTAACAATAACCTTCATATAATATTGAAAATTGTAATGTTTGTACAAACCTCCATAGAATATTTTCAATTTTTATTTTTGCTAAATTGCAAATACAATTATTTTCGTTAAACAATTAAAAATAAAACGGCATTTAAAAGAAAAAATAATAATAAGATGTGTATATAATAATAATAATAATAATAATAAGATGAAGAAGAAAACTACTTTTTATTATTGCAAAACCTCTCGTAACTCCACGCATCAAGTTCGAACTTAATCAAGAAGTTCTGCTGCAACCACGAAACAGTTTATTACGAGATTCGGTGTCGTGCACATCGTCCTAGTGTTCTCTGGAACCATGAAAATCGTTTTCACTGGTAACATGACATTGTAGTGCTTTAGTTACAGTGTTTGTGTGAATAACAATGGGGGAGTCCTACACAGAGAAAAATCCGTTCTCCGTACAGCGGTATATTGTACAAATATACGGTATCCTCTTGCTTACTATAGAAATCAGTACGGAGTATACGTTATCCGTATGCTACATAGGCACTGCCCTTAGATGTTACATCATGCTGTTGCAGGATGTCTGACATCTAACAGTTTTCCGTATATCACATGTATATACTTATGTTACCTTCGCCAGCTATATGTTATATACGTCCATTTGTATCTGAGATCCTGACCGCCTACATTGTTTCATACAGAAAGTACGTATAGATGGAACACTTATACAGAAAGTATTATAAAACATGCATTTTCAGTTATACGTCTGCTGTACGTTGTCCAAAAATTACAGGAATTACGCATGTAACCTATCTTTTTAAGTGCGCCACCTACAACTTTTTTCTCAGTGTATTACAGTAAGGACCGTATTAAATGTGTTGATTGTAACCGACCGTTTATCGGTTACATTTCTGTTCAAGTTGGCTCCTGTATTTTGATGTTTACCGGTTGTTCATGCAGCGTTAAAGTTGGTTCGTGTATTGTAACACTGCACCCTAGTGCTTCCAAAGATTCGTTTTGATGTTAATTTGTTTCGTTGCCAATGAAATAAATGGCACAAGAGGTGATTAGTTTTATATGCGATATGCAAAACACATATGAGATACGCAAACACACCAATAATTTACCACGAAAATTTCGAACTGTTTCTTTCTACAATTGCTTCGCGTTACTGTAATAATTCCACTCATGTTATAGCTTAATATAGTGAAATTTAATTAACACTTTTACTCTATTTCAATTTACTTTACCTTATAGAAATATCAATCCAGAACTACGATTGGAAGAAAATTTAACTTTTCATACTATTTCACTCCGTTGCTTTCCGTCGTTCTTTTGTTAAGAACGTAGCGATCATTTCTGGTTATTCCCGCAAGAGGGCATTCGGATCACTATTAGAGAAAACGAAATGCTAAAAGATAAACATGGCGGATCGAAACGCAGCCAAAATTCTTCGTTACCGGGGTGACTGGTAAATAATGACCAGAAAGGAGTAAGTGCATATTTCTAAATTATTAAATATAGTTCTCGGTAAGTTAGAAATTAGAAATATATATAGATATTCGTGATCTTTAAGGTTAGATTCTTGTATCGATATGTATTTATGGTAAAACTGTGTTAATTACAGTCGAAGATATAATATTTAAAAACGCGTTTATTAAGGTCTGGTGACGCGAGAAAGATGACGCAGTGAAACGCCGTTTTACAGTGTAAGAAGAACGATGGCTTAGGTCAGCTCCTCAAAACTTAGAAATTTCGTAACCAAAAGTGTAGAATTTTGGAAGTTAACCTAGTATAAATTATTAATTGGAATAACCTGACTTATTTTGGAAGAAAAGGAACACTGAGGAGTCTGACCGAAGTAAAAATTCATTGAAACAAGTTTTGGCCAAAAGCCATCGAGTATTACTTCCGCCATTACGAGTGATATGAAGTAATGGGCAGGAAGTATAATTGTTGAAGTTTATTTCATCGGATACTAGAACCAAGGTCCCATATTTAATAGGACGTGGGACTAATACCCGAGGAGATTGGTTTCGACGTGTGAGTAAATAGGTTTGCTAACCTATTACGTCCTGTGAAGCCAAAGATCCAGGTGACAAGGACCGAGAGGACTATATGTAGGAACCTCCATTAATTTGGTAATCTCTATCCATTTTATTTTATTTTCTTCTTGTTCCGATCATAAACAGATTCACTAATTCACCAAATGGAGTGCTTCGAAGTAAATATGTGTAGTTAAAGCAAAAGGCGTTACGCGTTTAGACAGCTCATCTCGTTTCCACTCAATAAAAAGATATTATAAGCATATGTGATCAACATTGAAAATTGTTGGTGAATTTTACTTTGAGCGCACCGCTTGATATTAATGTGCCTCTAATATTTTGCCATGTCAGAATTGATACATTTCTTTCTTATTGCTAGATTAAGTAATATTTTCACTCTGAAATGTCATTTTGAACGTGTGCCTAATTAAATAATGTGTTTAGGTTTCTTAGGTTAGATAAGATTTAAATTGAACGTGTCCCATAATATACAGCTATCTTGATTGTTAGGTTAGGAAATCAGATTGTGTGCTTACTATTAAATAATGTACTTTTGTGTTGTCTTGTGATATATTCCGGGAAATGTATACTTTGATTGCTTGTTTAGGTTAGGTAAATTTAACTTGTGCGTTTACGGTTAAATAATGTCCTGTTATTTTGTCTCGTGATATATTTTGGGAAATGTATACTTTGATTGCTTGTTTAGGTTACGTAAATTGAACTTGTGTGCTTACGGTAAAATAATGTCCTGTTATTTTGTTTCGCGATTTTTTTTTAAACATGTATTTCAATTGCGTAGGTTAGGGCTTTATGTATGTTAAGAAAATTATATTCTGAACGTGATTTCGTATATATATATATAACTTGGATCTTAAATGTGAAAGGGTTTCGGTAAATTAGGATAGTAAGTGTACCGTGTTCATTGCTGTTGTCTCATGATATGCGAGTGCATACTTGATCTGTGCAGATTTCAGCTAACCTCCAGTTGTAGTTTTTTTTATATTTAAAAAAAAAATCTTGTTCGAATATGCTTCCGTGCAAGACTTTGTCTTGGGCACATATTTAGTTTAAAGGTGCCATTAACGCATTATGAATTTCTTACATATTTGCCTCATCGGAAGTCAACATAGCTGACTGATGTTCAACTTTATTGATAAACATATACGTACTTACATTTATTCAATTTGTCGTTCTTAAACACAATCTGAAATTTTATCATTTGTCCATTGCTCTTGAGAATTAATGACATTATATTGTGAAGTTAAAGTGATAATAATGTTGATAATGACGTTCTAATCTCTCATAAGATATGTAAACCCTGGCGTAGAGAAGTAGAACATTTTTTTTTTCTTGTAGATGTATTATGTACTGTTGATATATGCTACTTACTTGTCCTAAGGTACAATGAGAATGTAGTAGCAGTCATGTAGGGCTTATGTTGTCGCCTCATTTAAATTAATGACAGGGTTATAAACAATGAACGTCTACTTAATAATAATCTTAGTAATAATAATGTCATTTTGTTAAATGAGTAACTAGAGCGTATGGATCATTAGTTCTTGAGTGATCACGAACTGAATATGTATCATAAAGATACCAAAATTTGAGAATTGATACAATGTTTATATTAAGTCAATGTAATAACATAATATCGTAAGTGATTTGAACGTACTGCGATGTAGGCAAATATTTGACAAACATTATTCTGTTGCTCCTGATAATTGTTGCAATGTAACTGTTGACTGATTGGCACAAATAAACAATCACGATAAAATTTCAATTCTATAATTTCGAATACTGCTCATAGAGTTAAGCATATGTAAGTTTGATCCTTTTTTTTTCTTTCTTCATTCAATTTAAGTTAATGACGTCGAGTCGTCTTTCATTTCGATTGGCCACTCAACAAGAATCTGAAATCTTTTGATAAATATGTTGCGCATGTTTGAATTGATTTTTTTTTCTTCAACTACCGTAATATTCGGGCTGTTATAATTGGCGAAAGTTAACATAACCTAACATTAAGTCTAAAGAATTGTAAAATAAAACGGTTTGTTATAATTGGCTTCGTTCAACCAGGATATATTTATTTATTTTGATGTTAAGACATAACCAAAGAAAATGGTGTGTTATAAATTGGCGACTTCAGCTGCAGGATGTTTGTTTACTTGATAAAGTATTCTGTTTTGTGTGCTAACCGAGATGAAAGCTAAATAATGAGTGGATATAACGATGATGAGTTGCTAAACGCGTGACCCAATTAATATGATGTAAGATGAGTGAAACAGATATGATGCATGAGACTGAAGAATATAGTTGTTGTAATGGTGCTAATAGTGTTGAGAACGCGATTGCAATTTGTTGCGAGAGTTGTGACAAATGGTACCATATGAATTGTTTAAATATACCGGAAAAGGAACAAGAAGTGTTAAAACACTCAGAGGAAAATTGGTATTGTGCAACTTGTGTAGGTAAACAGTCTGTAGAATCATATGGGGAGGAAGTGAGACGTACACAAAACCCAAAGAAAGTTGCTCCGGAAATTGAAATTGGTGGAGGTCCGCTTCTAGATAAGTTAGTGGACATAATTAAAGAACTAAAGTCTGAGGTTTCAGCAGTAAGAGTGGAACTGATTAATCAGATGACTGTTAATAAGAATGATTTAAAGGCAGAAATGAAAACTGAATTAAATAAGATGAGTAGTGAAATTTCGTCTTTGAAAGAATCTTTTGTGTCAGTAAAAGGGGAATTAAAAACCGAGATATCTAAGTTAAGAATTGAAATTGATGAGACAAAAACTAATTTAGGACAAACCGTAGAAAATGTACGCGATAGTTGTATGATGGAAGTAAACAATGTAAAACAGGATATGAATAGTATTAGGCTAGATTTAGATAAAGTAACTGTAGATTTCAGTGAATTTAATGAAAATGTGAATTGTAAGTTAGAAACTACTACTAAAGAAGTGTCAGTGTTGAAAACCCAATTCGGGAATATAACCTCCAAATTTGAATCTGAATTGAAAAGTGTCAAATAGCGACAAGTTGATGACCATAGGAAATTCCGGGATGTAAACGAACAGACCGTGAATATGATAAAGATATTAGAACGTGACATGATTGACGCATATCGTCAAAATCGGGAGCGATGTGAGCGGAACACCGATACTTTGAAAAAGATATTCGAATCGGGTGTAAATGCAAATAATGAAAAATTTCCATTTGAAGAGAATTTGGCTAATAATGAACGAAGTTGTCAGGATGTTAGGGAACCTTCAGTTCCAAAATTAGATAAAAGTCGATTTGAGGAAATTATAAATATGACCGAGATGTCTTCCTCGACCGATGTGGAAGAAATTAGGAATAAACCCTCACAAAATATAAGAAAGTGAGACAAAGAAGGAAAGAGAAGGAATCGCGTTGTGAATCGTGCACTGAGCGGTGTCCTCCATTAGATCTTGTTGTTAATAATCATGAAACCGAGGGTAGGCCTGAATTAGATTGTGAAAATAGAAACAATGACAACAGTCCTTCGTATAAAAGGGGTGCAGGAACCTATTTAAAGGAATTGCATCATTTCCCAAAATTTGATGGGCAACTGACCCAGGGAATGGCAAAAATCTTCCTAGATGATCTCTTACACACGATGAACATGTATGTTCTCACGGATAGGGATCGAATGTATATAGTGGGACGAGTCTTAGAGAAATCTGCAAAGATCTGGTATCGTAGTGTTGCTTCTCAGATAAAATCTTTCCCTGACTTTTTGCGGCTTTTCAAATTGCAATACATATCGGAGCGACTAGAGAGGGCACAAAAGCGCCACCTCTACTCGCTACGATATGACAAATCGAAACATTCTTCCTTGCTAGGGTTTGTGCGGCATATTGTCGAGAAATATAATTCAATAGTAACTTCACCTTCAGATCAAGAGTTGAAGGATCTGATTTTAGACTGCCTTCCTGAGGAAGAAGCGAAAATTTTGAAATTAGGCTCAGTTAGCACAGTGCAGGATCTGATGTTACGAATAGCTGAGTTAGAATGTAGTCCAACTCCCTCCTTAGGAAATCAGGGTAGTTCAAAATTTCAACCCAGAAAACCACAAGTTAGGAAAACATTCTTTTTACCGAATAACTCTAATCGAACCGACAATGCAGTGCAAACGGAGCCGATCTGCAATGAAGGTGGGGGAAGTGAAAATAACTCTAATTCTCAATTTGGAAATAAACCTCAAAATTTCAACGGGAGACCATACCGCAACAACTGGAAAAGAAACCGAAATCAGAAACAAGGATGGGAAAAGAATAGAAATAATAATTTCAGACCCATAAACGGTATGCAGCCTGTTCCGATGTATGGGGGTGTACCAGTACCAGTACCATATACAGTACCGGGAATGTACAATTTTAGTAATATGAAACCGGTTATGATGCCAGGTCCTTCTGTTACTATGGTAACTTCTTCGTTTCCCCAAAGCTTACCTGTTGTGACTACTGTCACTTCCGCTTTGCGTCCACCGTATCCTTCGGTGACTGCGGAACCGACAAATCCGGTAGTTGTTTCGGAAAACATGTTGAGCAGTCGTCACTGAGGGGAGACGACGGCTGCTCCAACCAACTTCTCTCCCCGAATCAAAATGTTAGTAAACCTTATTATTTTGAGAAAGACAATGTGTCGATTGAAAATGAGTCTTCTTTGAAATTACTGACCTATTTTGTGCTAAAAGAGGAAGAAGGGAATATGTCCAAACAAGATTTCGAGATATTTCCTTCCCCTTCTATAGATTGCAAGGTGGGGGAAATGCAAATTAAATGTATCCTTGATACTGGGGCAGAGCTGAACCTCCTAAATTATATTTGGCAAAACCTTCAAAATTATTTTCGTTCGGCAAAGCTCAAACCAGTACCAAGTGTACATTTGACTGCTTTTGCAGGTAAGGACAATTTTCCTGTGAAGGGATTGCTTGAATTAACTTTAAAAATACAAGATAATCTTTTTAATGTCCCAGTCTTTGTCGTTAAAGACATGAAAGCTGGACTGTTACTAGGCTCGCCATTCTTCGCTAAGTTTCAAGTCACGTTGGATAGTCATAACAGAAAATTAATTTTGAAAAATAATAATGATGAAGAAGTAACTTTGGATATCTCCTATCCAAAGATACTCCTTGTTCATTTAGATACTAATTCGGAATTCTGTGAACCTAACAAAATTCTTTCTTCTTCTAATGAACAATGTAGAGATTACGGTGAGATTTCTGAATTGGAAATCAAAGATTAAAGGTCGCGATGATTTAGATGATGATACAAAATTAAAATTGGAAAATTTGCTCCTTAAATTCAAGCACCTATTTTGCGAATATCCTAAACCCATCCGATGCGAACCTTATAAAATAGAATTAACAGACCAAGAACCTGTGGTCGGAAAAATCTATCCGATCCCTCAAGCTATGCAAAAAGAGTTTGAGGAAGAATTGAATAAATGGATAAGGTTGGGGATAGCTAAAGAACATCCCAGCAGTTATCGCAACCCAATTCATTGCGTGCGAAAGTCCTCTGGAGGTGTGAGGCCTGTAATCGACCTCAGATTACTGAACTTAAAGGTCGTAAGTCCTAAAATACAGGTCGAACCCATTAACGAAATTCTTACTCGCATCTCTGGGGCTAAAATTTTTAGCTCCATGGATGCTACAATGGGATATTATGGTATTCGACTGCATCCTGATTCCTTCGCATCCACAAGTTTCATATATTTAGGCAGACAGTATGTATTATGTGTCCTACCAATGGGTTTAAAGTCGAGTCCTAGTATCTTCCAAAATGTGATGAACTCATATTTCGGATTAGATACTAGAAAATTCGTCGTAGTGTATCTTGACGATTTGATGTGCTTTAGTTCTACTTATGACGAACATTTTACTCATTTGGAACTAGTCTTTGAAATTCTAACCTTTGGAAATTTTGCGCTAAATTTTAAGAAATGTCAGTTCGTTAAGTCTGAAATTTTATTTTTGGGACACATTGTGAATGGGAAGGAATTAAAGCCGAATCCCAAACAAAACGAAGCGATAAAGTACTTTCCGATACCGAAAACTAAGAAAAAACTTCGGTCCTTCTTAGGCATTCTTTCTTGGCGAAGAAAATTCATTCCTCAGTTTGCCGCTTTAACAGCGCCATTTTTCGATTTGTTAAAGAAAGACAAGAAATATTGTCTAACTGAGGAATTGCTGAATAGATTCCAACAATTGAGAGAATTGTTGAGTGAGCCTCCAGCGCTCAGTCAACCTAATTTCGACCAACCGTTTCACTTATTTTCAGATGCGTCGCTAGAAAATTTGGCTGGCTATCTGGCACAGTATGATGATATTGGAGAGCTTCTCGTTATCGGATATGCAAGTAGAAAATTAAAATTATATGAAGTTCCCTATTCGATCTTCCAATTGGAGTTACTAGAAGTATTGTTTCTATGCGAGCATTTCTCTTATTATATTTTAGGTAGAAAAGTTACGGTCCATTGTGACAACAGCGCAGTGACATACGCTTTTACTTTACAGAACTTAGATCCCCGAACCACAAAAATTTTGTTAAAGTTACAGAGGTTCGATCTTCGGTTCGAGCACATAAAGGAAGTGGACAATAAAATAGCCGACATATTGAGTCGCAATACTCCGGAACTCCCTGCCGAACCTGAAGAATACCATGTTAATTTTGTTTGTTATGATGAGAGTACGTGGTTCACTGTAAATGAGTTGATGCAAATGCAAGCGGGTGATAAGTACTGTAATGAATTAAAAGCGAAAATGTCAGACGATGTTGAATCTCGAATTCGGCTAGTAAATAATTTGGTATATGTCCAAAATTTAAAAACGAAACATTGGCTGCTGGTAATCCCGGACTATTATGAAAATTTTTGAGGAAACATGCAATGTTTTGTACATGGAACTGCCTGTAAAAGCCTGTCAGATTTTGACAGGCATTATACAGGCGCCTGTTTCGGCGAAAACACATGTAAAAAAAAATATTACAGGCACATTGTCTTCAGGTGATATGCATGTCAAAAAAGAATTGAACTTCTGTTGGAAATGTTGCACGAAAACACGCGTTGTACAGAGCCTGTACATTAAAATAAGAACATGCGATGTACACGTAGTCACTCACATGCAAGTAAATAAAGGGAATATGTGCATGTAAAGTACCTTGAATGGATTGTTGGTAACATTCGCAATACAGTAAGAATGAAAAGTACAAGGAAGGTGCCTGTTTATCAACATGTAATATACATGTGTGACATTTGCAGTACATGTAAATACCGTGTATTAGCGTATAGCATGGAAAACGCATGATGTAAGATATGTTATTTTACATTTATTATTTTCGTGTACATGCGAAGTGTGTAACTCCCCTACGTGCAGTGTACAGGCAATGTACAGGTGAACGGGAACATGCAATGATCATGATTGCCAATAAATGGATTAAACAGATGCGTGTGGTGAACAAGGTGGATTGGAGCTAAACATTCACGTTATAGGCATAGGAGACATGCAATATTCAGGCACAAGTCTCCAATTCGACATTCGCTATGCAAAGTCCTGACACATGTATAATACATGGGATTACAACTGAATACATTGCCTGTATTATCTCCGTGTACATGCGAAGTGTGAACCGATCTATATGCAATGTACAGGCAATGTGCAGGTAAACGGAAAATGCAATGATCATGATTGCCAATAAATGGGTTAAACAGGTGCATGCAATGAATAAGGTTGATTGGAGTGAATCATTAATGTTACAGGTGTAGGAAACATGTAATATTCAGACACAAAGTCTCCAGTTTGCCATGCACATATGCAAGGTTCTGACACATGTATAGTACATTGGAATAGAATTGGACACATTGCCTGTAACATGCAAAGTTGAACTCACCTACATGCAGTGTAAAGACAATGTACAGATGAATGGGAACATGCAATGATCATGACTGCCAATAAATGGATTTAAAAAATACGTGTAGTGAGTAAATAGCTTAAACAGGTAAATGCGATGGACAAGGTTGATTAAAGTGAAACATTCACGTTATAGGCGTAGGAAACATGCAATATCCAGACATTAAGTCTCCACTTTGACATGCACATTGAGTTGATTTTAAGTTTAACGTCCCGTTCAGCAGCGAGGCTACATGAGACGTGGACCTACTGATTAACGTGGAATCCGAACCACATGAGCTCTCGCCGTTAATCGAACCCGGATCTCCCACGCCATAGGCGCGTACGCTAACCGCTTAGCCACGAAGGAGCTCTTTGAAATGCACATATGCAAGGTGCTGACACATATATACAAAGGCGTGTGCAGACCCTTAGATTAGATGGATCAAATAGAAGTATTACTCCTTGAAGTATGCAGCCTACATTGTAGTAATCGGATTTGAATTTTACACATTTTATTTCTGTATTGTTATTTGAAGGACAGTATCACGCATGACCCACTTTTCGTTACTGGTAAACTCGATGGGAATTGGGTACATCAGGAACGTACGCAGGAATTTATTTCGGGAGGGGTCCAAAGCTTTTCGGGGGGATCCAAACACAATTTCAGGCTAAATTATATTAAAAATTATAAAATTGCCCCTAAAATTAGGCTAAATTTACAAAAAAGTCCGGATTTGGGGGAATCCGGACCCCGGACCCACCCCATGCGTATGTTCCTGGGGTACATTGCGCTGCCGTGAAACGATAAACAAACTGTTAGTAATTTTTGCTTGTTGGCTTCCTGCAATGAGTGAGGCACCAACTTGCTCAACTTCTACGTCTTTCCTATGTGGTGCAGATAATTAAGAAAAATATATTGTTGTGAGCAGAGGTGCCGATCCCCCCCCCCAAATGCTTGGACGCAATCCCCCCAAATTTGCCTTTTCTCCCCCCAAATATTCCACTTGTTTAAATTTTATTTAATTTGAGAACTTTTTGCCTTCATAATAAATGTAGACGTTTAGCTATCTATCTGCATATTTGCTTTTATATTATACGTTTTAAGAACAGTACATGCAATAAATTATGAAGAAATATTTTGTCACAGCTCCTTGAAGTTTTATTTTATAGTTATCGTTCTTAAAAGCATCATTACTAAATAATTAAACTTTGATGGTGACATTTCTCATGTAAAACTCTGTCCCTAACCCCCCCCCCAAAAATCTCAAGAGTTAAGAGGAATTTCTCAGTCGCGTAATCGATTGCAAAAATTTGCTTACCGCTATCTGTTATAGTTTCAGCTGTACAGTGATCAATGTTAAAACCAGAAATGGTTAATTTCTACTATTTCCAGTTTGTGAATCACCTCCATTAACGAATTTGTTTGAGATAATTAATGTATATATCGATAGAAAAAACAGAATTCAAAAATTCGCTTTCGTTCAAGAGTTATCGTGCGGAATAACGTACGTACGGACTAACATTACAAAAATTATCCTAATCAGTGATGATCTCAGACAATTTTCTCCGGGGAGATTTCAACTCACTAAAATGAAATTAAATCTTTAGTTTAACGTCCCACGTTTAGAAAGCGAAGTGCCAAATGATATGGATGAAATAGCAAGTGAACGATGACGAAAGAACTGGTGGAATGATTAGGTGGGAGTAAAGGGGAGAACCCCGAGAAAACTCACGGACACGATGTCGTCCACCAGGAACTCATATAGCCTGGGATCGAACCAGGGACATCTAGAACGAGAGGTGAGCGCTCGCCACCATACCCCCGGAAAGGGGGTTAAAATAGTACTGCAAGGATATTGGTAAGCCAGTTGAGCCAAATTAGAGAGTTACTCTGGGGCAAATTCCCCTCGTGCCACCCTATGAAATCATCCTTATAATTTTGAAGAACGTAAACATTGTATTACTTTTCGTACAATATGTAACTTCCGTAAAATTCAATATTCTAAAATAGTATATCGTCAAAATGTTGGAGGGAGCATATTGTTTCCATGCCTCCCATACGCATACCAGTGATGGACTAAAAACCCTCGTAAGACTCCATATACTATTCTTTCAATAAAGAAATTGGTTAAAATGTAGTGTTGTAAGATATAGGCCGACCATGTCAAACACAACATTAGGTTCAGCTGCCCCCTCTTCTCCCCCATCTTAAAAAATGAAAGTTTATTTCCCACGGTTATGCCGGCTAGGCTAAAGGAGACGGTGATAATGAGAAATCAGTGAAATGGTGGAATGAAGAAAGTGGGAGGAAACGAGAGAACCTGTGCACGCCTATGCATGTATAGTATATGGGAGTAGAATGGAATACATTGCCTGTATTATCACCGTGCACATGCGAGGTTGAACTCACCTACATGCAGTGTACAGACAATGTACAGGTGTTTGCAGCAGAAGGAAACAATTTTGCTGGTAAGTTGAAAATACCAGGGTAAGATACTGCTAGCAAACATTCTTGCTGCAACCACCAAAAAAAAATTAACCAGATTGTTATAATGTCCCAGACGTTGAACATATATGGAAAAGAAAATAATTAGTTGAAAATTAAAGGGGGGGGGGCTATTGTGCCTGAAGCTCCTACAGAGTGTGCGATTATTTATTCCAGAGTGTATTAGGTGTAAAATATTTATTTTTATTTAATAACAATTTAATAGAAAATGGTACGTATATATCCCTAGTTGAATAGCATTGTCGTGAATTTTAATTTTCATTTAAACTACAAGGAAACAATTCAGTGATTGGTTGCAGCGATCATGTGACGGGAAGTACGTGTTTTTGGCGCAATATCATTACTGGCGGTTTGAAGTGTATGATGAAGAGAGTGTAATCATGAATGAAGATTATTGTATTGTTAAATGGAAAAACGGTTCTTATTCCGTTTTGAATGTAAAGCAGAATGTCGGAAAAACGAAACTGAAGTTGGGAGAAGAGGGATGTTTCCGGTGGAAACAGAAGAAATTCAATGGAACAGTTTGCCATTTCGGTGAGTAGCTCTTGTGTTTCTTGCTGTTGTATCTTTATAATAACCTTTTGTTGTAGAGATTGAGAAGTTTATTTTTGTTGGTCTCAAAAATAAAGTTCTAAAATCAATGTAAATTATGTTACTGTTTTTTTAAAATAACGTAATTACGACTAGGCTTCGACCATCATGTAGGCCTATGTTACGTGTACTATTGTGAATATGCAATTATTTCGTTATTACATTTGTACATATTGTTCATACTGTCCTATTTTAGGCCTACATTCTTACTTTCAAGAAATTATTATTATTATTATTTTTAGCACTAAATGCTGTTTGCGTCATAAAGTGTATCGTAAGAGAGTAAATACATTACGTGGTGCAGGGAAGGTCCTAGAACGCTGGTCCCCAGATATATATTAGTAGCTAGTTTGGATCCTTTCTGTACCACAGCTCAATACTTAACTCACACAGTACTGCCGGGCAAGCGATAGCGAGTGAAGGCGGGTTAGAAGCCCTGCAGGGCACGCTGATTTCTTTCTATATTACATTCAATGTGTGACCAGTGTTCTAGAACTCTGCCAGTGGTGCATAATTCACGTACTATCCTAGTTCATGGCCGCATTACTACATTCATGATATATTAATTTCTTTCAGCACCAACTGCACCCTTAGGGTTCTGTCCTATTTTAGGCCTTGCCAACTGGCCGGTATTTTACCGGTAAGGCAGGAGATTTTGCTGCTAGTTTGATTAACGCAAGTCTATATCACAGACAGCTTGTGAGGGGGTAGTTTATTTTCCTAGGTCCACATGATTTGGTGCGAAATATGTACTTGAAGTTATTCAGTCACCTTGCACATTTTGACTTTACAATAATTTACTCAACCATTATGGTGAACATGATGAGGCTAACTTTTAGTATCTCCCCCAGTCTTGTTCGGTAGTAATTTTGAGTCACTTGACTGATAAAAAAAGTGATTTACTTGCGTTACGAGGCAACGTAGTAGTAGTAGGACGTGTTAGTGGCCCCACAGGGCTCGGTTTTTTCCACCTTTATCATAATTGTAGTACGGGTTTCGGATCCATGGAACGTAGATGTGAAATGGACGAAGGCTGATAGCCATTTCTATTTCCTTTTTGTACATATATCTTCTATCTATAAAATTCAAAGTACTGAGTGACTGACCGATCCTCGCACAGGCCAAATCGCTTAAGTTAGAAATTTGAAATTTGGACAGTATAAAGAATTTGAAAGAATTAGGGTACCACTAAGGAAGGATTTGTGGAAATTAGACGGCTTGGGGGGAAAGGGGTTGGAAATATTTTAATAGGATTGCCATATCTCCGAATCCCTTAAGCTTAGGAAGTTTTGTATTTGGACTTTTCATTTAAAATAATTAGACAAATATTTCAGGGTTTTTGGAAATTCACCCGGGGAGGGGAGGAGAGGAAAAAAGGATGGGTTTGCAATTCTAGACTGCGGGGGAGAAACAATATAAGTCATAAATGGGTCAAAATGAGATAAGTCAAAATTTGAGATCTATGTGTCATGCTCCACCTCCGGTTAACTTGATATAAGTCAATTCTAAACAACGTGAGTTGAATAATCGCCTCCTGAAAAAAGGTTTTTTTTTTTTTACTTTGTTTCTCCCACGCAGTTTAGAATTATTATAAGATGATGTCGATATGTCGGAACATTTGAAGATTAGAAACATGAAATCAGGACTTCTCATTTAAACTAATTAGACACGTATTTAAGGGTTTTTAGAAATTCGACGGGAAGAGGACGGGAATTATTTTAATTAAATGACCATATCTCCGAATCCCTGATGCTGAGAAAGTTGAAAACTTCAACAATCATATAAAATAGCAAGGTAAACAAAGGAATGAACTATAACTACTACCCCACTCTTATGATAGCCCGGTGAAATTACTCAGAAAAGTACCCACGTTTCTCCTTGCGTGTAATAAACAGGAAAGTATGCAGACACGTGTCTGAGGGTGTATAAAATTTCCGATTATTAGAGTGGAAGGGGCTCAATTGTTGGTCTGACGCAGCGAAGCGGGTACGTTCAGCTACTTTATTTATATACCCTGTAAGTGAGCTTTGGCGAACGCGCAGTTCATTTTGAACAAAAGGTACAGATTGCCAAGACGTTTTCCTTCCAGAATTACGGATTTCTGTGCATCGTCTCGCTTCACTCGCTCCCACTCTCAGATATGCACTTCCACCGGCTGCCACCTTCTAGTCGCACCTATAGTTTAATAAAGGATTCAATAAGATGTTACTTGCAAATGCATTTGCTTGATATGTGCAAGTTCTAGATTTGCACAGCAAGGCTTCAGTGAGATTTGGGTTACATTAGATCCTTTCTGCTTAATGCAGCATAAATTGATACAGGGAGTTCAACCAACGTTAAATAACGTGAATGCACCGGTTGTGGACACTGAGATATTTGCACGAAATCTCTGATTTGATGCTTAAATCATTAAAATATATTTGTAACTACTTATAAGTATATAATTGATTAATACTTAGTGTTATTAATATTTCTCTTTTTATCGTAAAGTGCAAGCACCTTATACGGGAATTCTATCATACTAATATTAAGCAGGTTTTGTCTTTGTAAATATAGATTAATCAGTAAGCATATTTATTATGTTTTCTTAACAGGCACCAAATCTGATTGTGAAAGTGAGATTGACAATTGTATTCAGAATGGTGAGAAAGATGTTGCTGTTCCTAGTAAACGAATAAAAGGAACTGAATCATCCGATGAGACTGATGTTCCGAGCGAAGAGGATCAATCTTCGGTGCAAATAGATAATTTGGAAAATATATTCGAGAGAAACTATGAACATGTATTAACAGAAAAGACATATTCTAACCACAGTATTGAACAAAGAAATGCTAATAGCTGCAGTGATAGCCTTGAAGTCAGTAACACAACTACAAGTTTCAAACGATGTAACAATTGTGATCAGTTGCAGAGAAAAGTCACAGAATTGAGCTGTAAATTAAAAGAAGAGCGATGCATGGTGGATGCTTTGAAGAAAGAATGTGCTTCTAGGGACCGCGAGAACAGCCGAAAACTTAAAGTTCCACGTTGTGTGAAACAATTTCTTTTCCAACTATTAGATGCAGAAGTTGATGACGAACCTTCCGAAAGTGAATTGTCTTCCGTTAGTACGAAAACCAGGGTAAGTATAGTATTTACGAAACAGGATTATTGTAAATTTATTAAGTACAGTAGCTACTCTCTCCAAATTCCTTGTGCTTGTAATTATATCATGTATGTTTTTCAAACGCTTTTTTTCTTGTACTGTAATTCCAGAGGTTCATTAGGCTCGCCATTCTACAAAGATAAGTTATTATTTTTGTGGAATGGTGACCGTGATGAAACTGTGGACGATTGAAGATTGGCGTTAAAACCATAGATAATATAATTGGATGCACAAGAAATTTGGCGACTATTGTTACTGTAATTCATAAATTTAATACTTATGCGCATCTGGAATTATAATTTTTAGTGTATTTAAAATTGTTAAAAAAAAAAAAAAAAAAAAAAAGTAAAGGAAGTAGCTGCAACATTTTTCCTAACTACAAACTTATCGAATAGAAAGTGAGAGTTCATATATTATTTTAATTGCATTTTTTTCCCTTAAAATAGTTTCTTTTTTTCCCCGTCGAAGAGCAAAAAATGGACTGGGAATGAAACCCTCTTCGGCTTACCGTGCCGTAGCTTTAACAACTATGCTACCCAGCCTACATTAACTTTGACAGCTGAAAGTTTTGACGCGGTCTCGAAAACGGGAGTTGGTGGCGTACAGGTTGACGCTATGGCACGTTAAGCAGAAGGCTGTTTTATCCCCTGCCCAGTTTTCTTTTGTCAATGTTCATTAATATTTTACGGTGAAAGAAGGTATTTTAATATAAATCGGTTCTTCGACCATGTTCGATCTTTTCAATGTTAGTACAGCCCTTCAGGAAATTTACTCTAAGTATCTTAAGTTGTTCATTCTATTGAATGTCAAAATGAAAGAAAATTTACAAATGAAGTATGCATTTTGTTTTGGAAATTGTGACTAAAATTGTCAATCCTGTTCGTAACATTTTTTCTTTTTTTCTTTCTTTTTTTCGGTCTGCTTTTCAGTATTGATTTTATATTTGATATGTAAGATACACGGTAATAGCCTCTTTCTGCATGTTACTCTACCCTATGAGGGGATAACAAATTTAATGATATTGAAAATGATAAGAGTACATACAAACATGAATATTTTTTCTGAAATAGTGTGTAGCGATAGTGGTTACATATTACAGCGGCCCATAAAATTTTAAAGATTTTCTACTCACCCCGAAATGTACCTTTGTTTCGTACTTGTATGAAAGTGTGCTATTTGCATTTTTCTTTCAAAGGTTGGAATTGATTTAATTTGTATGTTCTCTGTTAGCAGGATACTGACTTATCGTGCAGAGGAACTGCCGATGTTGTTCTGAGCGCAGAATATCCAAATGTTGTAATAAAGAAGACACGTTTGGTACGATGCCTTGCTAGTGCAGGTCAATCGGGCACGAAATTAACAAGGAATTTAATGTCAGTTTTTTTTACTGATAATGAGATGAGTTCCAGCTCCATTACTGGTCATGGACAAATAAAAAAACAGTTGTCTCCCGACGTAATTGCAGCAATAAAGGGTATGTATATATCTTACATGTTTCCTACACATGTAGAAAATTGCTTCTTATTTTTGTATGTGAAACAGCATTTCGCTTACATGGAAATAGTAATGTAAAACGTGTTAATATTTACGTACCAAACAATTACGTATTAATACAAAATTATGTAATTTCAACCGATAACGATACAAAGGTATGGGACCGCGGTGGCTCAGTGGTAGAGCGTTCAGCTCTGGTGCGTGTGGTCTCTGGTTCGATCCTGGGAGCCTAAGTGGGCTTTATGGTGGACAAACACCGTGTGAGTGGGTTTTCTCGGGTCCTCCCACTTTCTTCATTCGATCATTTCATTCATTCTCATCACTGTCTCATTTATCCTACTCGGCATTTACGTGGGACGTAAAACTGAAAGAGTAAAGAGAGATACAAAGGTAAAAGTTGGAAATCCATTATTTACTACGAAAAAGCTGTGTGCCTTACTGTAGTGGAATTGAGTTACGAGCGAGGGAGGCGGAGCTAAGCGGGATAACGAATTAAAAAATTAATATACTAGGTTCATTCTACTCGCGACTTCCGCACTCCTTGCTCCATCTCAGTTTCGCGGAAGGCACACTACTCTCTAGGTTAATAATGGACTTCCCACTCTCCACCTTCGTAGGTTAATTCCTTTTTTTTGCTGTTGTTAGGTTACGTTTCAGTAAATACTATCTACTAGTCGAAATTAAATTAGAAGAACGTACTACATGTGTAAAACAACATCATCTTGTATATAACGCTAATTAACATATATTCGGAACTGGGCTGTTCTATCTTAAGATTTTCGCACTTGCGCAGTATAGAAACTAGAAGAGAGGTAAGGACGCAATCAAAAGAAAATAGATGGAAATAAGTTATTCCATGCCTTACTTACCTTCACAATTTCTATTTCTTCGCGAATGCAAAAACTTGAACTCGGAACAACCCTGTTCCTGATATATGTTGATCAACATAACAAGGTTTTGTTTATAGGATGTTGTTAGGTAGGATGTTCTATTCAATTCATTCAATTGAATATTCAAAGTAAATTAATAACCACTATAGTTTGATGATAACGATGATTAATAATAAAATGAACGTGCGCATTATAAAAGCATGCTGTTCCAAATTAACGCAGTGTATTATTTTCAACAGATTATGTCCTCATGAAATTCCCGCAATGCAAACCGTCTACTATACATGCTGCAATGACTGATAAGTGCGTGCAGGCTCGTAAATCGATGAAGAAGAGAGCAGAAGGGAATTTATTGGAATAGGATACAAAGGAGATTGAATATCTTACTGAAACGTGCAAGATTAAGTACTTGTTTTTATAAATATTGGAGCTATCTTTTGAGTCTTCCACAAATGTGTGTAGAATTTTTATTATTATTAAAGCACTGTGTGTTAAACATTTATTTAACTATTGTAATAATACTGGTTTTTACTTTATTTGCCTTGTTATTTAGAGTTTTGGCGTTATAGTTTTAAGCTTAATTAGCAATGGGGATCTTCGCTTCTGACTAAGTTTTATCTTTTATGTAAAAAGCATTAACGTGTTTCCTTTTGTAGTGGAGGCAACGTAGTAACAAAGAAGGTTTTTTTAAAAGTGTTGTAATTCTAGCCTTTCACTGTTGCTGATATGAAACGGCAGTACAAGCAATATATTTCATCTGATATTCCAAATATATCTGTTCTAAAAATACCACGAACAACTCTACATAGATGGAGTAAGCGGGAAGATATTTTTGGTGAGCACCAAAATAGTACTGGTTTTTTGACAAAGGGAACACAAAATACGAATAATAGTTACTATGAGAGCAGAAATGGTACTTGTGAAATGAATGTCACTTGTAGTAATACTGATAAATTCGATATGGAACATAACACACTTTCCTCTCACAACGTCAGTGAACAATCAAGTACGGAAAGCCTCCCAGAAAGGGACTGTAGAGACGATTATCTTTCATCATTTGCTGTTGACCTGGGTAACACGACGAATGAAACGCATTCTTCTCATTCAGTGTGTTCTTCTGAAGTTTCAGTCGAGACTGTATCAATATGTGGTGAACCGTCAGTATGTACGCAAGTGAGCGTGCACTCTGAGTCGATTGGAGAGGAAAGAGTAGAAGATAACAGTGTTTTAAAGGTAATGAAGTTTGTGAAGAAACATAAGCTTACCAAAGTTGCTGTTTCAGATCTTCTTCAATTATTACATTCTATCAATGCAAAACAAGTTCCAAATTCAAAGTATAGGCTTTTCAAAATTTTTAATAATTCAGGATTACTGCAGGTTCAGAAACACTACTTCTGCTGTCAGTGTGCATTTATGTATGATTCACCATCGGCGTCTCTTCATTGTGCATGCACTAAACACTCGTGTAAAATAGCTCATGTATTTTTTACCTTAGATATTTTAAAACAACTTGAAAATATGTTTTCCCGACCTGGCTTTCTGGCTAAACTTTCAACTTCGCAGTCAACACATGAAAACATTTTGGAAAGTGTTAGAGATGGTAAAATATATAGCAAATTTAGAGAACATCATCCGTTTTTAGACCAGAATGGTATTCTGTCATGGACAGGAATTATTAATGTAGATGGTGTTAGTTGCTTTAAAAGTTCCAGTGTTTCGTTTTGGCCATTCTATTTTTCTATTTTAGAAGTTAATGAACCCACTAGATGGAGACCAGAAAATATTATTTTGCTAGGTTTGTTTAGTTTCAATGGTTTATCGGAACATTGTATGAAAAAAACGAGTTGTTACACAGTATATTTTATGCTTGTGTTGTTGCAAAATTAAAAAAGTTTGAAGCGGGAATTCAATTGGGAAAACAATTCTTAATTGGTGAAAATGTAATAAAAAAAGTTAGTCTTCATGCCATACTTGGCACATTTGATAAACCAGCAAAGTGTGCTGTACAGCAGCTTGTACAGTTCAACGGGAAATATGGATGTAGTAAGTGTTTACAACCTGGAAAATACTTACACCAGGGGCTACGTATTTATCCTTATAATAAGAATGAGCCGAAAGGTCCACCAAGGCTTGATGATGAACATCTGCAATATGCTAAGGAAAAGGTATTTGGTGCCAAAGGGAAGTCTGTTTTTTCTAATCTTAATTCCTATCAACTCATTGACAGCACTATGATAGATTATATGCACTGCATATGCTTAGGTGTTTTTAGGTGCCTTACAATGCTTTGGTTAGATTCGAAAAATAAGGATGAGGTCTGGTACTTAGGACGGAAGATTCATGTACTGAATGATCGCTTAGCACAAATTAAAACTCCATCTAGTATTTCACATACTCCACGGTCCATGAAAGAACGTAGAAATTGGAAAGCTATAGAATTTGAGTACCTCTTTTTACTATACTTTCCAATTTTTTCTGATATATTTATCAACGATATATATTTCAATCACATTCTGCAGATTGTTACACCTATGGCAGGTTTTTTAAGGTCAGTCAATGTGAGAAATATGGAGTCGATGGAGAAATGCTTTCATTCGTTTGTATTCCAAATGCAATATTTATATGGAGAAAAGTATATGTCATCGAACATCCACGACCTGCTTCATCTTACAGATTGCGTCAGAAATGCAGGACCTTTGCAGTCATTCTCTTGTTACCCGTTTGAATCTTTAAATGGAACCTTAAAACATCACATGCACGGTACACAGGAAATAGCTGCCCAAATTGTATCTGGATTTGCTGTAGAAAATATAATTTTTAATGATGATTCGTCCGCTGAACTTGCAGTAAACGATGAATTTGTATTAAGTTCTAAATCTGTTACATTTTCAAAGGTTGAACGTATTGATTGTGAACCTGAAACTATTATTCGCAAAGCCCAAGGTATTCCTATCACAAAACATTGCTTTCAGAAACAGGAAGTAGTTAACATACATAAATGTTCTCGAATCGGCAATAAAAAAACGGGAAAAGTAATATTTTGCACATCTAATCATTGCATTAATAGGAAGCATGATGACAGTTACTTTCTTCTTATTTCTGATGGGGTGCCTTACGCGTGTCAGATTTCCGATATCTATATCGCTAATTGTGAATCTTGTTCCAAAGAACATATATTTTTTTCTGTTAAGAAAAAACAAGTTTATACTGCGTTTAGAGAACAGTGGTCTGGTCAACCAATTACACATGTATTCCAATCTGATAACAGTACTGTTATTGAAGATTTTGTAATATTAACAAATGAGCTGCTACATAAGAAACTTATATGCTTAACTATAGAAGAGAAAAGTTTTTTCTCAAAACTTTCATATTAGCAGGTTTATAATTACAACAGCAGCGAGTAGCGAAAAGTCAAATTTTGTCATAAAATTCCAATTAAAAGAAACTCTCTGACCACACATGGTAGATCTGTGCCTAAATAATTTAGAGTGGGTACTGAAGGCAAAAACAAACTTGAAATGAACTTCCACCTGCATTAACTCTTGTTTAGTTGTGAAATTACTTCTACTTTTGTACAGTCACGGACATAAATAAATGGAAGTTGGAGCCATTATTTCTTATGGCTCAAACTTCCATTTTTTTATGTTCGTGACTGTACCTACTATTCAATGTTAATCATATTTAGGCAAGAATTAAGTGTTGTATTTAACTTTTCTCATCAACATGTAACTGCTTCTACTCTCATGGTATTTTTACTATGCAGTTAAACAATGTTAACAGGTTTGTTTCCTGTTCTGATCTCAGGGGCTCAATTCCAAACTTTAGGAAGATCTCATCATAACTGTTTTTCACAATTTCTTTGGAATAACGTTTTCAATTTAGGAAATAAGCTTCCTCATTCATATTTTCATGTATGTGTGCTGATGTAATCTAGTAAAGTTTTCTTTATTTGAATGAATGGTAAATGAGTACTTAAAATATTGTTTATAACAGGCACGGAATTTTGTTCTGCTTGCTATCACTTATTTTTTAAAATTGTAATGATTGCGGTTAGTTTGACCGTACATTATTGACTATAATGCTTTTTTTTTTTTTTTTTTTGTATTAGTATATAGACAATAGTTAAAGGGACGTAAACAGGGCTTTTCAGATTGGTGTAATTTCGAGGTGTGATTATATATTTTAAAAACTTATCTCTCGACCAAACTTGCAATCTACTTCGTTCAAGATAGGTAAGGGTGATAGCAGCTAAAATTATTTTGAAAATTTCTTTCTGTATAGCGCCTCGTCGTTTCTAATCGCTCCGTCAGAAACTATGTATTGTAGGACATCTGTTCTTTATTTTTCACGTGCAGAATCACTTCCACGAGAGTAAGCAATCGGAAAAGCACTGTTTATTGGAATTACTAGATGGGTCAAAAAATTATTGTAACAAGTACATAAATATGTAATTTTATTATTTTGTATTTTTTGTACAAAAGAATAAAAAATATAAAATAAAAAATCTCATTTCTTCTTTATAACAGTAAGTTAGTATTATCATAGTGAGCAAACCTGTAAAGAATAAATATGGTAAACGACAATTCCTTTAAATTGCTTATTTGTTAGCTGTTTATAAATTGATAAATATTTAAATTTGTAGGGAAAGAAATGTAATAGATTCGTTATAAGTTGACTTAGTTGCTTGACAATGCGTTTGTGCGACAAGACACACACACACACACACACACATATATATATATATATATATATATATATATATATATATATATATATATATATATATATATATATATATATATATATATATATATATATATATATATATATATATAAATAAGGTGAACTATTGAACTACATGTTACTTTCAGATGAATACACCCTTGCACGTTCTGTGTTGGCCTTCTGTTTAGAAGTCGAATATGCCCATGTACGGTACATAGAAGTTTGTTTTGCGTTAATGCTCTTTAATGTCCACTGCATGTGGCTTATGCAATTCTTTTGGAAGAGAGAGCAAATATCAGTGGAACGTGCAAAGTGGATTCATCTGAAGTCAACGTTATAAGTACGTGCAATGTGCGTGTAACATACGTTGGACATGTGTGTTACAGGTGGATTACACGCACCTGTTACATACGTTGGACATATATATGACATGAGCACTGCATCTCCATTGCAAAGCAAGCAAAATTCATGCTACAACTTGATTACGTGCATGTGTAACACACACGTAACATGCATGATGGCATATGCTTGCAATGGACATTCAATGCTCATTGCATAAATGTTCGACGTGTGTGAAAGGGACATGTAGTCCACCTATTACATGCATGTCTCATGTATGTTAGAGGTGCATGCAATCCACCTGCAGCAGACATGTCCAATGTATGTAACTGGTAAATGTAATCCACCTGTAACACGTATGTTACAGGTACATGTAATCCACCTGTAACACGTATGTTACAGGTACATGTAATCCACCTGTAACACGTATGTTACAGGTACATGTAATACACCTGTAACACGTATGTTATAGGTACATGTAATCCACCTGTAACATACCTTTCCCACATATGTCACAGGTAGAAGTAATTCGCCTGTAACACGCAGGTCTCATGTATGTTACATGCACATGTGATCAACGTTTAACATGCATGTTACATGTGGCTCCCATGTACATGTTACCTACATGTCTCTTCTGCCGTATATACATGGAACGTACATGTCTTATGCGTGTCCAACACCTGTTACACGCAAATTTCATGTACACTTAATGCGATGTACTTTACATGTATAATTCGCTAACACGCCCACTAATTTGCTAACACCTGTATTTCACGTGTATTTAACATGTCAATTACATTTTTATCAAATGAAAAGCAGCTGTCGTCAGATCCTCATGAAGTAACGTATATGTCAACTACATGGAACATGCCGGTTACGTACATGTCTTTCCACTCTCTACATGTGTTTTACACGCAGTTTTCACGTTGCAAGGTTGCAACTTTATCAACATGAAAACTACCTGTTTCCGTGAAATGAACATGCAATGATCGTGAAAAAAATACATACCTGTCTCATGCGTTTAAAAGTGTTCCATTTTCAGGCGCATGTACAGGCGCCTGTAAAAATATGCCTGTTTATGCATGTTTCACAGGCGCCTGTAAACCACCTGTATTTTCTGTCTGGGCGAGTCATTAATTGATAGAACGATTAGGAAGGTTCATGAAACGGGGCATTTTGGTGTTAGCAAATGTTTGAAATTAGTTCAAGAATTGTTTTTCTGGAAAGGACAAAAACGTACGTTTCAAAATTTCATCAATAATTGTGAATTGTGTGCCCGAACGAAGTTCTCCAATAGAATCATCGCTCGTGAGGATCTGCATATTGAGGCAGATAAGCCACATACCAAATTGTGCATAGATCTCGTGGGGAAATTGCCATGTAGCTATGGATTCTACTACATCCTCTCAATTGTTGATGTCTATTCCCGGTTTCTGTGCTACTTACCGTTAAGGACTGCCACAACTGCTGAGATTGTTCGGACGTTAGAAAAGGAATATTTTTACCTCTTCCCTTATCCGAATTTTATCATATCCGACCAGGGCCCACAGTTCCTCTCGAACACGTGGAAGACTTATTCCAATGATCACCAAATTCAACACATTTTGGTCTCGCCATACAACCCTTCTGGGAATGGCATCGTGGAACGTTCGCATCGAGAACTCAATCGAATTATTCGATTATTGTGCAGCCATAACCATACTAAGTGGAAAACAGTGCTAAAAGTAGCACAAGACCTATTAAACTATTCTTATAATAGTATCATTGGATGTACGCCTGCTGAGGTGTTCATTTCTTTTTCGGCTGCTGATAGATTTCGAGAAAAATTTCCATGGCCTTCTGAATTGAAAACAGTAGAAAATTCTAAACGGCATATTCAGGTGGAACCCCGTTTGTTATCAAAACGAAAACGAAGTCGCAAAATAATGTGATTGAAATTAAGGAAATGGACTTGGTGACGGTTAAAACCCATTTTCAATCGGATGCATTTAAGAAGGTCACACATAAGTACATGCCTGTATTCACAGGGCCTTTTGTTGTGACGAAAATACATCATAACTCCGTTTCTTTAAAAGATTTGGAGGGGAGAGAAGTGCCGACTCAAAATTTATCAAATATAAAATTGTTCAATTGCTCTCAAGAAAAGAGAGAAGAATTGTTAAAAGACTTTAAATAGTCATGAAAAAAAATAATAAAAAAATATATAAAATAAAAATAAAAAAAATTTTTGCTAAATGTTTTAAGTAGATAAATTTTTTTTTCTTTTAAAGCCGCCGGGAAAAATGTAACCGACCGTTTATCGGTTACATTTCTGTTCAAGTTGGCTCCTGTATTTTGATGTTTACCGGTTGTTCATGCAGCGTTAAAGTTGGTTCGTGTATTGTAACACTGCACCCTAGTGCTTCCAAAGATTCATTTTGATGTTAATTTGTTTCGTTGCCAATGAAATAAATGGCACAAGAGGTGATTAGTTTTATATGCGATATGCAAAACACATATGAGATACGCAAACACACCAATAATTTACCACGAAAATTTCGAACTGTTTCTTTCTACAATTGCTTCGCGTTACTGTAATAATTCCACTCATGTTATAGCTTAATATAGTGAAATTTAATTAACACTTTTACTCTATTTCAATTTACTTTACCTTATAGAAATATCAATCCAGAACTACGATTGGAAGAAAATTTAACTTTTCATACTATTTCACTCCGTTGCTTTCCGTCGTTCTTTTGTTAAGAACGTAGCGATCATTTCTGGTTATTCCCGCAAGAGGGCATTCGGATCACTATTAGAGAAAACGAAATGCTAAAAGATAAACATGGCGGATCGAAACTCAGCCAAAATTCTTCGTTACCGGGGTGACTGGTAAATAATGACCAGAAAGGAGTAAGTGCATATTTCTAAATTATTAAATATAGTTCTCGGTAAGTTAGAAATTAGAAATATATATAGATATTCGTGATCTTTAAGGTTAGATTCTTGTATCGATATGTATTTATGGTAAAACTGTGTTAATTACAGTCGAAGATATAATATTTAAAAACGCGTTTATTAAGGTCTGGTGACGCGAGAAAGATGACGCAGTGAAACGCCGTTTTACAGTGTAAGAAGAACGATGGCTTAGGTCAGCTCCTCAAAACTTAGAAATTTCGTAACCAAAAGTGTAGAATTTTGGAAGTTAACCTAGTATAAATTATTAATTGGAATAACCTGACTTATTTTGGAAGAAAAGGAACACTGAGGAGTCTGACCGAAGTAAAAATTCATTGAAACAAGTTTTGGCCAAAAGCCATCGAGTGTTACTTCCGCCATTACGAGTGATATGAAGTAATGGGCAGGAAGTATAATTGTTGAAGTTTATTTCATCGGATACTAGAACCAAGGTCCCATATTTAATAGGACGTGGGACTAATACCCGAGGAGATTGGTTTCGACGTGTGAGTAAATAGGTTTGCTAACCTATTCCGTCCTGTGAAGCCAAAGATCCAGGTGGCAAGGACCGAGAGGACTATTTGTAGGAACCTCCATTAATTTGGTAATCTCTATCCATTTTATTTTATTTTCTTCTTGTTCCGATCATAAACAGATTCACTAATTCACCAAATGGAGTGCTTCGAAGTAAATATGTGTAGTTAAAGCAAAAGGCGTTACGCGTTTAGACAGCTCATCTCGTTTCCACTCAATAAAAAGATATTATAAGCATATGTGATCAACATTGAAAATTGTTGGTGAATTTTACTTTGAGCGCACCGCTTGATATTAATGTGCCTCTAATATTTTGCCATGTCAGAATTGATACATTTCTTTCTTATTGCTAGATTAAGTAATATTTTCACTCTGAAATGTCATTTTGAACGTGTGCCTAATTAAATAATGTGTTTAGGTTTCTTAGGTTAGATAAGATTTAAATTGAACGTGTCCCATAATATACAGCTATCTTGATTGTTAGGTTAGGAAATCAGATTGTGTGCTTACTATTAAATAATGTACTTTTGTGTTGTCTTGTGATATATTCCGGGAAATGTATACTTTGATTGCTTGTTTAGGTTAGGTAAATTTAACTTGTGCGTTTACGGTTAAATAATGTCCTGTTATTTTGTCTCGTGATATATTTTGGGAAATGTATACTTTGATTGCTTGTTTAGGTTACGTAAATTGAACTTGTGTGCTTACGGTAAAATAATGTCCTGTTATTTTGTTTCGCGATTTTTTTTTAACATGTATTTCAATTGCGTAGGTTAGGGCTTTATGTAGGTTAAGAAAATTATATTCTGAACGTGATTTCGTATATATATATATAACTTGGATCTTAAATGTGAAAGGGTTTCGGTAAATTAGGATAGTAAGTGTACCGTGTTCATTGCTGTTGTCTCATGATATGCGAGTGCATACTTGATCTGTGCAGATTTCAGCTAACCTCCAGTTGTAGTTTTTTTTATATTTAAAAAAAAAATCTTGTTCGAATATGCTTCCGTGCAAGACTTTGTCTTGGGCACATATTTAGTTTAAAGGTGCCATTAACGCATTATGAATTTCTTACATATTTGCCTCATCGGAAGTCAACATAGCTGACTGATGTTCAACTTTATTGATAAACATATACGTACTTACATTTATTCAATTTGTCGTTCTTAAACACAATCTGAAATTTTATCATTTGTCCATTGCTCTTGAGAATTAATGACATTATATTGTGAAGTTAAAGTGATAATAATGTTGATAATGACGTTCTAATCTCTCATAAGATATGTAAACCCTGGCGTAGAGAAGTAGAACATTTTTTTTTCTTGTAGATGTATTATGTACGGTTGATATATGCTACTTACTTGTCCTAAGGTACAATGAGAATGTAGTAGCAGTCATGTAGGGCTTATGTTGTCGCCTCATTTAAATTAATGACAGGGTTATAAACAATGAACGTCTACTTAATAATAATCTTAGTAATAATAATGTCATTTTGTTAAATGAGTAACTAGAGCGTATGGATCATTAGTTCTTGAGTGATCACGAACTGAATATGTATCATAAAGATACCAAAATTTGAGAATTGATACAATGTTTATATTAAGTCAATGTAATAACATAATATCGTAAGTGATTTGAACGTACTGCGATGTAGGCAAATATTTGACAAACATTATTCTGTTGCTCCTGATAATTGTTGCAATGTAACTGTTGACTGATTGGCACAAATAAACAATCACGATAAAATTTCAATTCTATAATTTCGAATACTGCTCATAGAGTTAAGCATATGTAAGTTTGATCTTTTTTTTTTTCTTCTTTCTTCATTCAATTTAAGTTAATGACGTCGAGTCGTCTTTCATTTCGATTGGCCACTCAACAAGAATCTGAAATCTTTTGATAAATTTGTTGCGCATGTTTGAATTGATTTTTTTTCTTCAACTACCGTAATATTCGGGCTGTTATAATTGGCGAAAGCTAACATAACCTAACATTAAGTCTAAAGAATTGTATAATAAAACGGTTTGTTATAATTGGCTTCGTTCAACCAGGATATATTTATTTATTTTAATGTTAAGACATAACCAAAGAAAATGGTGTGTTATATGATGATTCTAAAAGGCATAAGGTAATTGTGTGCAGAAAGAATTCTTGACAAACATTTTATCTTGCGATAAAATATATGTATTGCGTACAGCACGTCTGCCAAAACGTAGTATTAGGAGAGGATGATTATTCGTGTAAAGGGTGCTTTGAATATTTACCGTGAACAACGTGAATGTGTGTGATATATTGGTGATCACGAAAGATGTAAATATGAAATTTAGCACCAGCAAGATAAAGAATTTGTTCCTCTGAATGTAGATTTGGAAACCATTAACCACACAGTTAACATGCTAAACATGAATGTGCCCCCATTAAAACAGCCGTTATCGGTGAAACCTAGACTACGGTGAAGGATTCACATCTCAAAATTTTTCATACTGCCTTTCAAGTCGCCTTGTGTACAAGACACAAATAATCATCCTCCCCTAATAGTACGTTTGGGCTGACACGCTGTACGCAATCCATATATTTTACGGCAAGAAAATTTTTTTGCCTAGAATTCTTTCTGTGCACAATCATTTTACGGCCTTTAGCATAATCAACACACTGTAATAGGACTTCCCCATTGTTATTCACACAAACACTTAACTAGTGCACTACAATGTCATGCTACCAGTGTAAACAATTTTCATGGTTTCAGAGAACACTAGGACGATGTTCACGACACTGAATCACACAAACTATCAATAACGCACGAGATAAAACCTTTTAATGAAATACATGTAAGTTTTCGAAAACTGTGGTGATGTGAGGGAAAATTGTGCTTCGTGTGATGTCAATCATTAATGAATACCAAATATCAAATAAAATCCACGTAGTGTCATTTGGAAACAAATAAAAGTTCTAGCAAGTTGGCAACACTGCCAACTGAATTGCAACGCACGTAAAAATCATCATATTGATACAAATCAACTTTCTGAACTTTATCAAAGCTTTAACACATAGTTTCTGATTTAACGCGAAATATATATTTCATTTTCTATTGTCCCGAACCGATTTTGGATCCCGAGCTGGAAACTCTGTAACTCGAAAACGAAGCGGAATTCGACTCATGTTTACAGGAACTTTTCTAGTGGATTTGATGTCAGGATTCTACTCTCAAAATTTCCATAGTTCCTTTCAATTCGCCTTGTGTATGACGTAAAGGCCCATAGGAAATATTTACATTGCAAGTACAAAAATCGAAATTTCAATAATTAATTGCGACTGTTAGGGGCTGCAGCCGCATGAACGGTTAACGGATTTTAAATACTTAGGTACTTCTCCAATACATGTAAAAAATTCAGATTTTTAAAAGGTGGGTTTTTTGAGAAAATGGCGTCTTAATGCAATATTCAGCTTTTTATCATGCTATAACGTGGGATGTAATAATCAGAAACGTAAGTCCTTTACATTTTCAAGAGACCTTATGGAGTAGATTTCGATGGTAGAAGCAGATGATTGATATTGCTCGTGAGGACAGAAAAAAAAGGTAAGTTAGCAAAAATTTCATCAAAGTTGGCAACATTGCGAGTGAATTGCGCGATTTCTATTGGACCAATAGACGAATTTTGGCTCTCCAACGAAACATACAACTTTATACTCTTCCTGCTATTGCGATTACGTTACTAAGTACACTCGTTTTTCTACAATAAAATTTTTAATTTGGCATGTTTTTCAGTTTTTCGAGCAATCTGAGAGGAGGGCGGCCATTTTGGAAGGCTGTATGTCGAAGAAAAAAATTTTTACAGCAAAAAGAAAAAATATGGGTCTAATAATTTTGTATGTAGTTTCTTATTTTAAAAAATGAACTAGATCTGAGACAGTCTTGTGGACCACCCTGGACGATTTGAAATGGAATCACTCAAGTACTAACTACGACATACACTATAATATGGTGTAATTAATACATAATTCTATGTTTAGCTGCCAATAATAAAAATTCAGCAATAAAAATACTCACAATATAACAATATATTCCTTTTTATTTTTTCTTGCAGTAGTAGTTTCAATTTCAATAATACTAGTTTTATCATTTATAGAAGTTCCAGAAAGAATCTTCCATATTTTAAAGTAAATATTACATTACACCTCAATTACAATTAAGTAGTTTATATATATATATATATATATATATCTTGCTTTTATATTTCCGAAAATTTGTAATAATTTGTTCACTGTCAATAATTTTAGAAGCATTCGGTCTTCTTATTTCATGGCAATTTAAAGAATAGGATTTTGCCACTAGTTGAACTTCTACATCTACGAAAATATCACGAATGCACTTGACAAATGAGCGAGTGACTTTTTTTTTTTTTTTTTTTTTTTTTTTAATGTATGCTCATCGTCATAGGAGAAATTTCAGTACACGCGTAATAGACGTATACTGTAGTGAGGGGTGACTGACCGATCGGGTGACTTTGAACAAAAATTGAGGAAATCTTAGAGTTCAGTATTTGACACAGATTAACCTGCTACAAGAAAATAAAAATTACTGGTGCATTTTGTGTTTAATACAATTAAGTAAAAGGTTAATCTGTGTCAAATACTGAACCCTATGATTTCCTCAATTTTCGTTCAGTCACCCTCACTACGGTAAATCAGAAACTCTTCATAAAACAGTTAAGAATACGCATGAAAGACAAAGGAGAAACTCTTTATTAAACTACTATTTTCTTCTCTCTTGAACTACACATGTTATGACACACTTACAATAATGAATTTCTCTCTCTCTCTCTATATATATATATATATATATATATATATATATATACAGCAAACTTATCAGTTGAAGAAGTTCTATCACGCAGCTGTGCAAATAAATAATTTCAAATAAGATAGATATAAGGAAATCCGACACAAGATGAAATTATCAAGAAGTGCTGGTCCTTTTAAGTTTGCATTGCTCAGAACGACATTAATGTGAACACAATACCAAGTAAACTAAAGAATAAAACGAATTAGCAAGAGCTTGTACCAAACTAAAACAATGAAACAGTAATTAGTGTGGTATTGCGTAAGAAATATATGCAGTAGTAAACATGCTATTCTACTCTACTCACCTATTTGCTTCCGATGCCATATCCACTATGCTTTATAACAAGTTATCTTCGTCGATGAACATTCAGCTGAAACATAAAAACACACCTTTAAGAACGTACCCTATTTTCAAGCCAGAGATACGAATAAGATTGTATCATTTCAATAAACAACGAAAAGTTAATCCAGTTTACATTCAAATCGGATGATTTCAATTTAACGTCTTTCAGCACCGAGGTGATATGAGACGAGTGAGAAATGAAACACTACTTGAGTCTGTATCCAAGACAAGAACCCACACCAAGGTTCGAAACTGGGATCCAAAAGTTTCTAAGTGCGTAAGCCATGAATTGAATTCTTTCAGTTTTACGTCCCACGATTATGCCGGTTAGGCTAAAGGAGACGGTGATGATGAGAAATGAATGAAATGGTGGAATGAAGAAAGTGGGAGGAAACGGGAGAACCCCGAGAAAACCCACGAGCACGGTGTTTGTCCAGCACAAAGTCCACACGGCGCGAGCTGGGATCGAACCAGGGACCCCAAGTACCGGAGGTGAACGCTCGCGTAAGCCATGAGAAGGCACAGTTTATAACACAAGTGAATAACACTAGCATTTGTTTAACACTATTCCAAGAATGTACTGGCACACTTTTCAATTCTATATTTACACGGAAAGGATTAATGAAAAATAAATATCACTAAGTAGCATAATTTGAATTAAGTTTAACGAAAAAGCGTGAACTATAAAAATTAAAATATAGGTAGGAATGAGTTTCTTAGGCGTGATTTCCATGTAAACAAGCAACTTCCGGCTAAAATGTTAACTTCCTATGATTAATTTTCCTTACTGTTAATTTTTAATTATAAAGAAAAATAATAAATCCAATTCTTATCCAAGTTTCCCTTTTCTGTATTTTTAGTCCTACTGTAAAAACTCCTTCGATAGGTGAAGAAGAAACCTCCTGAATGTTGAGTTTGGAGGCAAGGAAGTACCTTGACGGTCCAAATGAAGTACTACCGGTAGTCATCCTTAGTGTTCCTCGAATGTTTCTTTACCTTGGTACCAATGTTTTTCTTTTACTGATTTGAACAAATGAATCACATTGTTAATTGACTGATAATTTCTACTCACATTTTACCTTAGAGCTCCTTGGTGGCCAAGCGGTTAGCATACGCGCCTTTGGCGTGGGAGACCAGGGTTTGATTCGCGGCGGGAACTCATGTGGTTCGGATTCCACGTTAATCAGTAGGTCCACGTCTCATATAGCCTCGCTACTGAAAGGGACGTAAAACTCAATTCAACTCACTCATTTTACCTTATATAGCCAATAAGGTAAGTCCGGTCAATAAGTAAACCTGCCAAACGTAAGAGGTCTTATTAAGAAGTCTAAAGAGTGGCCAGCAAATAATGACTATTGGTACATTAAAGCGAATAAAGATAACTTCTTTACTATAATTTGCAGGAAGAAGCATCAACAGAAATTGCTATAAGAATTACAAAGTTCAGAAATTGTTTACTTGAGTACAATACTACATTAACTTTTCGTTGTTTGAATAATTACTAAATCGGATTATTTTCTAGTGAAAACTAATTTGGGTTTAAGGCCTACTTACTTAATCTATTGAACCGTTTCCTCATGATGCGAATACAAAAAGGCAACGTTGATTTCAATGTGAAGAAAAGCAATTTTAGAAAAGGCACCCATTAAAACGGAAATGTTCAGAAAAGGGGCAGATGTGTCCACTTATTTTTAATGAGGGGTTTATATACCGAATTTCATCTTCCTAATTTGACGGGCTCATGAGACACTGCATTTTTTGCTGAAACTCTTCCCTCCCTTATAATACGCCTTTTAATCAAAGTCAGATTAGGTCAAGGATAATAATACGTTCAAAAATTCAATTCGATCTATTGAACCGTTTGTGCGTGATGCGACCACAAACAACAGGAAACATCGCTTTCAATGTGACGAAAGAAATTATAGAAAAAGCCCCCCCCCCCCCTTTCTAAAAACGAAAATTCTCAAAAACGCTCGAAAACATATCCACCTATTTTTAATTAGGAGTTTACATCACTCAGTTTCATCTTCCTAACTTGACGGGCTCGTCTGACATATTGTATTTTTACACAAATTTTGAACTCTCTCTACCCTCCTTAGGATGTGCAACTGAACCAAAGTAACATGACAAAAACGCAGCTCAAGGTAGGTACGATGTTCAAAAATTCATTTCAAACTGTTCAACTGTTTTCCCGTAATGCGATCGCAAATAATATGCAATATCGCTTTTAATGTGAAGAAAGAAATTATAAAAAATGCCCCCTTTCCCTCATAAATAGAAATTCTGAAAAACGCAGAGACACGTGTCTACTTATTTTGAATGAGGATTTTATATACCATGCTTCATCTTCCAAACTTGACTGGATTATGAAATACTCATGTTTTCGCTTAAATTTTGACTCCCATTCCCCACTGATGTTTTAATCAAAGTAATATCATAAAAATCCGGTTCAAGATACCTGATAACTATATCTAAAAATTAATTTCAAACAACTTAATCATTTTATAATGATGCGATCACAAACAATACACTTTTCGATTTTATATACTCTTACCAGGTTAAAGCACACGACGAAAGAAAACAGTAAAAAGCAACAACATTAAAATGGAACTCTATAACAGATGAACTGTATTTCATATTTAGCAGTGTAAATTTCGTGATCTGAATGTATTCTGGGGGTTAATTGGTGCTTCAATTCTTACTTAAAAAAAAAAAAAAAAAAAAATCAGGCCTCCCAGCAGGACATTGAAAAAAAAATATAGGACAGTTTGGTTTCAATAATACAATATTATGCCCTGAAGCACAGAAAAAAATATAAATATATTGTAAGAAAAAGCCACCCTTAACCCGACAACTTCCAAGACTTTTCCAGTTTTCATTGAAGATTTTCCGGGGTATCATAAATTTTGACTACAATGCACAATGCAACTGGAAGTATTATTTCTTTAAGGATACCACCTCTCCATACATTCTGAATTACACTTTTCATGTTACTTTTTCTTTTGTTTTTATGATTTTTGTGCAAACAATAGAATTTGAACAAGGCATTGAAAATAGTGAAAACACTAAAAAATGAAGCTCCAGTATTGTTAGAATTCAGAACATATTCGCACTACCTCAGAAGAAAAAGAAATAGTTAACTCTTATTTATAGGATTACCGTGGCATTTAACATTTCTTACATGTCGTTATTCATACATAATTTTGAATACGTAAATTCAACTAATGCACGCAAAAGTATTAACTATTTCTCTACCTTCCTACTATCCTTCTAGTTGTTTTATTTAGAGATGTACGTTATTTTGACATTATTTCGCATCTTTCTAATGAAAAAAAAAAAAAAAAAGATTGATAACTTATTTCTCTGTAATGGAATATTTGAATCTAATTAAACACTGAATTACTTGATCAACGTATTTTCCTCTAAACTAAATAATGTAATAGTATTTTATTCATCATAGTTCTGTAAATTATATATACACTTCTAACAACTGTTATACAACATAAATTTCAGGACATTTCTAGTTCACAAATAATTTCCATGCTTTTCACCATTTTTCTGCTTCCCATGACTTTTCCAGGGCGTTTCCACGACACACTTTTATTTCCAGGTTTTCCAGGACGCGTGTGGGAACCCTGCATATTATGTAACAGCAATCTTGGAAAGCGATGGGATATATTGGTAAATACCAATACACCTCCATGAATACCCAATACTGCTACACACATCGCTGGAAAATGCTAACACAGCTTGAGTTATAAGAAACTGGAGCATGGCAAGTTTCCTCAGCTAAGCTTCATTGGAGAAGAATAAACACATAGGAAAGAAAGAAAGAAAAGAGTGGACATGGGAGAATTGGAAAAAGCAAATTTAAAAAAAAAATAATACTAGTGACTATCCTCTCATAAAAAAAAAAATGCTAATATATATTTAGCATATTACTAATGTATTTTTAATAATTTACAACGATATTGTATATTTGTAACACTTCCATTTATCTTGTAATCTTAATTATTGCGGGCAATAGGTGTTGCTTAAAAGTGCACAGACTGTGATGACGAAGAAGAGAGATATAAAAATATATATATGATATTTAACCGCTGTTATTGTAATACCAGATTCGTCGTTTTTCGGGGTTACTATGACAACTAGTAGTTGTTGATTGATCGTGATACTAAGAGAGAGAATATAAATAATGAAGATTGACGTTGTCTAAAATCACTGCGTATCATTTCAAAGTAGAAAGTGATTGATGATGTTGTGTGATTTCATTGTACGTGATATCTTATAGGCATTATATTAGCGAACTGGGAAAAGTAACGATTATATTTTAAGAAGTTATCGTTACATATAAATGGTGTTATCTCGCCAGAAGTTTGAGACTAGTTTGAAGTTCTGAGTGAACAGTCTCATATTTGTTGATCATTACGGATTAAATTTTATTAAGAAACAAGTGGAAGATATATCGCAATCCAAAAATGAATATACACGGTAATGAAGGCACCAGTTGTGGAATTGAAGATGTCCATTCGTCAATGAATATGATCGAGCTGATAAGACAGTTAGAACAACAGTTGAATGCTAAAATGGAAGAAGTTACGCAACAGATGAATCTCAACAATGAACAAATTACGCAGCAATTGGATGCTAAAATCGAACAAGTAACGCAGCAGTTGAATAACAATAAGGAACAAGTAGATACACGGATGGAACAATTGATACAACGTTCAGATACCAAGATCGAACAAATATCCAAACAAATTGATACCAAACTGGAACTAACCGATAGTAGAATAGAACAGATTATTCACAGTTTTGCATTGTACAAAGTTCAGTCGAAGCAGTTGAAACCCGAGTTAATAATAATCAGAACCAGATAATGGAGCTACAAGAAGAAGTGCAAAACATCACGGAAAGATTGGGGACAGCAGATAGATTCATTGACCCAGTCATCAACATGACTTGTGTAGACCAAAATGCTGACGGAACCAGATTACGTGAAGAGGACAATATTGCACCAGAATGTTATTCCGAGGAAGAGGATGTAGCATCCAATTCGGAGAACCAAGAAAGAAGATTACGACAGAATACTGATAATCACGTAAAATTTAAAAATACAAGGTATTCTACTACACATTTCAAAATTAGTGAAATTAAGTCGTTGACCAAGTTCAGTGGTAGATCCGAGGATATCCCGGCCAGTATACAAGGTGTGTATTTTTAGAAAAATTTGAGCAAGAATGTGAGTTGATCGGCGCAGGTGGGCATACTTTCCTTAAAATTTTACCATATGTTTTATTGCTACCCTGTTCGGCATGGTTTAACGCTGTTAGAAGTAATTTACGTACCTATTCAGATTTCAAAATTGCTCTGTTATCTAATTTTGAAAATGACTTTTTGATGGCAAATCGGGAGGCGCTTATTAAAAATAGACATTATGATCCTAAAGTAGATAAAAATCTCACTGATTTTGTAATCACGTCATTTAATGAATTGAAATTGATCAATCCTTATCAACCTGAATCACGTGTTATCGCGTCAATATGAATGTTGTTACCTTTTAGGCTACAGCAAATCTTAATATCATCCCAGTGTATTCATTTTAATCATTTATTTGCAACAGTTCAAAATTTTGAAAGTCAGACGAAGTTGCAAAGTAATTCTAATCGAAGCCAAGCTAAGCACTTACCTATTCGCAATGTTAATGTTAAGGAGAATCGTAATTATAACGTAAAGGGCAATTCTGGATTTTCTCGTACCGGTAATATAACAACTTAATTGTAACGGAAACATGACCGAATCTAATTTTAGAAGGAACAGAAATGGTAATTCTACAACTTTTAGAAATAATGGAAATAATCGACCTAATTATTTACGTAATACAGATTTCGTAGTAATTACATAGAGGGCAGAAATTTCCAGAACAGGAATCAAAGGGCTGGTGAGGTAAACAATGTTCAGAATCATACCCAGGATAGTGCCATTCAATGCAACTTGATTGAACCGTTTGACAATGTCACTTTAAACTAGATATAACTGACGTGGAACAGGTTAAATCACGTCAGCAACTTATTCGCAAGAGTGTGAAAATAGAGTTTTAGACTTTTATAATGATGTTACTAATTCATCGACTAATTCTTCTATAAATGAAACTAAGCTTAAGACTTTAGATCTTAGTAGTGATCATCAATATATTCTCATAAGTAACTGTTATTGGATCTTCCTCCGATAATGATTTTGTTTTCTTGAAAACATTCTGTACTGCTAGGATACATGTTAAAATTAATGATATTCCTCTTCAAGTTCTCATTGATACAGTTGCTACCGTGTCCCTACTTTCATATTCCTTTTGGTGTGAACTTACAAAGAATTATTCTAACCCCAGGCTACAGAAGATCGATAATTCGGTTTTAGTTGATTATACAGGCAAGCATAAAAAGAGAGTAATGGGAAAAACGCAAATAGTAATCGCTATATAAGAATGCGAAACTACAATTCCTATATTAGTTATAAATGAACTAAATGTGAATGTGTTAATAGGATTGGATTTTTTAAACTCAATTACGGCCAGTCTTTGATTTTGAAAACAAAACATTTTCGATACATACTCTCAATGACAAAATTGTTCAAGATTTAATTCCAATTAGTGATAATGTTGCTTGTCAATGTCAGCCTCTTATGAGTTATTCTATTTTAAACGCAAATAAAGGTGGTAACAATGTAACAAATATGAAGGATCTTGAAACTGAAGGGGCTATTATAAACAATAATGATCAATTATAGTAAATGTGTTGATGAAATTAAAGAAACTATTGGTCATACACATGAAAAATTCGTACCGCAGCTTAAGAAAGTACTTTATAAACATAGAAGTGTATTTTCTCAGAAACCAGGTTGTTGCAGAAACTTTGTGTATGATATTGAAGTTGATACGAAAATTCCAATTATAGCGAATCCGTATATTATACCATATTGATTGAGAGAGGAGATGAGAAAACAAATTAGCAAAATGCTGCGAGACGGTATAATAAGTCCCTCTCAGAGTGTGCACTTAAATCCGTTATATGTAGTACCTAAAAAGGACGGCAAAAGACTGAGATTAGTGCTCCATTTGAGAAAATTGAATAAACATATAAAATTGCAACAAGTAAGGTATCCGCCGGTTGAAGAAATTCTGTACAGGGATATACAGTATTTGGAAATCTGGATCTTGTAATGGCGTATAATCAAATATTAGAAAAAAATTCCAGACCATATACTGCTTTTTCGTTTGAAGGACAGTTGTATGAATATAATCAAGTCGTCTTTGGTTTAATTAATGGTAGCGCCGCCTTAGCCTCAAGTTTAAATTATGTGATAGGACAGGATCTTCGTGCCAATGTGATTGTCTATGCGGATGACATTTTAATCATGGGAAAAACACTTGAATATTATTTGGAAAACTTAGATGCTGTACTGGAACGTTTGGGAAATGCAGGCCTAACTGTTACTATAGAAAAGTCGACATTTTTCAAGGAGTCTATTGAATTTTTAGGTTATACTATAGATGCACAGGGAATGTGTTTTAGTGAGTCTAAGATTCAAGTTATAAAGGATTTGCCAGCCCTACTAATTTAAAAGAAACACGTCAAATTTTGGAATTGTTCAGTTGGTTTAGGAAATCAATACCTCTATTAGCTGAAATAGCTCACCCCCTATTTTCAATAATTAAGAAGGGAATTCCGTGGCAATGGGGCGATCTTCAAGAAAAAAGCTTCTATACATTGGAAACTTGTATTGTGGAAAATATTCGCTCGAATCATCCTAGATTCGATCGTCCTTTTTATGTTCAGTGTGATGGTTCCTTATCTGGAATTTCTAGTATATTATGGCAACCAAACCCTACTGTGGAAAAGCCAGCACTGATACAGTGCATCAGTCGTACATTGAAGAAAGCAGAAAAGGGGTATACAACTACGGAAATCGAATTACTAGCTGTACGCTTTGCGCACCAAAAGTTTGCTCCTTACTAGGGTGGGGGAAAAATCATGATTTTTTTACAAATCATTTTTGTTGATTTTTTAAATTTAAATCGATTTTTTTTTATTTAAATCAAATATTTCTCCTCGTATAATACAAGTCGCGAACTGAAGAAAAAGCATTAGGAATTAGTATTAAATGCTAATTATTCCATTTAAGTGAAAGTATTGGGGTTGAATTTTGAATTATCCTCAATCGTTAACCTATATCAATCCCAAACAATGTTTCTTAACCCTTTTAAATTATGGCTCTTTTTAAAGGTAAATTATAGACTTTCAGTCAAGCATCTACACCATCTTCCCTATTTTTCCTAGGATCATGGTACATACATCATTTTCTTTAGATTAGAAAGCTTTTGAAACGATAACATTCACATTTTCCTATTATGTCCCTGAGGCGGGAAATTTTGAGAGTAATCGGCATTTTTATACATACATATATATATATATATATATATATTTTAATTTTGATCCCGTCTGGATTCCCCTGTGTTAACGCACAGATCTCAAAATCAACTGGGAAATACCAAGGGCTGTACTAAACGTGTGTACAAAATTTCACGCTTCTATCTACTATTTAACAATGAGCTAAGAACATGCCCACAATGTCTCAGATGGCCCGGATGTAATATAAAAATTTCCTCAGATATCCCTATTTATCCTAGGATCATGATTTGTACATTATTCTCTTCAGAATAAAACAAATTTTCAAACATTACCCTTCAAATGTCTCCATCATGTATCTGGGGCGGGTAAATCACGAAAAAAGGATTTTTTTTGTTAAAAATATCTAGTCTCTTAAATTTTTACCTCCGTGGACCCCTCCCCCTGTTTTAAGGCAGAGATCTGTAACAAATCTGAAAAACACTGAGGGATGCACAGAGTAAATGTGCAAAATTTAAATCTTGTAGGTGCAAAAGTAAGTTCGCGAAAAATAATATTCCCCAAATACCCCACATTCCCGTATAAAACAGGATCTCAGGTAACAGTTTCCTGAGACATACGTAGTACGTACATCATTTTCTTCAGAATAGAACACCCTTTCAAACGGTACTATTCATATGTCTCAATCTGAGGCGGAAAAATCACGAAAAAAGCTATTTTTTTTTAAAATGTCCTTTTTTAAAAAAACATTTTTCCCCTCTGGACCCCGCTGTTTCCACGCAGAGATCTGAAAACATCTGAAAATTATAAAGGGGTGCACTGAACGAGTGTGCAAAATTTCAGTCTTCTGAATGCAAAATGTAACCCGCCAAAAAATAATAATAATACGCATAACAAACAATATCTTTTTAAATTTATGACGTCATCACACACTATGCCTCAACGCAGAAAGGTATGGAAACATATGTTGCGTACCCTAAAATGCAGAAAACGAAGTAAAAAGCCTTATTGGTACTTTTTTAATCGAATAATGAAGATTCTACCCTATCATCTATAAATAGATGATATAATTTAAAAGGTTATGCATTAAGGATAAAGTACAGCAACGTTTATCAAAATGACACTTTTTTTTCACAAAAGTTACTGATATTTGGCAGGGGCTTATTTTTAAAAACTCAAAACTAGCTTGCGGCATGAAATACATAAATTTCGCCTAAAGTTATGAAATTAAAAAAAAAAAAAATGGAGAGGGGATAGGACCCCTCTAAATACGCCCTATTATCTGGAAACAAACAAACAGACACGCACAAAAAAGAATTTTCGTCTTAAATGTCAATGGTGATTTCCTCGTTAGAATAGTTAACGATTTTAAAACCCAAACCCAATGTTACGAAAAGAAGAAACACAACGTCCCAAAACGTCTGTTGTTTCGTCCACAGAAATCCAAATATATATATATATATATATATGAACTACCTATTTCTGCCCTAATGGTATCTATAGCTTCCCTATAACAAACTTCGAGATAACACTTTCGAAGAGTGGATTCGTCAGTAATTCGACGCCCGCAGTACTATAGAAAAGCACGGTATTTTGGCATTTGAACTTTGTTCCAAGGAATGTTTGCTGCTATCATTGCTTGGCACAAGTCTTTGAAAAACTCACTCACTGAAGTATCTTGATGCATTTGTGTCAAGTTTTTTTTTTCTTTTTTTTTTTTCAGTTCACAAATTTTTATTTCTTGCATGGAGTGCACTTCGTACATGTTGTTCTAACTGAGATTTCATTGAACATCCAATTTTTTTTATCACATACTTGGCACAACACCACTTTACTGTCCGTAGTAAACGCACCATCGATAGTTACCCACGACCGCAATTTCGCGGATAAAGATGAGGCAACCGGAGCTATTTCTAACTTCGACGGTCAATACAGAACACGTGCGTTTTGCAACTGCAATACTAGAGTACTGTCCTCCTGTCATTCAGTTGAACAAGCGAAGTTCTTTGAAAGCTTAGGTTACCTGCTATGATATTACCATTGTCGCCAGCTTCTTGGAACGAACTCTTGCAGTAAATTTCTGGAAGCACACTAGCATACAGTTTTAACTTGAATTGCAGGATTTGCTTTCATCTTTTTTTCCCGTCCGACCTCCGATAAGAATCAAATAGACTTCATTTTAAGAAATTCCTGGCCAGTCGCCTGTGAGGCACGTGATCTGTCTTCTACCAGAGTTGAGAATAAAGGGCGCTGCTAATGTACCTCGGAGGGAAGATTTTTATTTGTTTCTTCTTATATTTCTTTTGTTATCGGTGAAAATTCTGCGAAACTTGGTTTGACAAATAAAAAATTAAAAAAAAAGAGAGATATATTTCTCTTTCGACAAAGAAAGGGAAAGACAGATATGACAAAACTGAATCTAGATGCAAGTCTTGCACAGTTTGAGAGTTAAAAAAAAAAAAAAAAAAAAAAAAAAATGTAAAATGAAACTTGAGTTGAAGCACCCTACAGGTGTGAATTACAAACATTTAAGGATTTGACGAACCTACATATGAAGAAAAAAATATGCAATTACATACAAATCCGGACATTACTGATAAAGTAGACTGTTTACTCGTCTTAGTATCTGCAGATGGTAAAGATGTGCCAAAACTTGTAAGTGATACTGGCGCAAATGCAGTTTATAATAAGCTAACTGAATGGGGTTTGTGTAACAAAATTGAAGGCATGTGTTTTGACACTATATCGGTTAATACAGGATTGAAAAATGGAGCTTATATTTTGCTGGAACACAAAATTGAAAAAGAATTATTACGGCTAGCGTGCAGACGCCACACTTTAGAAATTGTTCTCAGTAAAGTATTTACTTTCTGCTTTGGAGCTTCCAGTTCCCCTGATATACCTTTATTCAAAAGGTTCAAGGCAGTATGGCATTATATACACCTAGAAAATTATCAGCTTTTGGAAGATATTCCTGGCAGTGATGATTTTATACTCTCTGCAGTCAGTGTTTTATTTGTTGCGTTAGGAAGCAAGAACCAACACAGAGATGACTATATGGAGTTAATAGAGCTCTTTCCACTTGCTCTGGGCCGAAGTTCATTGAAGAGCTCTAGGTGCAGTACACAACGCACATTGGATGGCGAAGCTTTTACACGCTTATTTCGTGATTAAGACGGTTTCAAAATCATACAAAAGGAAAAATCTCAGAACGCTTTGTGAAATTTTGAGCTCTTGTATACGTTAAATATTGGATTGAAGACCCGTGGTTACAAATGCTCCTTGGTCAGATCTTTTCCTGTGGAATGACATAACAAAATACCACGACATTGATCCTGAAATAAGTGAGGTTGTGAAAAATACCTTCAAACCTCATCTTTGGAACATTTGGGATGAACTAGTTGGTTTGAGTTTGTTTTCAAATAAAGTATCTAGGGAGGACAAGGTGGCAATTGTCAGTAAGATGTGTGAGCTTGCAGACGGGAAGGTAAGAGGAGACACAACTCTTTTAAGTAACCAAGTGTTTTTTTTTTTTTTTTTTTTTTTTTTTTTTTTTGCTGATTTTGCCTGAAAAAGATCAGTCCAGTTGTTTGATAAGTTAAAAATAAATGCCAGTTTTTTGACCACACATCCGAATGAATGGAGCAGAAATCAACATTACATTAGAGGGGAAAAAATAATCAAAAATCTCAATCAAATGATGAAGAAATCAATGATTTCTTAATCAAATGATGAAGAAAAGCAGTTGCTCCTGCAAGTAGTCGAAGGCCAACAGACAGTTGGTTTCGAGCCAGACGACAAAAGAAGCAATTGTAGACAGTTTGAAGCCGTTATCTTTGAAAGATTAACCCATGTTTACTTCTTCTACTACATTCCCATAAAAGATTTTTGTACTATTGCATTATTTGTTGATATTCTACTGGGAAATATATGTCATTTACTATTTCTCAGCTAGTTGTACTTCATTGAAACTAACCTAAAAGAAATCCCTATTTTTGGATTGCATTCTTAATATAATATGCCTCTGAGCACTGTTTTCCAATTGGAATATCATCTTCTAATTTTGCCAGCAGAGTTGCTTTATTACTAGTGAAAAAACTAGGACGCCCCCAGATACGTATACTAGTTTCAAAAATTTGAAATATGGGCTACCCTAATATACACTATAGATAACCATTATTAAGATTTCGTTATCCGTTAACAAGTTAAGGAATTCACTCCATTAAGAAATTTCGTCAAAATAATTGCTCTAGGTATCTGTTGCAAAAAAATAAAATAAAAAATTCGATTACATGTATGGGATATCAGGTATAGATAGCGACCGTTAAAATCGCCAGGATTCGTTAATACATGATTGCTTGATTGTATTGATGAACTCGGTTTAAATAATCACTCTAGCTATCAGTTGCAAAAAACAGAATTTAAAAAAAATACTTACAATAATGAGGTATGGACTATGGATAGGCACCATTCAAGTCGCCGTTATCCCTTACCGGATTTACTTGGTTGAGATAATCCCTCTGACTGTCTATTGCAAAAAAAAAAAAAAAAAAAAAAAAAAAAAAAAAAAAAAAAAAAAGCATAATTTAAAAAATTGCATTAGGATGGTGGTATCGTGCAAAAGGACGGAAGAACATTTTAACAACACAATATTATAAGTCTCACTGTGTGATCCTAATAAATATTTTACTATGTTTAACAATTTAAAAATAACAACGTAACACACCACATAATCGAAATACTAATTGTAACAATTTGTCTCGGAACACCGACAAACGAATTAGACTCTCTAATTACAATCAGATAACTTTATTCTTTTTTCTCCTTTATTAGGTCAACAACACTAATTTCGCTTTGGGTAAATTAGATTTAAAATACATCGTTATAAAAATGGCAATTTTAGTGAGTGCATATGAAAAAGAACTGCCTAAGATATTAATTTCAGGTTAAGTGCCGAAGAGTAGGTTCAAAAATGTGAAAAATATGTAAAATTTACACGAAAGGTGAATTAGTTATTTTTCATGAATTCATGCTAACAAAAGAAGTGTAACGTAGCATTTTGAAGTGTTGAAGCTGCAGGCTGTTAGTACTGTTTTGAATGGAGGGTGCTGACGTCAGACATTAAGGTGTAATGAGGAAATTAATTCCCAGCATTCAAAGATAGTAGTTGTATGTGACAGATGTGATATTTCTATTGTAAGTTTTATAAGAATCTATGTTGGTGAAGAAAAAGTTATTACGTTACATGAAGCGGCAGGGATTATTGAAATTGAGCAGAAAGTGTGACAGATGTAGGAAAACAATGAAAATAAAGAAATGGAGGAACAGTTACATTTTCAAATGCGAACATCGTGTTGATGGTGTGAAATGTCACTGGCAAAAGTCAGCAATGAAAGATACTTTTTTCGAGTACTCAAAGTTGTCGATAGAGAAGGTACTCAACCTAGTGTTTTTAGTGAAATCCTCGTTTACGCGTATAAACACCATCATTGACATGCCTAGCTCTGTAAGGACGCACCCCCTCACTAGCATCGAGCCACCCTGCTGCGCTCCTACACTCACTCGGTTATATTAGTATTCATGCATTTTAGTGGAGACCTGGTACCTGTTGGTTTGTGTTTTTACACTGTAGTTTTTATTGCGTATTACTGAACGCAGTATTTACACGCAAAACCGCATAGGGGTTATGTTTAGGGTTTATATTACGTAAAAAACATAAAATTTACAGAAGAAATGGATCATGCAAATACTTAGACCTAACATAGCGTAACGAAATCTAACCTAACTAACCTAAACTAACCCAAACTAACCTAATATTAGTAGAAATAAAAGCAATTCTATCATTTTTTGGACACCTACACTAATATAATGTAACATGAACTAACCTAAACTCACCTAACTAACGTAACCTTAACTAAACTAATCTAAAAAGAAATTATCGAAACTGTAATTTTTTTTAAGAAACAATTGATGGACCTCTTCTGCTAAACATTAGTCCAGCTTAGTTCTCTTAAAGTCAATGTACACCGAGGAATTCTTAAGAAACAATTTTTAAGGTAATGACAATAAATTTCATCATAAATGACAAAAATTTCAGGTTTTACAGCCTGAGAATACTGAATCTATTCTGCGGCATAAAAGCCTTAATTTCTACTGATGGACCATTTCTATACAAGGGTTAAGTGCCGTATCGCCGGACCAATTTTAGGAAATTTACCGGGTCAATTTGAGAATTTATTTAAGTTTATGACAAAGAATGAGTACAAGGAAGCTAAGGGGAATAGTAAAAGTTAAGAAAGTGGTTGTATTTGTTCATTGTTTTTGATGATGTTAGCGGCATTGTATGCAGAGGCGGATGACTATTTCGCAGAGGTACACTTGTTTTACTATACGGATCCAGAAATTGTAAAATGTACAGTAAAAAAGTCAGATGGCAAGTCTTTAATTTGCCCATTTCATGTCGAGAACAGAACCCAAAGAACCCTTGCCGTGCTTCTAACCCGTTCCTACTATTACTACTCTTACTTCTGCTTCTACTACTACTAATACTTATACTATGGATCCGTACTTAAGTAATACTGCACACCTGATGTAACGTAAGGCATTTATTCCGAAGTTGGGCGTCCGCTTTCGCTACGTTTTTTCGCTGTTATCTTCTTTCCACACTTTCTGCAATTTGTTATTAGGTTCATTAATCTGTGCTCTTCACAAACTGCTAAAAGATTTTGCTCGTTATCAACATATTGCTTCACAAATGTTAAAACTGGTAGTTCATTGCCCTTGTACATTCGCCATGTTGATGACATAAATGTTCGTTTCTTTCCCACAATGCAACTGTTCGGTTACCTTGCGCCAAGTAGTTCCCTCCGCTCGCCGTATAGTCCCATGTTTATAACCGCTTATATATAACAAATAAACAGATTTTTCGCGACTCTTATACATTATCAAGCACACAAACGATCAAATTATCCATATCTTTCCTGTAAATTTTAAAAATTTTGCTGGAAACGGACGCCCAACTTTGGAATTTAACCCTAACGTAATCTAACATAACTTAATGTAATCCAATAAAATATAACCGAATGCAATAAACTTTGCAATAAACATTTTTTTCAGTTTTCAAAGTGGTCCGGCGATACGGCACAAATGCCCTGTACAACATAGGAAACCGGTATATTATGCTTATACGTTTAAGGTTAGAAGTTTCAAACCATTATACGTGGTATACTGCAGTTAAAACGAAGTGAGTGTATTTGAAAGACGATTGTCTTAACATATTAATTTCCACCGGCGAAATGTTTCTGCAGGGATTTGTTGGGTTCTGTTCTCGATATTAAATGAGCAAATTAAATTAAAGACTTTCCAAATTTTTCCGTACGTTTTACAATCCGTGGATCCGTATAGTAAAACTGAACCCATGCGACAACGAAACTAGGTGCAAAATATCTTACATAATTATTTAAAGCACAAAAAGTGAAGTAAATCAATTGGTTTTCAATTCTTAACTTGACGATGTATTATAAATTGGCCAGTTATTTTATATATATATATATATATATATCAATATATATTAATTTGATTGTGTATTGTAAATCTGAAAGTTTTGATTTGATTGTGTATTGCAACTCTGTAAGTCAATGAAAACCATGCACTGTCATGAGACACAAGGTTTATATGTGTTTCAAATTTACCATATTCTGCACCTCGGAAACCAACAGAAAACAGTATGCAATATTATTTGCTCCTGTTCTTGTTCTATATTCGCATTTTAAACTTCACGAATGCTTTCCACTTCCACTTCTGGGGGGAGGAGACTCTCCCCCTTCTATGTTCCAGCAGCGACGCCTTGAACATGGGGTGTAGTAAGAAAGGTAAGTGTAAGGGTAAATGACGTAGAAGGTTAGCTTAGTTTAGGAAGTCATGTAGCGTAGGTAAAGATAATGGGGGCTGCTCTCAGTGATTACAGATCAAGCTTATTAAGCAGAAGAAGCTGAAGGAGATGATAAATCACTGTGGAATTGTTGATGGATAGAATGGTGCACAGCGGCATGGGACCATAACCAAGTAAAGAGTGAAAGGAAGAAACACTGGTCGGTAGTGCTGGGTGTATGTACAGGCTTAGATTAGATGATTCAAGGTACCTAGATCTTCCTGGCAGTAGCAGAGTGGATTATCACGTAGTCCCTGACGATATTTTTGCACTGGAGTCTGTGCGGTGTTGAGTCGAAGTCGGGTGAACAACACATGATGAGCATGAGTCCATTTAGGGTGATAGATATAGGAACGCGTGGTAGGATTAGGTTCTATTCGCCAGTAGTATTTACCTGGTCCACCTCGAGCCTGATGTTGATAGTTCCGCCATTCGGTCTGCTGTTGTTCTCCAAGTGTTGGGATAAATGATGTAGCCGGTAACTTCACCGTCACAGGCACTAATAACGCTCCTTGTTTACTTAATTGGTCGGCCTCTTCATTACCTGGTATCATTTTATGAGCTGGTACATGTATGAAAGTTAGCTGTAGTCCTTTGCTTTGTATTTGACATACCTGTTGGAGAATATTGACCAGAATCCAGTTGGAATGAGCTGGTTGGGCTGTGGGAAGAAGACGACGAAGAACACTATGGCCGTGTCCAAAAGTGCATAGTGCACACTTCGAGGATGCACACTTGAAGTCTACAAATGGAGTGCACACTAAATAGTGTACACTTCGTAAAATTAGCTTTTGATCAGCACTTGCTTACAGCGCCTCGTTGTGGTGGAATATGGAACATTGATAACAAAAGAAGGGAGAATTTCGCGTACTAGAAAAAATTGGCATGCTTTTTTTCTTTTTTTAGATGAATGACTTTCCAGTTATATTAAAGATAAATAAACCGTACAGATTGACTATATGGGGTAACCATAAAATGATTTAAGAGTTTTTTCATGTATGCCAACAGCTTCAGCTTTGCCGTGCCTGCAAATATTTGTCATTTTGGGTATTTCACGCGCAGATGAACAAGAGCGGAGCATAAATGCAATACATATATAATATATGTGTGCGTTGTCTGTAACGGTATGGATTGGCATGAATTTTTAAATCAACCCTCGTATTTCCTCAGCCTCAATTCTTAGAAATGAAAGCAGCCAGCGAACAGTTGGAAGAGAACAATGCTTAGGAATTTGTCACCCAAAAGGTACCTCACTTATCCAGACAGCTCTGCTTCCTCCCGTCAGCCCATATTTGGAGGAAAAAATTTAGCTACCCTCGAAAGAAACGCCCACGCAGTGAACTCTCATGACGATGACAGAGTTTTACGTGACAATGTGAAGTCTATCAATAATTGTCGATTGTACGACTTATTCGAACAATCAGTGTTTTTAATGTGATTTCTATTAACTTATAAACCATTCATTATATATTATTAGCAATAGAATAAAGTCAAAGCTTAATGTTTTCTACGAACTATATTGTAGTTTAGTCAGTGTATTCTTGCGCTGTGATCTGGCAACGATGTGACGCGCGAAAAAGCAGAGAGAGAGCGTCAACACCTACGAAGCAAGACAAACGCAAAAATATTAGCTCTCTGACAAAAAAAAATCATATTAGCAAATATATCAAGTGAAGCATTTAGCATATTCTTCAGAATATTTACAATGGCATAACTACCCAAATTAGTAATTTGTTACTTAGTTGTGTGAGGAATGCATATTCGTCTCATATTTATGGTTGACTTTTGAATGAACATACGCAGAGAAGAGTGTCACTGTGAGCCATACCATGAAAACATCAAACGAACTTGTCTTCATATAGTGATGAAGTGAAGTGCCGGCAGTAAATTGCGTTCGGTCGATAATTTCGCGTATTAATTCGCTTACGTTTCGGTGCACATATCGCAGTGATTGGGCCATCTTTTCGTTTAAGACAAATATTGTGTTTTGTGTTGTAATACGCTTGTAAATGTTTTATTTCCAGTGAAATTAAAGGTTAAATGTGAATATTATGCAAAATATTTTGTTTTCCAATATGCAGTGAAAGCAGTTTTTCATAATGTCAAAGTGTGTGATTTATATTGTCTTTCTCAGCTAATGGAGAATATTACTTTCTTATAGTGTCCATGGCTTAGATTAGAACCAAACAGGTAAGGTATCTATAAGCAGTGAAGGACAAACATTACTTTCGTCTCCCACTATCCATCTGGCGTAAACCATGCATTGCTGCCCCACTTGTATTCTTTTACAGGTATTAACTGGTATACCTTGAAGCTGACGCGGCAGCGAAGGTGGGTAAACGGCAAATGTCTCTAGTTAGTGCTACGCTCGAATCCTAGGACCGTGGAGGAGTGAAGATACTTGTTTATTGCCAGTCTTTTACGTCATTTTGCTAATTTGTGTATTTGAATGAAGTTGCAAAGGAGACTTTGAGAGATCCAAGGTTCGAATCCCAATATCACTATTATTAGTCGGTCTTCTCGCACTGGAACAAACGAGTATTGTACCCAGAACCGGCACTCCCATTATATCTGGCTTCCCTCACAGGAACAGACTCTTATATGTCTTATGTGCACAATAAACTCGTAACAGCATAAAAACACTAAACTATTGGCGATATTCTACTTTATTAGGCATGCTTGCGGAGGGAATATTTAATAATCTCCCGAAAGAAGAGTAGCACTGGTGATTAGGGCGCTGAAGACACTTTTGCGAATTAGTTTAGGAATTTTATTGCAACTGAAAGTAGGCAACGTGCAAGAGCGTTAGGACACCGAGGGGAGCGGTATTTACAATAATGTGGCACAAAACTACTTTGGGAGAGGGTTGATACTGAGTGTAATTGCTTCCTGTATGGTAGATTTCACAACAATGACAGTATAATTGTTGTAGTTCTACTGTATTCTTTCAGTTCAGGCATACTGATTGAACTCTTTCTACCATATTGCGCTAATATTGAAGTTCCTTAGATGTTATTCTTTCACTGTGAATTTATTGATTTTACCTGGAAATCATCGAAATAGTGTCTCCGTATTCTTAATCTACAGCAAAAGTTAACACATAGAAGGATGACAAGGAAAGAAATGGTAAAGTTGAACAACATGAGGACCAAAATTACAGAAAAAAGCTATTATGTCGCTATGAAATACCAATTTATAAGGATAATGCATACTGAAGGCGAATAACCCTAATGAAAGTAGTATGGTAAAAATAACAAAAAAAAAGTGAGATTACTATCTTATAAGCCTGCTTGAATGGAGTTCTGTATATTGTATACACTTCAACATTTACGTGCATTTCACTACGCTTTCGGCGCCCTACATCTCTCTACTCTCCTACATGCTTCCCACTGCGAAAATGGTTATTCAGTAACGAAACAAATCCCCTCGTCCAAATATAAACGTAAAATAAACTACTAAAAATATAATAAGAATTTTATGAAAATTAAGAGACGGTTTTATGAAAAAATACAGTATGTAATGTAATGGCTCTCACTGTTCAATTATACGGAAGAAATTATTGTTCATAATCTTTTAATACTGGGTACAGTAATGGGATTATATGAATTAAGAGGAAGGCAAGTCTTTACTTTGGACATTTCTTTCAATGAATCGTTCAATGAACCGATTCGTAACGAAGACGGAAAAGAAAGTGCTCTGCGGGGTTCCAACCAGCCTTCACTCGCTAACACTCGCTCGTCAATATTATGTGAATTAAATATTATACTTCGGTACAAAAAGGAACCAACCTACCTACTACCTTATATACAGTATATGGGTGAAGAGGCAAGTTGTTAAAACCGGAACCAAGAGATCAAATCGCTAAATCGAAGAATAAAAAAAAATGAAATGGCCATAGTAAAGACTTACCAGGAGTAATTTGTGAAATCTTTGATAAATGTGGAGAAAGGAATTTTTGATCTGTATTTCACTTTTCGGTACCTGTCAAAAATACACAATGTACGGTAATTGGTATATTACAGTCTCTCTCAAGTGCAAGGAAATATGGTATCGTTGAAAGGAATTCGTTTAGAATCAAAAACTATAAAATTAGGCTTATATGTCTATGAATTAACATTTGCGGCTGCGGCTGTAGCTGTAGCTATAGAGAAATGTTAGAGAAATGTAGCTATAGAGAAATAAACAAAAATATTAAGAATATGCCTATTAAAATTTTATTAGGTCATTCTACGAGAAATCGCCATATTAAGCACACAAGTATACTAACGTAGTGTACATCCTCGCACACTACGCAGTATGCACTCGCACACTTGTGAACTTGGACCTTGTCACGCACACTAGGTGACGTCACTTCCGGAAATAAGCGTACTTCAAATGTGCACTTGTATCTTTTGGACACGGCCTCTGACTGTCACTACAAATACAGCTAACAGGCGGTTGGAGACATAACACACGTTGCAATGCGGCTCGAATAGCGAACGCTTCGGCCATGTTGATTGATGTGTGGCCAGGCAATGCCTGATGAAAGCGCCAATTGTAATGCGGTATGAATACGCCAATGCCCACCTTCGATTGTCCAGCCTTGATCTGTTTAGAAGCATCTGTATAAATTAGTAAAGCATCTGCATGGTGTAGGTTAATATAGTCTTCCCATAAATGCGATGTTAGAGAGCGGGGAGCATTATTCAGCCAGTGGGGCGAAAGAGATGGAAATTCTACTTGCGTAGGAGTGATGTGCGTGGTGTATGAGGATTGGTAGGATGGGAGTTTGGGCGTGCGGTAGATAAAATTCAGTCAATGTTTTACACGAACATATGCAAAATAGGTCCAAGGCAGCTGGCGATGATAGGGTAGGGTTTTGCTTCGGTTAGTACCATATAGGAGTTGAGTTTTGGGGATGATGGGTGACGTTGTAATTGCCATACGGTTCAAGATGAAAAGTTTAGCTACATGAAAAGCTTGGATATTGCATGGAATGATACCTGCTTCTTCCAGGAGTGCCCTGTTGGGTGAGTTTCGAGGTTGCCGAAGTATTAAACGTAGTCCTTGCACTTGTAATCGAGTACACAGTTCACTGAGACGCCAAGGTAGTGGAGAAAGAGCTGGGCAGCCATATAGAAGTCTTGATTCCAAACACTGACGAAATATACATAACTGTGATCTAATATCCAATCCCCATCTCTTGGCACTGAGTCCACTGATAAGGTTAAGAACGGGTTGTACTTTGGTGTTAAGTGTGTCGAGATGTGTTTTACAAAGGAGTCGAGAATCCAATGTCACTCCGAGATAATGGAGATGAGGAACAGGCGAGAGTTGGGCATCTTGAAGTATTAGTGGCGGAGCGATTGTGCGCCTTTTCCGGGTGAAGATGATGTACTGGATCTTACGCCAGTTTACACTAAGGCCATGATCTCTGCACCAGTGTTGTAGGCCGTCTATGGCTTGACGAAGTTGATTGGCACCATGGATCACTGTGGAGGTGCGAACATATAACAAAAAATCATCAGCGAACTGATTTACTCTGACCAACGCTCGAAGCTGCCTATGAAGCGAGATGGTGAATAGATTAAATAGAAGCGGGCAAAGAGGAGAACCCTGTGGCAATCCTTGAGATACTATCCTCGGGTCTGTATAGCGGTGACCAACACGCACTGACACTTGACGGTGTATGAGCCAATTATGGATGAAGCGGAGGATCCAGCTGGAATCTTAAGTGAAAACAACTCTTGGACGAGCACATCCAAGGGTACGCTATCGTAGGCTCGTGCGAGGTCAATATGAACAGCCATTAGATATTCCCTCCGTTGAAAAGTACTCCATATGTCGGTGACGAGACGAGTAAGAGCGTAGTGTGTGCTTCGAGATCGGCGGAACCCATCAAGGGTTGGGGGAAATATATCGTAATATTCTGCCCACCACATAAGACGTTGTAGGAGAATCTTCTCAAAAATTTTAGAGATGCACGGCAACAATGTAATCGGTCGGTAGGTGCTAGGGTTCCCAGAGGGCACATTAGGTTTCGGAACTGGCACAACAAGGTGGTATTTCCAGGACTGCGGTACGTGTGAAGTTTGAAGTACCCTGTTGTACAGTTGCAGCGGATAGTTGAAACCGCTGGCAGGAAGCAGTTGGAGATGGCGAAACTTGATACCATCAACACCAGGTGAGGTAGAAGGAGAAACTCTGAAGCACTCGTTGAAGTTCTGTGGCTGTAATCGGAAGTAAAGCAGGATCCTTTTCAGAAGGGGCCAGGCAGTGCTGCAGGGTTTGCCGAGCCGATAATGGAGTGGCCGGAGTGACCATCGCATGAAACGAAGTAAGCCAGTCTTCATTAAGTACCGGTGGTGGAGGCCTCTGAATGTACCCTTGCATTCTGGATTGGATATAGTTCCATAAACGTCGAGGTGTGGTGGAGAGAGTTAGAGTACGGCAAAACTGTATCCAGTGAGCCTTTTTCTTGGAAGCTTGTGTTCGTCGAAAGTTGGCATGGGCTTCCTGATATCTAAGGTAGCTTTCTCGGGATCGACTTCGCAGGTACTCCAGTTGACAACTCCGGCGATATTTACAACTTCGCTGACATTCTATGTCCCACCATGGTGGATTGCTGAGATGTGAGCGACGAGTGCGAGCTGTAGAAGTAGTCGGCTGCGTAGGTGTGACAGCTTTGCGGGCAGCGAGTACAATGGTGTCCTGAAGATGAGTCACTGAACGTTCATCCACTGTAGTACACTCACGGAAAACATCTTGGAAATGCTGATGAAAGATACTAGGTTGGGATGGGAGAGGGACTTTAGGAATAGAATGAGGGAGCATCCGGTCTGAATTGAATGTGGGACGGGTGACCCGTGATGAATGAAGAGTCAAAAGAATGGGGAAGTGGTCACTTCCGTAAGTATAGCCATGAACTCGCCAGGTATGCTGGATATACAACTCTGGACTAAGAATGGTGATGTCAGGAGCACTGGGTCTGGCCTGAAGAGATGGCAGCCTAGTAGGAGTACCGTTATTTGCTAATAGATAAGTACATTGGCGGAGAGCCGTAAGCAGGTCTGTACAAGCCGTGTTGGTAACTGCATTGCCCCACAGAGGGCTCTTCGTGTTAGGATCTCCTCCGATGACAGTGGAGAGTGGGAATTGGTGAAACAAACGGTTCCAGTAAACGGTAGGAATAGGGTATTCCGGGGGTGAATAAACATTGATGAAATTTATATCTCCTAGACGTATACCTTGTAGTTGCGTATGGGGAGACGATGGAGGTGGTATCCCAGTGAGGAGAGTATATGGAAATCCACGTCGAATCCCCAGAGCGATACCGCCGTATTGATCCAGTCGGTCTTCCTGTATTAGGCGATAACCTGAGATGCGTAGTCGAAAATGAAACGACCAGACCTCTTGGAGTAGGAGTATGGTTGGTTGATAAATAGCACACAGTCGTTGTAAAGCCATTTGCTTGCCCTGTGCTTGATGAATGTTCCACTGTAACATGGTAATTACACTTGTTCCTGCCATCCTAGGATGTGTGAAATTGTGGTAAGCGCAGGTTCCAGGTCACTATCATTAAGAAGATTGGTACTCACTAGTTGTTGAAACAACACAGTTCGAATGGCTTTGTATTGATTTTTGAGAACAGTAGTAGAAGTGTCCTTAAGTGTGCAATCTGGTATTTTAGGTTCAGAATGAAATTGGCACACTACATCTCGTAACGGTTCTCTGCGTGCACGAGTAGAAGAAACTGGTGGGGTAGTTGAAGAGGCAGATAAGGGAGAAGTCCCCGAAGAGAATAGACCTTTGCGCCTCTTAGAGGAAGAAGGTTCTTGCGACGGACCAAGCTGTGCGTCACGATCTGCTGGTATACTGGAAGTAGTCATGGATCTAGCAGGGCGTCTCGGTGATATAGGTGATGGGCGCTGTGCACTGGGAATTGTTCCAGTAGAACGAGTAGCTAAACTAAATGTGGTTTCGGAACGAGGTGAAGCCTGTACCGTTTGAGCGTAGGTGGCTTGCCTTGGATGTAACTTTCGTGCTTCATTGTAAGATAACTTCGATTTAACCATAATTTCTTGTAGTTTTTGTTGATGTTGGCGTTCTGGACAAGCCGGGTCATCAGCCACATGGGAAGCACCACAATGAAGGCAGATCGTAGGGTTAGAGCATTGATCAGAGGTATGGCCCTGACCACACTGACGACATCTAGCGGCCGATTTGCAAGTTTTGGCGATGTGCCCGTATCGATAGCATTTGCGCCATATTTTCGCTAACGGTACATAAGGTACAACTTTGAAACGGTAAAAATATAACTTACACTCAATAGGAAGTATTTGGCTGTCAAAAGTGAGGACGACTGTACAGGTGGGAAGACGAGTCGGCTGTACCGGCGGATCAGTAGGTATGTTAGGAGCATCGGACCCTTGCACTACTGTAGTGATCGGATTGCGGACCATACGTTCTATTCGCCGTGCATGTACCACAGGAGTTCCAGCACACTGTATATCAGCGAGTAGATCTTCCATCGAAACGTCGACAGGCACTCCTTTAATAACACCCATGGTAGTAACTGCATAGTTAGTTATATACGCCGTCCAACCTTGTTATGTGAGAATATCATTGTTAAGCAGAGCATTAGCGTGGGTAGCACTGTCACATGTTGTCTTTATTAAATTGCGCCCGATGATGTCAAACCTGGTGATTCCTGTCACTTTGGATTTGAAGAGAGCACGTCCTAAGGCTATGGGATGAGTTTTCCCCACAGGCTTAGAATGATCTTTCGCAGTGATGTGCACTACATAAGGAGCCAGGTGATGAGATTTGTATGTAACGGAAGGCTGAGCAGCCACAGGAGAAGAGGATGGAGCAGTGGTAATGGTGACTTCCATAGCTGGACTTGGAGGCTGCTGCAATTCTGACATAGTTAAATCCGGTATCAATGGATCAGGCTGAGAGCCAGATGGTGAGATCAATGGCTTTCCACCCGATTGGGCGGCTATGTTGAATAATTGCCCCCAAGGAGGCAAATATATAAGCACTAAACACGACACACAATGAAAATAACACAAACACTAATCACAGCACAAGTAACAACGGAAGGTCGGTGTGATAGGAGAATTCGAAGATTAGTCGAGGACAGGTACCGAACGCCACCAGGTCTAACTCGTGAATCCCACGAATGCTTTGTTTAACACCAATCTCCCTAACATTCTTCTTTTTCGCTTCACTTCACTGCTGTTGCGTCAAATATGACGTAAAATATTACCACCGTCTTGAATAAGACCTATCGGCAATTTACAGATATAACAACAAAAAAGTAAGATAGGTCAAATAGGGTAGAGAATAAACTCTCTGAAATTTAAGAGAAAAGCGGCTGACAAGAGAGAGCACTATGAACTGCAGGGAAACATGCGATTTTTAGAGAGATAAAAGAGAAAAAAATTGAGAAGAGAAATCGGCGCCGTGAATAGAGTGGAATCCAAGTCGAAAGGTCCCGAACCATTAGTTGCATACAAGATAGAGTAGAACTGGGAACGATAGAGAGAGTAGAGAGGACATGAAAAAAACAAATGATTACCTCTACCAAGATCCACAGCACAGTCGCAGCGGGGAGAGGGACGTTGAGAGAATTCGAAGATAGAGGCGAACGGGATTAGGTGCGACCAAGGATCTTATAAAATAGAGGATATGCCCTTACAATAAAATCTTGAAGTCATACGTCACAGTTTCGCCACCCCTACTCTGCCCACTCCGCCCAATAGGATCGCAATATTTTGAGCCAACAAGCATAGCGGAAACGAAAGTAGCCAATCAGACGATGGCAGAAACGAGAGTAGCCAATCAGACGTGCCGATGTTTGGTTGTTTCTTGGCTTCATCGATTTAATAGGATCAAAGTACATATGGGCAGATCCTCTATTTATAACATCCTTGGGTGCGACATGAAGACGGAGTTGGAGTAAGATACGAATTTGAAAGTGGAGAGGGAGGTGGAAAGAAACCAAGGAAGGGAAGTTAGAGGAGAAGGGTGATGACAGTACCAATTAGCTGTAGGACTTTAGGTGTTATAATGTTTCCAACGCTATAGATGACGAGAAAGGGAATGGAAGCGGTAAGAGAAGGGTGTGAGTTTGAGAGAAATCGGGTGACCAAACAAACTACCAACACGTGCAGCGCGGTCTGCTGATTCATTGGCCACGACACCCACGTGGCTTTTTATTAATAAAAAGAAAGTAGAAAAGTCATGAGTGGTACGTAGAGCTACCAAGATTTGATCTCTAAAATAATACGGTCAGTTGTAGAAGTCCAAGGGTATGATTGTAATGTGAAAAGAAGGGATTTGGAATCAGTAACAAGACATACTATAGCATAAGAATGTTGAAGAGAGTGACGAAGGGCAGCATCTACAGAGTAAGCTTCTGCTTGAAAGATAGTAGTACGAGGGCAATTTGTAACTGAAATGTTGATTGAGAAAATAATCGTAGAAACCCGAACCGACACAGTCACGTGATATAGAGCCATCTGTATATAAATAGCGGATGTTGGAGGGGAAGTGAGAAAGCCAGGAATAGAAAAGCGAAACATAAATGCTGGAATATTGGAGACCAATCGAAGAGGGAGGGTAAGGGGGAAGTTCGATATTGAGATCAAAGGGTGAAAGAAAATAATCATACAAATAAGGCAAAGGAGTCCGAGATCGAGAAAGTAGGGGAAGGAGAGGGGAAAGAGTGGTATAACTGTAATAAATAAAGGGAAGGGAGGAATGATAGGGACGATGATTAGATTATGTATGTAGGTATGATAATAATTAGAGTTTGGGTAGGAAAACAGTGGAGGTACTGGGGAAGCGAGAAAGAAAGAAGGTATCAATGAGGAATTTAACATATATCGTTAGGGGAGGAACACGTGCTTCCGTAAATAGAGCTGTGGTGGCAATAGTGGGAGGGAGTAAGAGGGAACGACAAAGGGTGCGATATTGAAGAGATTGGATGGTTTTAATACGTTTGACAGGTTTCGGGGAAAGGAGGAAAAGGCCATAGGTAATCATAGAGAGGTAAACTTGACGGAATAGGGTAAGGAGGTGACGAATGTCAACACTCCAACGGGGGTTACTGATTATTCGGAGAAGATGAATATAACGGTCAGTTTTAGATATCGAAAGTGAGGAGTCCAACGCAAAGAGAAATTCAAGTACATGCCCAAATATTTAACAGATGAGACCTGAGGTATTGAAACTCCACGGATGACTAATTGGAGAGAGGAAGTAGAACATTTCCGGGTAAACTCCACAAGATGTATTTTAGTCCAGTTAACTGAAAAATTATATTTATGACACCAAAGGGCGAAGGATGTGAGAGCCGTAGTAAGAAGATTTGAGGCTAGGGAAGGAGGAGAGGCTGGAGTATTCACGACAATATCGTCTGCAAAGCACAAAACACGAACAGTATTACCAAGATGACGGATTTGACGAGCGATATATAAATTGAATAAAAGAGGGGCAAAAATAGAACCTTGAGGAAGGCCTTGGGAAGTAAGTCTGGAGGAAGTATACTGGTGACCAATGCGGATGTAAACAGTACGATTAATGAGTAAATTATGTATGACACGAATAAATTTAGGAGAAAGACCTAGTTGCCAGAGTTCGTCTAAAAGATAATCGAAAGAAACAGTATCATAGGCTCATTCAAGATCCAAAAACACTGCGAACAGAGATTTACGTTGAGTGAAGGCCAACCAGACATCAGAAACCAAAGTAGTGAGACAGACATAAGTACATCGCCCCACACGAAATCCAAAATGATATTGGAACAGAAGATTATGATGTTCCACAAACCATTGTATTCGATTTTTAAGAAGATGTTCAAAGACTTAAAAAACAGGAAGAAAGAGCTATAGGACGGTAATGATTAGCTATCCCAGGGGTTTTATTTGGTTTTAAGATAGGAAGAACTACATATTCCTTCAAAAGGGGAGGAATATGTTCAGTGGTCCAGACGGTGTTGTATAGATGTAAATGCTCGGATAGAAGGGGAAGAGGCAGATGTTGAAGGTAACTAAACGAGACGCCGTCTTTACCGGGAGCGGTGTATTTAGTTTTTAAAAGAGCTATGGTTAATTCACGTATTGAAAATGGCGAATCCAGAGGCGTAACAGAAAGGAGAAAACCAAATGGGAGGTAACATAGTCGTAGCCGGAGCAATTGGGTATGCAATTTGGGAACCCATGAGGAAGAAATATGTATCCCAGATGTAAGGGAACGAACCGGACGAGTAAGGGAGCGGTAAAAGGACCAAAGTTCAGAAGGTCTAGTACCGGAAATAAGAGTGGAACAGAAACGTCCCCAGGCTAAACGCCAAGAGAGGCGGATATGACGTTTGGCAAGAGCTTGTGCACGTTGGTAAAGAAGAAAATTAGCTGTGGAATGGGTTCGGAGATGGGTTTGCTGAGCATGGAAACGTTGATTTATCCATTTTTGACATTCAGAGGTCCACCACGAGGCAGCGGAACGGGGAGTAGGAGAAGGGGAAACAGAAGGGTGTAGGCGTGATTGGCGGGTGCTGATAGCAATTTTATGACGAAAATGGATTGCTTAGTCGTGGGAAGAGGTGGAAGGCGGTGCTGATGGTAATAGTTGGAGGATAGTTTGATAGTGAGCCCAGTCTAAAGAGGTGGATAGGCGAGTAAATAAGGGAGGAGAGGGAGGTAAAGCCGAAGACAAAGACGGAGAAGGAGGGTGGGGGAGGAGGCATGGATAAGAAGTGGGAAATGATCACTGCCGAAAGCGTTAGCGAAGACTTCCCAACGGAAAAGTCGACTGAGAGAAGGAGAGCAGAGAGACAGACCGGGAGCGGAAGGAGATTCGGAAGGACGGGGAATATGAGTGGGGATGCCATCATTTAAAAGATAACAAGAGGAATGAAAATAAGCATCATAAAATTCATTACCGGCCGTATTGGCGAATGTAGCCCCCCAGAGGGGATGATTACAATTAAGGTCACCACCAAGATACCAAGGAGAGGGTAAAAATTGAAACAGAGAGATCCAGTCAGAGGCTAGCAGATGAAGAGGAGGAGGTACATACATATTGATGAAGGTAACAGAGCCAACTCGAACAGCCTGACAATGTATCTCGGAATGTTGAAAGGGGGTGGGAAGGAGAAAATACTTAAGGGATTTACGGATTCTGATGGAACTACCACCGTAGCCACCAGCACGAAGTTAATGAAGCCAATTATAATTAGAAAGGAGACGGGGAGAAGGAGTTTTAAGCCATGTTTCCTGTAAGAATATAATATCAGGGTGAAAGTAGGTACAGAGGAGGAGTTTTTGGAGAGCATAAATCTTGTGAGTGCAACTACGCAAGTTCCATTGGAATATGGAGGGAAGGGATACAGTTAAGAGTTGCATAATGAAAGTGAAGGTAGGGATTTCAATACTTGTAAACAGATATTCAATTCTAGGGAGGTAAACTGTGTCGGACGTATTTCCAGAACTTGAAGGATAGTCTTAAGATCACTGAAGAAATGGGGTTGAATGCCACTCAGTTTGGTAGGAGAAGAGGAAGAGAAAGAGGATACACGAAAAGGTGAATGTAAAGTAAAATTTGATTTAAGAGAAGTGGGCGTGGGCGACGAAGGTCTTGAAACAGGCTTAACCCGATCCTTAGGAAGATTAGGAGGGACGTGGGCAAAAGATCGCTTCTTTCGGGGTGTGCCAGAAGTAGAACCAACGGTAAAAACGAGAAGAGGAAGTTTTGCAGTGTCTGCAAAGGATAACTGGCTGCGAGAAGGAGGAGGAGGAGAAGTAGAGGAATGCGTAGGGAATTGAGGCGAAGGAACAGAAGAGGGTGTAGTATTATGCACGCGGCGTTTGGTTTCTTGAAAGGAGAGGTTTTCCAGGGCCATAAGCTGATTGATTTGGGTTTGGAAGATCTGTGCGGAATAGATACGAGATGTGGTAACATGAGCACCGGAACAATGGAGACAGTGAGATTGTGCCTTAGAGACAGATGAAGTATGCCCTTCTAAGCCACAAGTGGCGCAATGGGGGCGCCCTTTACAATTTTGAGAATAATGACCAAAAATGGAAGCATTTATAACATTGTTTCAGTTGAGGTATATAAGTGGCCATTGGGAGGCGCATGTAAAAAAGGGTACAATAGTGGGCAGAATATTGGTATTGAAATTAAAACAACTATACTAGTAGGTGTTTTCGGAGAGGAAGAAGAGGATGTAGACGGGGGTCGGGGAGGGAGCGCGGGGGATGGAGCCCCCTCGACCGCTACAGAGGGAGGGTGAGAACTCGGAACAGAAGAATTGGTACGAAATATGCGTCTCACGTGCGTTATTTTAGCGGAACTCTTTATATGCGACAGAAGATCGGCTTCACTGAGAGACGGGTCCACATTACGGATAACACCTTTGCGGGAAACTTGATAGTTAGGTACATAGGCTTTCCAGTTATTTGCCCGTAATAACGGATGTGTAAGGAATTGGTTCGCTGCAGAACGAGTACTAAAATAAACTTAAGTAAGTTACTACCTACTTGTTTCAAATCCAATACGTCTGCAACACCATATGTATGTAATAATGGCCCAATTTCATAGGATGTTGTCTATCAATACTGCCGAAATCCGTGACATGAACTATATAAGGGCCCAAATGATGAGCAGCATAAACATTATTAGGAACAGTAGGTGCAGTAGTTGAATGATTATCTGTAGAATCGATCACCATGGCATTAGAAGAAGTAGAAGTAGTAGTCGTCAAAGTGGCCTGGTTACGCACAGAACCGTCGGAAGTTGCCGCCATCAAGGCGGAAAACAAGAATATAGAGAGTAGATAGGAACACTACACAAAAAACTGACAAGTGAACCCAAGTCACAGATACAAAGGACACCAATGTATAGAAAACACATGAGGTCAAAAATTCAGCACTCGCAAGATCACTATCACGAAAGAGAAAATCTAACCGCACACGAACAAACTCAAACACCTAATCCTTCCACTTTTACTTCACCTAACAATAGGTTTTTAAAATTGAAGAGTGCAGACTTAAGCCTGTCTCACCCACATCCTCAATATAGAAAACGATGTAAAATTATTATTGTTAGTTGAAAGGTGTGTTCTTAGGCCTTTTCCGGTAAAATTGAAAAATGAATTTGAGTAACAGTTCAGTTTGGTAATAAAAATCTGCTATTTTGTTTGTAAGAATATGTCTATGTAAAGTGTAATTAAGTGATTATTTTTTTCCACCGGAAGAAAAGATGCTTAAAAATTATGTATGTTAAATTATAATATTTACTATTAGATTCCGGATAAGCATGCTATTGTTTTTCAGAGTGCAAGACCATTATCTTGAAAAAAAGTAATGATGTAATGCAAAATGTCTAAATCGTTTATTGTCAAAAGTTGTTTAATTGAATGGGCCGTAGCCATAGCGTTGATGTAGAACTTTCATAACTATTGTCCTATGTTTAGATAAGAAAGAGCAGTGAAAGAGAAGATGATCCAAAGTGCCTATTTGTTCATTGCAAAAACATAAAGGTGAAGTATTCCTGCGAATTTTGTAGAAGAGGTAAGGTGTGATTGCTTTATTGAACCTGAGTCTATAATATAGAATAATTTTGGATCTAGACCAAGAACGCAAATCATTCCACGTGGTAGAGCGGACGGGATTAATTTCCCAATAATAAGTTCCAGGACCTGTTCGGTTTTTGTTTTTCCATATGACAGATTGCTCAGAAATCATCTGATCAATGTAATATTTAAAATTTAAAGGCGGAAGTTTAATATTGGCGATAATTCCTGTGTCTCTTGCTTTTCTAGATAGGTTATCAGCGGTTTCGTTTGATTTTATGTTGATATGGCTGAGGACGTGAATGAAATCTATTGTATGACCCATGACTAGTAATTTGCCATAAATAGATTTGATGTTAAGTAAAGTCCAAGTAGATTTGATATTTCAATGAATAGAAGAAAGTGCCTTCAAGACACTATAAGGATCCGTACTTATACATGCGTGCTTGATATTGTGACGTTGTATTAATAATAATGCATGCCGTATACCGAAGGCTTCGCTCTCAAAGATGGTTGTGGAAACTGGAAGTTTCAATTGATTAATAATTTTGAGTTGTGGAATAAAAACTGCTACACCAACAGGTTTATGTTCGACTTTTGATGCATCAGTGTAGAGAAAGACAATATTCGATTAAAAACGATCTATAAAACTATACCAAATATTTTTATTTAAATTTTGAGAGAGCTGTTTATTTTTAGTATCAATATAAGGTGGAAAAATAGGTTTGATAGTAGTCGTAGCGTGGAAGCGTTAGCATGAAACAAAGCCACTGATACTAATTCTGAAAATATACTCTCCTCCAGCATCTGTGTGCTGATTTACTTCTTGTAAAAGTTCTTTAGTTGAAGATTTATTTACTCATTTCATGAAATTTATTTTCGCCACTGATTCCCAAGTTTATCGATATTATCTTCAAATCCCAAAGTGAAAGCGAAAGCTAAGTCAGTAAAAGACTGTTTCACTGGTTGAAATCGTAATGACACTGAAAAGAGTCATTTTCTAAGGATGCCTATATAATCAGAAAGTCTATTCTGAATTCCTTTAACGACTTTTTTACTAAACTTACACTACTTTCCCGCAGATTTTTCTTGAGTCACCTGTAACTTACAGGTTTTGAACTCATAATCTATTGTGTAACCAAGATAAGGGAAGGGATCTATATGACTATCAATGCCGCCTTTTAGAAAGTCAATTTTAACAATGGGATTTAGAATGGTGCCATTTACAGAATGAATCAAACTTCATAAAATAGCAAAATGACACACAGAATATATGAAAAAATGGCTAAACTCAGAAAATGGCTAGAAATGGCTAAATGCAAAAATCATATGGCTAGAAAAGTCACTATAATATTATAGCCTTAACAGAAAAATTTTTGAATGCTGAAGTTAAAACGTTTTTAGGAATGATAGAGACCTTATGTTTATAACGTTATTTTTATGTACTTCTTGAACAACCCTCATACATGTTAACAAATTTCTTGAAAGTTTCCTTCAGTGAGAAGGAATTCTTGGAAATTGAAAACCACGAAGTTCCTCTCTCACAAATGTTTGAATGTGTGTGTATGTGTCACTCACATCCCTCTTCGAATAGGCTATAGGAATTCGTTGCAGTGTGGCTCAGGCCCGTAGCCAGCCCAAAAATGTATGGGGGCCCGGTAGAAGTTAGGGGGCCTGACCCAACCATATTATTGTTCATTACCATATTATAGTTCATTTACAAGCGTGCCGTGAAAATTTTAGGGGGCCCGGCCCACCCTATCCCCCGTGGATACGGGCTTGGTGTGTCTCTCTCTCCACCTCTGTACAAGATGGACTGCGGAACAACAGACTATATTTTATAATTTATAACGATATTGTGTATTTTACATGTAATCTTAAATATCATTTCTTGTATTTACGGGCAATGTGTGCTATTGGAATATGTACAAGCTAGTTAGAAGAAGAAGAAGAAAATATGGAAAGAAGTAACATTAATTATTTCATGAATTATTTTCTGATATTTTATTGATATTTTGTTAACATGGTAATCTGACGATATGTGTTATTGGTCGTCATAGAAACGAGAAACAATATATAACAGAAGATTCATCTTGTAGAATCAACATGCATGATATTTAAAAGATGTAAATGTTTAATTCATTACGTATTATAATAAAAGGGTAATATCAGGATGGTATGTTCAAGGCCTGTGTGAAGTTGGCCCCCCAAAAGTTTGGGCTACACGAGATATTTATTGGGCCAGGAAGTACTTCATTTGGGCTGTTTGGGCTAGCAACATTTAGCGTTTGGGCTACACTGGAAACAAAGTTACAGCCTCCCAAAGTTTGAGGGGCCAACTTCACGTTAGCCCCCCAAGTGTTTGGGCCAGACGAGATTTTTATTGGGCTGGGTAGTACTTCGTTTGGGCTGATTGGGTCAGCAACTTTTAGCGTTTGGGCTAATATAGTTTCCGAAATATGGGCTATTAAACTTTTTGAAAAGTGATTTTCCTGCTTCTTTTGTCAGGGCCAACTTCACTAATATGACATTTCTGACAAACATGTTTATTGGAATTTACAGTACTTTGTGTCAACTAGCAGTATAGGAAGTTTCAAGATTTGGGCTGTTTTCGAAATAGAATTAGAGTTTCACAAAGTTTGGGGGGCCAACTTCACGTTAGCCCCCCAAGTGTTTGGGCCAGACGAGATTTTGATTGGGCTGGATAGTACTTCGTTTGGGCTGATTGGGTCAGCAACTTTTAGCGTTTGGGCTATTATAGTTTCCGAAATATGGGCTATTAAACTTTTTGAAAAGTCATTTTCCTGCTTCTTTTGTCGGGGCCAACTTCACTAATATGATATTTCTGACAAAGATGTTTATTGGAATTTACAGTACTTTGTGTCGACTAGCAATTTAGGAAGTTTCAAGATTTGGGCTGTTTTCCAAACAGAATTAGAACTTCACAATGTTTGGGGGGCCAACTTCACATTAGCCCCCAAGTGATTGGGCCAGACGAGGCTTTTATTGGGCTGGATAGTACTTCGTTTGGGCTGATTGGGTCAGCAACTTTTAGCGTTTGGGCTATTATAGTTTCCGAAATATGGGCTATCAAACTTTTCGAAAAGTCATTTTCCTGCTTCTTTTGTCGGGGCCAACTTCACTAATATGATATTTCTGACAAACATGTTTATTGGAATTTACAGTACTTTGTGTCGTCGACTAGCAATTTAGGAAGTTTCAAGATTTGGGCTGTTTTCGAAACAGAATTAGAGCTTCACAAAGTTTGGGGGCCAACTTTACATTAGCCCCAAAATGATTGGGCCAGACGAGATTTTTATTGGGCTGGATAGTACTTCGTTTGGGCTGATTGGGTCAGCAACTTTTAGCGTTTGGGCTATTATAGTTTCCGAAATATGGACTATTAAACTTTTTGAAAAGTGATTTTCCTGCTTCTTTTGTCGGGGCCAACTTCACTAATATGATATTTCTGACAAAGATGTTTATTGGAATTTACAGTACTTTGTGTCGACTAGCAATTTAGGAAGTTTCAAGATTTGGGCTGTTTTCCAAACAGAATTAGAACTTCACAATGTTTGGGGGGCCAACTTCACATTAGCCCCCAAGTGATTGGGCCAGACGAGGCTTTTATTGGGCTGGATAGTACTTCGTTTGGGCTGATTGGGTCAGCAACTTTTAGCGTTTGGGCTATTATAGTTTCCGAAATATGGGCTATCAAACTTTTCGAAAAGTCATTTTCCTGCTTCTTTTGTCGGGGCCAACTTCACTAATATGATATTTCTGACAAACATGTTTATTGGAATTTACAGTACTTTGTGTCGTCGACTAGCAATTTAGGAAGTTTCAAGATTTGGGCTGTTTTCGAAACAGAATTAGAGCTTCACAAAGTTTGGGGGCCAACTTTACATTAGCCCCAAAATGATTGGGCCAGACGAGATTTTTATTGGGCTGGATAGTACTTCGTTTGGGCTGATTGGGTCAGCAACTTTTAGCGTTTGGGCTATTATAGTTTCCGATATATGGACTATTAAACTTTTTGAAAAGTGATTTTCCTGCTTCTTTTGTCGGGGCCAACTTCACTAATATGACATTTCTGACAAACATGTTTATTGGAATTTACAGTACTTTGTGTCGACTAGCAATTTAGGAAGTTTCAAGATTTGGGCTGTTTTCGAAACAGAATTAGAGCTTCACAAAGTTTGGGGGCCAACTTCACATTAGCCCCCAAGTGATTGGGCCGGACGTCATTTTTATTGGGCTGGGTAGTACTTTGTTTGGGCTGATTGGGTCATGAAATTTTAGCGTTTGGGTCTTTATAGTTCTGAGATATGAGCTGTTATATTTATTAGAAATTTATATTTCTGCTTCTTTTGTCTGGGGTAACATCACGAATATGAAGGGTCTAAGAATCTCGTGTTTTGGAATTAGTGTCACTTTGTGTCCACTAGGAATTCGGCAAGTTTTTAGATGGGATTTGAAACAGAGTTAGACCTTCACGAAGTTTGACCACCAACTTCATTGTAGTCACTAGTGGACTAGATAATACTCTGTATGGCAGTGTTTCTCAACCTTTGTGAAACTGCGTCCCACCAACGTCTCCAAAATAAGTCTTGCGGCCCATCACAAAAAAATACAATTATTAGTTTTATTAATTTGCCATATTTAGCAACTAAGGTAAAATATAATGCTGCATACGCGAATACTCATTGGAAGTAATTGCTAATCTCAGTTTGCTGCACATTTAACATGATAAAACGATTATGCAACATGTACTTTTGTTTTGATCCCTTGAAAAGGTTCATTCATCTGCACTGTAATGAATGCTAGATTTAATACAATGAAAATGTATTCTAATAAACTAGTAAAAGTAAGAATAAAATTACTTTTGACTCATCATCTCCACTGTTTGAAAGATGCTGGAGCAAAGACGTCCAAACGCATCTTCTCATCACCATTCAACACACACGCACAATCCACACACAGTACACTTTTAAGCACTGTTGCACAAGCCACTGTTAAGTATCGCCTGTCCAATTTTGAATTTAAAATTAATGATTTTTAAATTGTTAGTTTCAGTCACTAAACACAAATAATATTCATGCGTGATAGCCTAAGTGTTAACTAAAATAATAAATCGTTTATGTATACAACTGGAACTAAAGATGAGGAAGTTAATGAATTCGCAATGAAGTTAAGTTAAGGGAACCTCTGCTGTTGCTTCCTTTTGCCCAGTTGATTGACTCTTGGATGAAGTGAAGTAACAGCCAAACATAAACAGTAAGAAAGTTGCAGCCGATTCCTTTGCTTTGTTTTGAGAACAGTAATTGCCGAAAATGCTGTTTCATACAGATATGTCGAGGAAAAGCAAAGAAGAAATGGTATTGCTCTTTGATGTATTTCTGTGTATTCTGTCCTCATTTTTATTTAGAATTTGTAAATACTCGTAGATTTGTAAAGACATTGAAGCTCTCTGTCCGATGATAATTCGGCTAACTGTACTCTTTCTTTGTATGAAAGGGATGAATGCGTATGTTCAACTAAAGGATTTATAATCCACAAATTGCTCTCCCGAGGATCTTTATCTTTTGGATAATAGGCCTACTTTTCAAATCATGAAGATGACTAGTTATTATTTCCATCATGTCAACAACATCGACTTCAGAAATAAAACTGAAGAACGATTCAAAAATTTCAAAATTTTCTTCAGAAACCATATTGAGTCAAAATTCAATTTTCTTTTTGAACGCTTCTGTATTGCTGCAGGCACTGAATGTTATTGTTTGTGAACCTTGAAGACTAAAATTCAGTTCATTGTGGAAAAAATGTCACGCAAGCTTGCTTAAATAAGCAAGCTTGGCTACCCATTCTTTGTCCTCAAGATATTGACTATAAGTGCTTTTCTTATTGCAAAGAAATAACTTCATTTCTCAATTCGTACAACCTTCTGAGAACCCTCCCCCTTGATAACCATCGAACTTCTGTATGGAAAAGATGCTGATGATTAGATACCAGTTCCTCGCACAATAGTTTCAACAATCATGTGCTAAAAGGGCTGTTTTTAATAAAATTAATTATTTTCACAGCTTGCGAAAGAACTGGTGTCACTTCAGGTGTCATTTTCTTCGAAGCTAAATGTTCTCTATGTATGAAACAATGAGTTATCATAATTTGCTACTTCCTTTATTCTTGATGTCACCCCCTGACTGTTTATCAGTCACAGAAGCGGCATCATCGGTACACACCCCAACACAATTTTCCCAATCCAACCCTTTCATACGAACAAACGCATCCAACACATTGAAAACTTCCGAGTCTGACCTGGTAACTCACATACATTGAGTAAGTCCTCCTTTATGTTGTCAACGGTAATCAATATATCGTACAGAAGAAAGTAATATACTGTTGTTGTGCACGTCTGTTGATTCGTCAAGATGTATGTCAAAAAGAAAAAAAGAAAGAAAAAAGCGAAAAAAAAAGAGTTTTTAATATTTTCAATTAGTTAGGCTTCTGTATCATCTGCCATATCGGAAATTCGTCTTCAATCTTATCATTTGATAGAGAGCTACTTCCTTAATTTTGTTAGCTGCAGAATGTCCTAAAATTTCATTACATACTGCTATTAAAGAAGGTTTAACGATTTCTCCAATAGAATAGGGTTTCTTGCACTTAGAAATCTGCAGAGCAACTAAATAATATGTTTTTAAAAGTACCGTATCTGTAGTTGAAGCTTGATAGATCCCATGTTTTCCAGTTTTCAGAGCATCTTTCTTACGCATGGAAACCTCAAACAGTCCGAATGTTTTGTGTTTAAGTGTCTTAAAGACGAGAAGGCTTCATAGCTTCGTTACCCAGAGCAACAGCACAGATAACACACTGAGGCTTCGGCAAATTGTTTGAGCCGGGAAACTGAATAAAACCATGCTTCGAATAGCTTTCTTTGTACTTACAAGGGACATGCTTTTTCTTCTCTGTGTTGGATGCACTTCCGTTCTCCCGTACGTTATCTTCAGTTTTACTGTCACTGTCGACTAAATTTCTCGAAGAATTTTGATCACATGCAGTTACACTAGGAACACTATCAATAATCGACTTAGTTGCTAAATATGGCAAATTAATAAAACTAATAATTGTAATTTTTTGTGATGGGCCGCAGGACTTATTTTGGAGACGTTGGTGGGACGCAGTTTCACAAAGGTTGAGAAACACTGCCATACAGAGTATTATCTAGTCCACTAGTGACTACAATGAAGTTGGTGGTCAAACTTCGTGAAGGTCTAACTCTGTTTCAAATCCCATTTAAAACCTTGCCGAATTCCTAGTGGACGCAAAGTGACACTAATTCCAAAACACGAGATTCTTAGACCCTTCATATTCGTGATGTTACCCCAGACAAAAGAAGCAGAAATATAAATTTCTAATAAATATAACAGCTCATATCTCGGAACTATAAAGACCCAAACGCTAAAATTTCATGACCCAATCAGCCCGAACAAAGTACTACCCAGCCCAATAAAAATGACATCCGGCCCAACCACTTGGGGGCTAATGTGAAGTTGGCCCCCCAAATTTTATGAAGCTCTAATTCTGTTTCGAAAACAGCCCAAATCTTGAATCTTCCTAAATTGCTAGTCGACACAAAGTACTGCCAATTCTAGTAAACGTATTTGTCAGAAATGTCATATTAGTGAACTTGACCCCGACAAAAGAAGCACGAAAAACACTTTTCAAAAAGTTTGATAGCCCATATTTCGGAAACTATAATAGCCCAAACCCCAAAAGTGGCTGACCGAATCAGCTCAAACGATGAGCTTTCCAGCCCAAGATAAATTTTGTCTGGCCCAATCACTTGGGGGCTAATGTGAAATTGGTCACTTAAACTTTGTGAAGCTCTAATTTTATTTCAAATACAGCCCAAATCTTGAAACTTCCTACTGCTAGTCGACACAAAGTACTGTAATTCTAGTAAACGTATTTATCAGAAATGTCATATTAGTGAAGTTGGCCCCGACAAAAGAAGCACGAAAACCACTTTTCAAAAAGTTTAATAGCCCACATTTCGGAAACTATAATCGCTAAAGGTCGCTGATCCAATCAGCCCAAAAGAAGTGCTATCCAGCCCAATAAAAATCTCGTCTGGCCCGATCACTTGGGGGCTAATGTGAAGTTGGCCCCCCAAACTTTGTGAGCTCTAATTCTATTTCGAAAACAGCTAAAATCTTGAAACTTCCTATACTGCTAGTCGACACAAAGTACTGTAAATTCCAATAAACATGTTTGTAAGAAATATCATATTAGTGAAGTTGGCCCCGACAAAAGAAGCAGGAAAATGACTTTTCAAAAACTTTAATAGCCCATATTTCTGAAACTATAATAGCCCAAACGCTAAAAGTTGCTGACCCAATCAGCCCACGCGAAGTATTATCCAGCCCAATAAAAGCCTCGTCTGGCCCAATCACTTGGAGGCTAATGTGAAGTTGGCCCCCCAATAGTGTTGCCACGAGACGAGACGAGACGAGACTTCAGGCTGTCTCGTCTCGTCTCGTGTAAAGCGTGTCTCGTCTCGTGTCTCGTCTCGAGAGGTTCTGTCCCGTCTCGTCTCGTCTCGTTTGTCTCGTTTTGTCTCGTCTCGTAAAAAATATGGCAGCATACCATGGGAACGAAAGTTAAATGTAGCAGGCTGCCCCATGCTAATCAAGATAGAACTAAGTTACAAGTATTAATCAGAACACAAAGACAAGAAATGTCACGGTAACTACACCGTGAAGCCTTCACCTCTGGTGTATGTGGTAGTCGGTTCGATCTCGGTTAGTGCCATGTAAGCTTTGTGGTGGGCAAACATCGAATGTGTGTGGGGGCCGCGGTAGCTCAGTGGTAGAGCGTTCACCTCTGGCGCTTGGGGTCTCGGGTTCGATCCCAGCCCCTGCCATGTGAACTTTGTGGTGGACAAACACCGTGTGCGTGGGTTTTCTCGGGGTTCTCCCGTTTCATCCCACTTTCTTCTTTCCACTATTTCATTCATTACTCATCATCACCGTCTCCTTTAGCCTAACCGGCATTACCGTGGGACCTAAAACTCAAATATTTCATTTCATTTTTCGAATGTGTGTGTTTTCTCGAAGTTGTCTAGTATCCTACCACTTTCTTCATTCCACTAATTTTCCCATCATCATCCATTCGGGGTGGGCCAAAGTTGCCTAAAGGTCTTAAAAATAAATTCAAATAAGCTCACAAGGCAAGGACAAATAGTTTACAAGATAATATATCTCTGCTGTTAGTTGTCTGAGGCTTATCGACCCTGTTTTTTTTTTTTTTTTTTCATTCTGAAACATTGAAATTTGTTTCACCAGTTCCAATACACGAATATACAGTAAATTGCTCAGAAGACACTAATGTCAAATAATGTTTACACGACAAGCAAAGTTCGATGTAAAGGTATCACCATCCCCGACACTATCGTGTACTATCAGCCCACTTGCTTTATAGTGTCTGTATATATATATATATATATATATATATATATATATATATATATATATATATAGAGAGAGAGAGAGAGAGAGAGAGAGAGAGACAGACAGACAGACAGACAGAGAAATGGAAAGATATATAGATAAATAGAGAGATAGAGAGATAGATATGTGTGTACACTTTGATTTCATATATTCCAGCCTTTAGGTTTCCATACCAATCCAAAAACTACTTTTCATTTTAGCATGTTTAGATTTGTTGCAATTATTTTTTTTTTTTAAAAAAAAAAGCTCGGAACCAAATAATTTTATTGAGTAATGGAAAGTATTTGATTGAAATTTTATATGTTACTGCACAGTAAGCTCTACTTAAAGTGCCATAGTAATGGGAGCTGAACGACACATCGGACCAAAGAATGCTTGGGGCCAGTCTTCACCTCCATGGTACAAATCTGTTCCCATAACCGCAGGGTGTGTGCCACTATATGGTGGTTGCCCCGTTTGTGTGACAAACTCATGACAGTACACCCAGATTAGCTAGTGGTTTAAAAAAAAGTTGATTTTTGGGTGGCCATTTTGGATTAAAGTTTCTTATATTGTCGTGATCTATTCGCAATCTTACAACGTCGAAATGTTGACACATTGGGTACGGGGATTCGAACTTGTAACCGCAGATGATTGTATAATTTATCAATGAGGCATGTTGTGTTAATGCACGAATGATATCTTAATCAATCCATCTTAGTTTTTTCTTGCCATTCATTAGCATATTTACTTGGCCCTGTATAAAACTTTTTCGTAATATATCCACCACCGGTTATTAACCACTTTATTGAAACGATCACAATATTATATTTTAGAACTGGCCTTTGAAATTAATTCTTTATTATATTTGCTTTCCAATTCTTTTAACTTCGTTTATAAACATATTATTTTGGCTTTGTACATACTGTTAGACTTAAGTTTTTCGTTCTCTTTACGCAAAAAGGAGAACTCTTCCTTTGGTTTATGCCCCTCACTCTCCACAAAACAAACGAAAAATAACATAAACAAAGAGTTATTTTTTATTTCAGTCACAATAGTTATTTCATCTGGCTGCACCCCAATGTCTGATTTGTTTTTTCTTTAAACACCTAACTTCCGTACATTTAATTCTTTCATTATTTACATCAACACGGTTCCGTATAGTAAAGGTAAGTTTAGTGAAGGCACGTCTTGTTTAAACTTTTTCTTGGGTAGAATATTTAGAAGCTCACATTTTAAATTATGTCCATAAGCTTCGGGAATAAAATGATCGGAATAGACGCTGGCGTTTTCAACTTTAAAGATATCTTTCCGACCGCATTTCTTTCGCCAAACTTTCCGCAAAGGAACCGAGGGAAATATATGATAAATAACTTTGGAACCCGTAGTATTTCTACTATAATTGCGACAAATACTTAGTGTAGAATTCGACATGCTTATAGGCTAACACGAGCACTACAGTAATTAATGTTTTCTTAATACAGGAAAGCAAGAATCACTCACTTTCCTGCAAAAATCAAAGAAACAAACAAGGGTGAATGACAAGGACCTTGGGCGAAAGCTGTTTCTGCTCCCGCCGTGACGTCACAATTTTACTGCATCTTCGGTTTTCAAAGAAGGGTAGTTATGACGCGACCTTAAAAGAGAAAAGGAACAGTAGGGTCGGCGAACCTTGGAAGCAGAGGGCAATTTCGCACACTGGTCAGATCAAACATTTCCGCGTAACAAAACGAAGGTCCCCTTGTAAAACCTCTTTATTTAAAGTGTTATTGTTAGTATCATAAATTTGCTGAAAGCAAACAATTTGAAGGGTTCGTCGATAATATCTGCTTTTTTTGTCCTGCGCCCGCCTTCCAAACGAAGAGGTGAATTTTACAACATGACTGCTGTATAATAAGCGAGCGATTGGTAAAATGGTAAAAGTGTATTTTTATGTGTATGTGTGTGTGTGTGAGGGAGAGAGAGAGAGAGAAAGAGAGAGAGAGAGAGAGAACGAGAGAGAAGACAAAATATTAGTTGCAAGATGACATACTTCAATTGCCGTTTTCGGTTAATTTCGGTTCATATAGCAAAAAGAATACCGCCACCAGAGAATCCGCCATCTCAACCAGAACTTTCAACTACAGCCTGTAATGAGTGTAGACCTTATTCAGTTTTCAAATTGAATAGATGGGGTGGTAGTTCGGTTTCTTGACCTTGTAAAAATCTTCCCTGTCTTTGATTTTGTTTGTCATCATTCCAGCCAGAAATGAAAAAAAAAAAAGACAATTCCTCAGTTTACAGCAAGGGGAATTGGGGACAAGACATTAAGGATGATATTCCTGGAAGCTCATGTATCACGATTGATTCATTCAATAGACAGAGGACACTTTTCTATGAAGGCTTTTCAACATGTTTTCTCACAAAGGGGATTTTCCTTTTGCAATCTATATGACCACTGGCAATTTCAATCTTGGCCATTCCCGCCAGCGCACAGTGGTTCAGAACGAGCAAAAACCTGGTCAAAACCTATAACCGTTTATAACAATGTACAAAATGCTTTTAATGCCTCAAATATGTGAAAATTGTATATTTATAGTACTAAGAATTAACGAACACGTTCATCGTTCGGTGGCGCTAGCCTGTGTGCTGGAGAGAGTTTGTAGGAAATGTTTGTAAATACTGATTAAGTACTACGTATTGGTATGCATTACGTCAGTACACACACACATAAAAATCTGCACTACATTCATGCATACAAGTCTTCATTACACTCACACACATAAATGAAAAACGAGAATTCATTTTGTAAATCACATCTGTAAGTCAATCATTACTGTCACTATCAATATCGGTGAATAAAAATGGAATGCCTTCATTCTTTTGTTTGCTGGACGCCGCGTTGGCTCCTTATGCTCCACGCTCCGACGTCTTTAACAGCAGTCGTCCTTCGTGTCACAAGCAACGTCTTCTCTTCCCGGTAGCCATGTGCCTAATACTCGAAAGAAAGGGATCAGAAGTAATAAGGAACATATGCAGCATATCTTGTTTCGTAATAGTGCGAGAGAATTTGCATGAGTGATCTTTCCGAAATGTTCGTAAGTCCCTCTTGTGCCTCTTCAGAAAGCTGACCTATTGGTAAAATGGCATTCTGTACCTGATCCATGAACAAGAATTTTATAGACACTAGCAGACACATAGAACCAACTGTAAAGATGAACAAAGAGTCAGTCTGTCTCCAGTGCCTAACTGTCAAAAACGTTGGGATCAATATCAAGTCCAGAATTGATTACGTATAATATCACCGAAAAACGTGTAATCAGTTGTTCAGAAATCCCCATTATTTGCGAAGATCGGTGTGAGTCCGCAAAACATCTAGCAGTGTTCACATCCTTGTTTGTTCCACTGTCTTCTACTTTGGGCCTATCGCATTAAGACCTATTTTTGCTCTAAACTGCTTCCGAATCTCATGTTTTCGTGATTTCAATAGTTCCTTGTGCTTCTTTCGAATTTGCCATATCTTGAAATCGAGTCTATATGCAATATAAAGGAGGCACTCAAAAAATCGTATGTACGCATGTAACACTGACAATCCAAAGAGAAATGAGGATGCGTCTATGTCTTTCAAAGAAACCCTCTCTAAATCTTTCATTTCCTTGGGAGATGCTTTGCAAATATAACACTTTCGAAGAGATTTGTTGTTCAGGAGTGCATTACAACTTTTCCATCTACCATAGTGAGAATGAGCTCGTGATGCACAGTAAATTGGAAACCAATGACATTCACAGTTGATAGGTGATCTTGAATCTGCTGTTCGATGCACTGGACTCGTTCAACTTTTTTTTTTTTTTTTTTTTTTTTTTTTGCAATAAAGCTTGAGATTTAATTTCTGCACTGACATCTGAAACAGTAATACTCTCATCTGACGGGTAACAACTTTCTTAGCCTCGAGTAATTGGTGATAACTTGGACAAATGTCTGCCCTGCGTGTTTTGGCACCAAGACGTAGACAGTTGTATTGGTTTTTGGTTAACTTACGACCGAGAAGCAATGCACGCGCCTCTTCTTTGGTGCACGGTTTAAGTAAAATGCTCTGGCCCTTTGCGCTCATAAACGCTTGTCTCATCTTACGAACTCTAGTCGAAGTTGTTTCTGTCACCTCACGAAGTACTTTTTCTGCATCTTGTTGTTCTGATACCCGAAGCCTCATTTTGGCAGCAAAAGCCAGTTCCGACGTACTTGCAGATGTACGTAAATCTTCCACTTTCCTCCGTTTAGTTATGTCAATAGGTTCTCTGAAATCTTTCGATGGACAACCGCCAGGATTTGATCGACGTTCCATCTGTCTCCAGAATTTAAATGTCAGTTCTTCATCAAGCCATTCTCTATGTGTCTTTAGGAAATGTCATGATTTCTGCCACTCTTATACAGTTTTTGGTACACTTGGCTGCAAAACCTGGAAACAATTATTCGAATGTCTTCACTAACGTGGGCTGGGTTTTCACCAAGGTCCAATTACGTCAAAACCCAGGTCTGGACATGCTGTGTTTGTTCCCTTTGACAACGTCCTTACATTTCTCTCATTTTCGCATTGACCTGGATGCGTCTCAGCATCATTATGAACTATAGATGTCCTGCACGTAAAAAGTAGGAATAATTAATTTCAGTGTCCTGTCACCACACTCAATCACAAAGGAATACGTATTTCACGAATTCGCACATATTCGCACCTAAACTTTCTGAAAAACAATTCATCATGGATTATTCTTTCAGGCCATTTCAATAACTCTGCTGGGGAACGCTGGGCACTATACTAAATATCTGTAGTTTTGTGGACTTTTTGCTAAAGCAAATTAGATTTTGTCACATTAACATATTTTGTTCGAGGAAACGTAGATATGGAATATACTGCATAGCCACTTTGGATAGTTGCAGTGCTTGAGAGGTATGTTGGTACCATATACAACAAATGTTTCTTGAAACCACATATTCTCAGATACCAAGCCATGAACTTGAATGACAAATACTCTATTTGGCAGCTATTTCACAGATACGCGAATGGTTAGCTTTCACCCTTTCTAACTCACACGTTACATGTTACTCGTGTTCATTATTTGTATATAATAAACTATGGATATTTCGTAATCCATACACTAAACCAGTATCCTTCTAACGCAATTTTCAAAAATTGGGTTTTGGCCAGCTTTTTGCTCGTCCTGAACCACTGTGCAGCGTTTGCATTTTCGAGACACGAGACGGGACGAGACATTTCACTAGACGTCCCGTCTCGTCTCGTTTTCGAGACGGGACAAGTAGTCTGTCCCGTCTCGTGTCCCGTCTAAAAGGGTTCCGTCTCGTCTCGTTTACGAGACGAGACGAGACGGGACACGAGAAATGTCTCGTCTCGTGGCAACACTACCCCCCAAACATTGTGAAGTTCTAATTCTGTTTCGAAAACAGCCCAAATCTTGAAACTTCCTAAATTGCTAGTTGACACAAAGTACTGCCAATTTTAGTAAACGTATTTGTCAGAAATATCATATTAGTGAACTTCACCCCGACAAAAGAAGCACAAAAAACACTTTTCAAAAAGTTTGATAGCCCATATTTCGGAAACTATAATAGCCCAAACGCTAAAAGTTGCTGACCCAATCAGCCCAAACGAAGTACTATCCAGCCCAATCAAAATCTTGTCTGGCCCAAACACTTGGGGGCTAACGTGAAGTTGGCCCCCCCAAATTTGTGAAACTCTAATTCTGTTTCGAAAACAGCCCAAATCTTGAAACTTCCTAAATTGCTAGTCGACACAAAGTACTGTAAATTCCAATAAACATGTTCGTCAGAAATATCATATTAGTGAAGTTGGCCCCGACAAAAGAAGCAGGAAAATCACTTTTCAAAAAGTTTAATAGCCCATATTTCGGAAACTATAATAGCCCAAACGCTAAAAGTTGCTGACCCAATCAGCCCAAACGAAGTACTATTTAGCCCAATAAAAATCTCGTCCGGCCCAATCACTTTGGGGCTAATGTGAAGTTGGCCCCCCAAACTTTGTGAAGCTCTAATTCTATTTAGTAAACAGCCCAAATCTTGAAACTTCCTAAATTACTAGTCGACACAAAGTACTGTAAATTCCAATAAACATGTTTGTCAGAAATACCATATTAGTGAAGTTGGCCCCGATAAAAGAAGCAGGAAAATCACTTTTCAAAAAGTTTAATAGCCCATATTTCGGAAACTATAATAGCCCAAACGCTAAAAGTTGCTGACCCAATCAGCCCAAACGAAGTACTATCCAGCCCAATAAAAATCTTCTCTGGCCCAAACACTTGGGGGGCTAACGTGAAGTCGGCCCCCCAAACATTGTGAAGTTCTAATTCTGTTTCGAAAACAGCCCAAATCTTGAAACTTCCTAAATTGCTAGTCAACACAAAGTACTGTAAATTCCAATAAACATGTTTGTCAGAAATGTCATATTAGTGAAGTTGGCCCCGACAAAAGCAGGAAAATCACTTTTCAAAAAGTTTAATAGCCCATATTTCGGAAACTATAATAGCCCAAACGCTAAAAGTTGCTGACCCAATCAGCCCAAACGAAGTACTATCCAGCCCAATCAAAATCTCGTCTGGCCCAATCACTTTGGGGCTAATGTGAAGTTGGCCCTCCAAACTTTGTGAAGCTCTAATTCTATTTGGAAAACAGCTCAAATCTTGAAACTTCCTAAATTGCTAGTCGACGACACAAAGTACTGTAAATTCCAATAAACATGTTTGTCAGAAATGTCATATTAGTGAAGTTGGCCCCGACAAAAGAAGCAGGAAAATCACTTTTCAAAAAGTTTAATAGCCCATATTTCGGAAACTATAATAGCCCAAACGCTAAAAGTTGCTGACCCAATCAGCCCAAACGAAGTACTACACAGCCCAATAAAAATCTCGTCTGGCCCAAACACTTGGGGGGCTAACGTGAAGTTGGCCCCTCAAACTTTGGGAGGCTGTAACTTTGTTTGCAGTGTAGCCCAAACGTTAAATGTTGCTAGCCCAAACAGCCCAAATGAAGTACTTCCTGGCCCAGTAAATATCTCGTGTAGCCCAAACTTTTGGGGGGCCAACTTCACATAGGCATGTTCAAGTGAATTTCAGAAAAAGGTAGTAGGCTAGATTATAATTATTCGGACGGTGGGCTGAAATGTAACACTGAAAATACAGAATAAGTTCTGTGTTTACATTTTATGTGGTGCTTCCGCCCAGGATTATATCTTATGGACCTTACATTTTATGTAGTGGTTCCTTACAAGGATTTTTGACTAGTTGTGTTGAAGTGTAGTAGGCACACTTCAAGAACGAAATAATGTTACTTAATACAGACTAATCTAGTGACCAGGACCCTTAGATTGATTTTAATATTATGTAGCCTTTTTAGCAAATCAAGCAACACGGAGTATACTTTGTTAAGGAGTAAGAGAAAAATTTACAGAAACATTAAAATGAGTGTTACCGGAAGTGAAAGTATACATGAAGAAAGTGGTAGTATAGAAATGAACGCATCTCCGAACATAGCTGACCTTATAAGACAACTTGATCAGTAGATGTCACAACGAATTGAGCAAATGAATCAACAGATGAACATTAATAATCAGCAGATGTCACAACGAATTGAGCAAATGAATCAACAGACGTCACAACGAATAGATCAAATGAATCAACAAATACATTCGAAATTTGAACACAGTGATCGTAAGATGGAGCAAATTTTACATAGGTTCATCGAGGTTCAAAATTCTGTAGAAGTAGTGGAAACTAATCACTGAACATACTAGTCAAATCAGTGAACATAGTAGTCAAATCAGAGAGTTACAGGAAAGCAAATGTAGAAAATGTTTGAGTTTGTAAGCAAGAGTGTTAGAATAATAGAAAAATGGATTAAGTGTAATGTGTATAAATTGCAATTACCTTCTGTAATCTTCTGGTGATCATAATTTGGCGCATTAGACTGTCTTTAGTGTTAATAAAACACTTAATCAGTGTTCTACAATTAAAAAAGAAGAGACAGACTCTTCAATCTTCTAGGAACAATACCTGGTGAGATCTTACCAATTTATTTCTTTTTTTATCTTGATTAATTTAGTAGTACAATTGTGGTGTTATAAAGAGGTGAAAAATAATTAATTATTCGAAATTACCATAATTTAATTGTAATTTCTTTCGTGAAAGCATTTCATAATATCTTGTAACACAATATAAGCATTAGCAAACATGGCGGATAGTAAGGATATGGAAATAGTTATTAGTACGACTGACTCATCATCAGAAAACAAAATACATCAGAAAACAAGAATACACAAGAAGTTCCTAATGCGAATGGCAACCAACATACAAAAATGCACAGTACTAAAATAATATCAGTGCCACAAACAATTAATTCTACTCAGTGCCAAACAATTCCAAATGACGCTAGCAAAGTTAATGTAGCTATTCGAAATCAATATAATAGTAAGCATACGGGTCCATATTTTGTTTTCATCAAATCTAATACAGAAGATCTGGGTCGAAAACATCTTATGGCCATAAGTCGAAAACTATACTTAGCAGGTATAGAAGACATCAAAAACTTTGAAACAATAGGTAAAAATCTAATAAAACTACATTTCTACATCTGCTAATAAATTTCTAGACCATCCTATACTAAAGGAACAGAATTGGGTTGCTTATATACCTAATCATGCAATATATACTATGGGAGTAGCCAAAGAGGTGGACCCCACGGTGGAAATGGATGAACTGTTACAGGAAATCAAATGTGATGTTCCAATAGTATCTATTCGTCTTATATTCAGATTAAATTAAGAACGTCAAAAAATCCCCACTTCAACTATAATATTAACATTTAACTCACAAATTTTACCATTTGATATTAAACTTTTCTTCCTAAGACTTAGAATAGAACCATACGTCCCAGCTATTCGACAATGTAAACTATGTTTAAGATACGGACATACTGAACGCACGTGTAAGTCGACAATGCATTTTTGCCATAATTGCTCACTGGAACATAATGCACAGACCTGTACTTCCACACCTAAGTGTTTTCACTGTGGAGAACCACACGGAGCATTTTTTCAAGACTGTACGGAAAGATCAAGACAGAAGAAAATAATGCAATTAATGGCTGAACAAAATATTTCATTTAACGAAGCCAATAATCAATTAAGGAGGTCGAAGCCTAACCAAGGCACAATACAATATAGCACTGTTTTACGACCCAATGTTACGAATAAAACAAACTGTCAACAATAAAGTCAATACTTTAAATTCGCCTGTTCTATTCGAAAAATCATATACAGTAAATAGTTCAACTGCTCAATTAGAATCGGCTCCACCACCATGGAAGAAAAGAAGGAACACAGACAATTTGAACATAAGCATACAACCGAGATCTCCTAGATTTTCCACCTTTAATGAAAACAATTCTAAGAATTCAATGCAAAAGACTTACGTATCTAGTTCTCAATCTGACAAAAGTTACAAATCTAATCCTTTAACAAGAAATAATAGATTCAACTTTAGTCTCGAACAAGGTAACTTTAGTTCCGAACAAGGACACTTTTCCAAAGATGAATCTTCATTCTGCCTAGAGCAAGGGGGTATGAATAAATTAGATAAAGAAAGAATTGGAAGAAAACCGCTTACTAATACAGAATGGGATACACATACTGGGACACCCGGCTCACTTCAACTTTCACAAGAATTACAAGATCAACGAATACAAAAAATTAATATTCGAAAGACAATGTATCTAAAATTAAAATAGCAATCAAACAACTCTTGGGGAATGTATTATCTACTGTTAACAGTAATCTCTCCAAAGATTCAATAGACCAATTAGTTCAACCATTCTATAGTCTCATAGACTCACTACAATATTAAAAAATGTGTGCACTGTTTCATCCCTCCCCCCAACAAATAATTACTATAAGAGTGATAATGTAATGCAACAATAAGAGGAGTTTAATTATTTTAGTGGAACATTCAAAGTATTTTTCTAAACAATATGCCATCAGGCACCTCATTCAAAACTTCCACCCTCATGTAATTTTATACAAGAAACATGGGGTAAGCCAAATTTCCCTATTAATATTCAGAACTATAGCGTCATAGAATATTTGAGGGAAGACGGATATGGAGGATTAGCAACATGTATTCATAAAAATATAAAATATAATAATATACATATTCAAATGTTTATAACATATCAGGATATACAAATGTTTGGTGTAGAAATAGAATTGATCAGACTTTTAAATATGCACATTCCTCCTGACACTATACCTAGTATTAAATTTTGGTCAGAATTATTTCATAAAAATAACTTTGACTATATTATTGGCGATTTTAACACACAAACAACTCTAACTGGCAGTACAAAACCAAATAAGGCGGGAAAAATTTTTTCTAAAGCATTACACAATTCTCAATATCTACTTTTAAATGATGGAAAAGCCACAAGAATTACGGTCGATGGGATTAGTGTTCCTGATATAACACTGCAAAATACCTCATTACATAAAATATTCTTGGAAAGTTTATCACGACGCATTTGGTAGCGATCACTTACCCATTATAACTAGTACTCATCCATTACTCTCACAAAAATTCGACCAAATTAATCAAATAACAACTGCTCAACACCTTCAAAGATTCAAGAGACTATCCAGAATAGAAACGAATCTCAATTGGTCAGTATACAGTACAAATTTCTCACGCCTCTTATCCCGAAAAGATATCACAACAGACAACTTAAATGAATTGAATAATTTAATAATTCAGACAGCAGCCATCCTTAAACACAAATCTACCAATAGATATTCACAGACCAGTCGTAAAAAATAAAAAAATCAATAAACCATGGTGGACGATAGAAGCTCAAAAAGTAGTCAATCTTCGACAACAAGCATTCCATATATTTTGTCAAACACGCTCAGCATCAGATTTTTTACATTATGTAAAAATTAAAGCAAGTACAACTCAACTTCTCAAGAAAATTAAAAGAAAGAGCTGGGAAACATTTTGTGATTCTGTCTCGTTTCGAACACCGAAACCTATAATTTGGATTTTTTTAAAACAACACCTCAATAAATTTTCTTCGTATCCGAATACAACGCATATCGATGATTTTTCATGGATACAGGATTTTCATCGTTCCCTAGCGCCTGATTCGATGAATATGTACAATGCAAAAGTACAGGATAGTTTAAATACTTCAACTAATACAAACCTTGAATCACACTTTACATTAAAAGAGCTAGATCTGGTTTTGAACAATGTTAAGAAGAAATCTTCGCCTGGCATAGAAGGAATACAATATTGGCATTATAAACAACTTTCTACTGAAGGTAAACAGATGTTACTTAATGCTTATAATAACATATGGGATACTGGAATAATTCCAAATACTTGGAAAAAATCATTAATTGTACCAGTGTTAAAACATAACAAACCTTGCCATGTGGCAACAAGTTATAGACCCATTGCTCTACTCTCCTGTAGTCTAAAAATCTTTGAACAGATGGTGTTGAACAGACTTCACTGGTATGTGGAATATTATCAACTACTTTCAATAAATATGTCTGGCTTCAGGAAAAATAGTAGTACATATGACGCAATAGGACCTCTAATCTTAGATATATGGCGTACTTACTAACAAAAACAATTTTTAATTGCAGTTACTATTGATTTTCAAAAGGCTTACGATTTAGTAATTTTGGACATATTACTCCAGAAAATTATTAACCTCAAAATTCCTAACAAATTCACTGGAATTATATATAATCTTCTATATAATAGAAAAGTACACATCAAACTACAAAAAGTAATAACTATAGCAAGATTCACTTCATTAGCGTTATTGCAAGGCAGCAAGCTTAGCCCTTTGCTTTTTAACATATATCTCAGAGATTTATTATTATTGTTACAACCACAGATAAATGTTCAAGGTTACGCAGATGATATTCTCATTTGGAATAATTATTCATCAGTAGAGTCAGGAATTATTCATATTAGCAAAATTCTAAATAATTTACAAGAATGGAGTTTTAGGAACGGTTTAGAAATCAACTGGTCAAAATCATCTTACATAATCTTCACCAAAAAAATAATTAAGAAGACCCCGAGTCTTAAAACACAGAATAATAATTTAAAATATACGACGAAAATTAAATATTTAGGAATAACCTTGGACCAAAAATTAACCTGGAAAAATCAATTACAATATCTCACTAATGAAACACATAAATATCGAAACATATTAAAAAGTCTATGTGCCAGAAAATGGGGTCTTAACCCATATTTAGTAAATAAAATTCTGAATCAAACTTTAACAGGATAAATTTTATATGGAAGTATGTTTTATAACAAAAATTTAACTTACTTTTATAACAAATTACAACAATTACAATATCAAGCAACCAGAATTATCTTTTCACAGCCGTCGTACTGTCCAAAAAATGCTCTTATGGACACTACTTTAAACTATCCCATCGAATTTCTAATTTTGAAATTAACAGGAAATTACTTGCTATCGAGAATGGGCAAATCTTCGTCTAACACATATCAAGCACTAGAGAAGCTATTTTTAATAAATAACAAAAAAACTACCATATCTAGATAGATTGCCATGGATATACCATTTATACAGTGTACTCAGACCTATTAGCAAGTGCATATTTAAAGCTCCGTCTATCACGCCATATCTGTTTCAATATCACATTAACTTACTTCAAATACCAGCCATAATCCCAAATTATATACAATTTCATAACGGGCGCGGTGGCTCAGTGGTAGAGCGTTCACCTCCGGTGCTTGGGGTCCCTGGTTCGATCCCAGTTCGCGCCGTGTGGACTTTGTGGTGGACGAACACCGTGCTCGTGGGTTTTCTCGGGGTTCTCCCGTTTCCTCCCACTTTCTTCATTCCACCATTTCATTCATTTCTCATAATCACCGTCTCCTTTAGCCTAACCGGCATAACCGTGGGACGTAAAACTTAAAAATTTCATCTCATTTCATTTACAATTTCATAACAAAGAATATTTACCTGTTCATAAGAATATTTGGCTATATCATAAAGAGCGACTCCCGAAAGACTGTATTTTACTATTCACAGATGGCTCAAAACAAAAAAATACCAGTAGGTGTGGCAGTTATAATTCCCCAACTTGAATTAAAACGTCAATACAAATTGCCAAAACAATACCTCCATTTTTGAAGCGGAAGCTTTTGGAATAAGACAAGCGATGATTTTAATTAAACAACTAAGGATAAAGATAGCATGCATATGTACTGATGCCTTAAATGTAATAACTGCAATCAACAATCCCAATTGCACAACCACAACGACATGGAATATTATGTTAATTAAATCCTGTTACGATACTCTACGACGCCAAAATTATCAAGTTGCATTATTTTACACTAAAGCATATGTTGGCATAAAATATAATGAATATGTGGATGACTTATCTCGGAAAGCAGTTACGTCAGGAATAACAGCTAACATCAAAATACCACATCATAACTTTAAAAACTTAATCAAGCAATATTATCACCAACAAATTTTGGCATGGAGAAAGAAGAGTAAATCAGGCCCAGGACAGAATTATTGGAAAATAATAGAATGCCACACGCGCCCAATCTCAACAATCATAGATTCTTGGACAAGATCAAAAACTATATTACTACTTAGGATACGTTTACATACTACTTTAACTCCTAGAAAATTGTGGCAGATTAAATGTAGAGATTCAGATACTTGCTGGTGTGGTAAATCAATTGGAACAATTAATCATTTGATATTTCAATGCGAATTATTCAACAAAAATCGAGACAATTTTATGGAACAAATTGTTAAATATTTTCATACAACACCAGTCAGTATTAATTTTCTTTTAACAAGCATAAATCAAGAGTTTTTACGTACCTTTTTACAATTTCTACAACAAAATAATTTAAACATATAAAAGAAAAAAGAGTAAAAATATATTTTTCAAACAGCTTGATAGCAGATTACAAAGTATACTGGACTTCAAAATTTCTCATAAAAGGTTATCCTACATAATCTTTACGTTTAATCTTGTGTTTGTTATTTTCAATTTCAGTTACAAGAACAATCCAGTGTTTGACCAAAAAGTTATCAACTCAAGACTTTATATCAGGAATCATTAATCAAAATAGCAGGACATAGGCAAACTGGGATAAGATAAGATCTGTGCCTTAAATCTAAACTCCTCGAAAGAGGATAAGACAAGACAAGACAAGAATTACAGAAGGAAGTGAATTCCATTAAAGAAAAGCTTGTTAATGCAAATGGTGATCATGTTGATGCTCACACAGATGGTGACCGTGTACTTGCGACCAACATAGAACCGATACAGTATCAACCCAGAGCGATTGCGGAAGAGAGTGATTCATCAGAATACTCGATAAAAAGTGACAGTGAAGTCAATTTGAAGAGACATCGAAGAGCAAATCGTTCGTCTCGCCGCAGGAGGAGCAATCATGTAAATCCCCGACATAGGAAGAATACTAGCAAAGGTAATTTTTTTCGTGTTAGCGAAATTAGATCTTTTACAAAATTTAGCGGAAAATCAGATGATATACCAGCCAGTACATTTATAGAAAAGTTTGAAGATGAATGTGATCTAATGGGAGTAGATGAATCCAAATTTTTAAAGATTTTACCGCACGTTTTACTACTTCCCTGTTCCACATGGTTTAAAGCTATCAAAGCCAATTTGCGTAACTATTTAGATTTTAAGAATGCCTTACTGTCTAATTTTGAGAATGATTACATGTTAGCCAATAGGGATGCATTAGTAGGGAATAGGCATTATCATCCTAAATTGGACAGTAGCATCACTGACTTTGTGTATCGGCATACAATGAATTGAAATCAATTAATCCTTTTCAACCAGAACCAAGAATAATAGCTTCCATTCGTATTTTGTTACCTTTTAAATTACAACAAATGTTGATTTCAGCTCAGTGTAACTTTAATCATCTTGTTATGATAGTACAGAATTTTGAAAGTCAATATATTATGATACAAAATAGTAATCGAAGTCAAGTTAATCCTAATCGCAACCAAGTTAGTTACGCATCTATTCGTAATATAAATGTTAAAGAAGGTGTGTCAAATATGCGAAGGAAAAATAGATTACCTTTCAATGGCAGAAGAAATGAACTATTACCAGTAACAGAACCGAGTCTAATTATAGGAATAACTTTACAAATAATAATCGTAATACATTTAGGAATCGGACAAACAATGGATCTAATTTTCCACGAAATAGAATTCCTAATAGAATCATAGGTGGCAGGAATTCACAATATAGAAATCGGAATACTTTTGAAGTACGTAATAGCCAGGAAAATACACAAGATTGTGGTATACAATGTAATATAACAGAGTCGTTTGATAATTGTAATTTAAACTAGATTTGGCTGGCGTGGAGTGGGTAGAAACCACGTCAGCGGTAGATACGCCAAAGTCTTTTCCTGAAAATGAAACGTCTTAAGATTTTAGATACTAACGATAATTATCAATATATTCCTATTGCTAATTGTAATTGGATGTTTGATGATGAAATAGAAGATGTATGTACATCTGAAGATGGTTTTGCTTTATGAAAACGTTTAGTACTGCAAAAATACATATTAAAATTAATGGAATTCCTGTTCAAGCTTTGATTGACACTGGAGCTACTGTATCACTTTTGTCTTACTCATTTTGGCATGAACTTACAAAAGATAATTCTAATCCTAGGTTACAAAAAATAGATAATTTAATATTGGTTAGTATACTGGCAATATAAAAAGGGTTCTGGGTAAAACAAAAATAGTCATCTCGATACAAGATTATGAGATTACAATTCCTATTTTAGTTATTAATGAATTGAACGAGAATGTGTTGATAGAATTAGATTTCTTAACGCAGTTAGGTGCAATTATTAGATTTTGAAAACAAGATTTTCTCAATACGCACACTTAATGACAAAATTATTCAGAATTTAATTCCTGTTAGCGATAACATTGCCTGCCAGTGCCAATCCTTTATAAATAATATTTTAGGTATCAACCAAGGTGATCATAAGGAGACAAATGTTAACAGGAATGCGAACGAAGAATTTCTTATAAAAATAGTGATCATTCATTTCAGAAATGTGTGGACGAATATACAAGTCATATAAATATCATAGATAAGTTTCATATTACAATTCAGGGACATTCTTTTTAAACATAGAAAGGTATTTTCGCTTAGACTTGGATGTTATAAAGACTTCGTATATGATATTGAAGTCGATACGAAAAGCCCCATAGTAACGAAGCCGTACATGGTACCTTATACATTTAGAGAAAATGTGAGAAAACAAATCTCGGAAATGCTGCAAGATGGGATAATAAGACCTTCCCAAAGTATTCAATTGAACCCGTTACATGTGGTACCCAAAAAGGATGGGAAACACCTGAGAATAGTACTAGATTTGAGAAAATTAAATACCCATATAAAATTACAACCGAGGTACCCAACAGTAGACGAAATTCTTAGTTCATTACAGGGAAATACGATATTTGGAAATCTTGATCTTGTAATGGCATACAACCAAATTTTGTTGAGAGAAAGTTCAAGACCATATACTGCCTTTTCATTTCAAGGATAATTATGCAAATATTATTGTGTTGTTTTTTGGACTGATTAATGGTAGCGCTGCTTTAGCATCATGTTTGAATAAAGTAATTGGGCAAGACCTACGTGCTAATGTAATCTTCTATGCTGATGATATTTTAATTATGGGGACAAGTCCTAAAGATTATTTAGAGAGCTTGAATACAATTCTGGAACGTTTAGAAAAATCAGGCGTAACTGTAAATATTGAAAAATCTAAATTTTTCCAAGAATCTATTGAATTTTTAGGTTATTCAGTTGACGCTCGTGGAATGTGCTTTAGTGAATCCAAGGTGCAGGCTATAAAGGATTTACCCGTTCCCACTAATTTGAAAGAAACACGGCAGGTTTGTGATTGTTTAATTGGTTTCGAAGGTCAATACCTCGATTTGCCGAAATTGCACAACCTCTATTCTCAATAGCTAAGAAAGGAATACCGTGGCAATGGGGTATTTTACAAGAACATAGTTTTCACAAATTAAAGGTGTGCATTATGGAGGACATTCGTCTAAATCATCCTAAGTATGATTATCCATTTTATATGCAATGCTATGGTTCATTATCCGGAATTTCTTATATACTCTGGCAACTAAATCCTACAACAAATGAACCTGCTGTTATACACTGTGTTAGTCGAACGTTGAAGAATGCAGAATAGGGATATACTACCACAGAAATGAAATTACTTGCTGTACGTTTTGCACTACAAAAATTCGTTTCATACCTCAGTGGTTGTAATTTTACCGTTGTAACGGATCATAGTTCTTTTCGACATCTCAAGAAAGAACAGGGATATAATAGCCGATTATTAAGATGATCCTCAGAACTTCAATCTTTCGATTTTGACGTGCAACTTATCAACGGAGTTGATAATGTTCCAGTTGATAAATTATCAAGATTGTTTCCGAATGAAAACCATCAAGTATTGTCAATAAATGTATTTAAAATCTTACAGGATGAAATACCTAAATTTCCCTGGAGGAACTGCAAGAACATCAAAAGAGTTGTGAAGAATATGCAAAGATCATATATCATTTAACATCTTGTTCTGGAAATTGTAATTGTTCTCGCAATTGAAGTACTCTATATCAAATGTCTAATGGTGTATTAGTAATCAAAAATTTTAAATATAAGAATAGAACTAAAATTTGTATTCCGCCAATATTGGTGCCTCGTATATTAAAGGCTTATCACGATGATTTAGTCTTTGTAAAATTTGGACATTTTGGGTACTTGAAGGTATATTCTTTGATTAGTAAATCTTTTTATTGGAAATCTCTAAGAACTCAAACTAAACCTACATTAATGATTGTGAGGAATGCATGAGAATTAAGCATAATTATCAGTCCATATATAGACCTATGATGTCAATAATGCCTGAAAGACCTCATTCCTTTATTTCGGTAGACTTTGAAACTTCTTTTTACTGTTATGGATATTTTACTAGATATTAGTGGCAAATACTTTGCGTAAAGCAACTTCTTCAGCAATTGTAAACCGAATTCTGAACGTATACATACCTCATTGTGGTCCAATAGAACATGGATAGTTTGAAACGTTGTAAATAGTTGTAAAGAACCTGAAGAAAATTCCATTAAAATTCTCCTACAATAGGGAAGCCGTGTTATATATGGAGTTAGTGAATGCAGATGGTGGTGTTAAAAAGGTCCGGGTCTCCTGAGCACAGTGGTGATATCAGAAACCGGGCTCCAGCCATGCGGCTCCAGAAAAATGGGTCCCGAAGTTTTGGGCACGGGCTCTTTTTATACGCCTATTAAACATGGAATTGTATGTGGGTGGTAAAGTTGAAGTCCGGGTCGTCTGAGCACAGTGGTAATGTCAGAACTTGGGCCCTTGTCTCAAAGGACCAAAAATGGTGTCCCGAAATTTTAAGCTCGGCTTCATTATATTTTTCTTTTAAGCATGGAGTTATTGGACACAGATTGTGGTGTTGGAAAGCTCCAGGACCTGAGGCCCCAGAAATGAGGTCCCAAAAGTTTGGGTTCGGGTCTCTTTTATTTGCCTATTTAACATGCTGTTGTAGTAGGGTGTTGGCGTTTGAAATATCGGGGTCGATTAAGGAAAGAAATTGGGCCCTGGCCTTGAAGCCCCAGAAATGAGGTTCCGAAATGTTGTGCTAGAGTCCACTGTATTTCTCGTTTAAGCATGGAGTTGTTGCATGCAGATGGTGACGTTGGAAAGATCCAATTCCCCTCAGCACAGTGGTGGTCAGGAACCGGGCCCCCACCATGAAGTCCCAGAAATGGGGTTCCGATGTTTTGGGCATGAGCCCCTTCTATACGCCTATTAAACATGAATTGTTGTACGAGGGTGATGGCGTTGGAAAGGTCGGGTCATCTGTCAGAGGTAATGTCAGAAATCGGGACCTGGATTCAAGGTCCCGGGAATGAGTTATCGAAATATTGCTTTCGGGTTTTTTACATTCGGCTATTAAACAATTAGTTTTTGGAGGCAGGTGGTGGCGTTGGAAAGGTCTTGGTTCCTTGAGCAGTGCGGTGATGTCAGAAATAGGTCCGGGTCCCGAAGTTTGGATTGTGTTGTAAACATTTGCAATGGCTCAATCTCAATACTTGATTGCGAGAGATAAAACCATCAATTCAGCTATTAATATGGTTTTATCTTGCACAATCAGGTATTGAGATCAAATTAGACAAAAGGTTTACGACATAAATAAAAAATGGATAACCAAATTCTCATCAACGTTGTATTCAAGGGACAAAGACTTCCAACGCCACCACTTTCATCCTACAACTCCATGTTTAATAGGCAAATAAAAGGAACCCGAACCAAAGACTTCGGGACCTAATTTCTGAGGCTTCAGGGCCCGATCCCCGGTTTTTGACATCACTGCAATGCTCAGAAGATCCAGACCTTTCCTACTTTACCATTCTCGTCCAACAACTCAATGTTTAATAGGCAAATAGAATGGACCCGAATCCAAAATTTCGGAACCTCATTTCTCGGGCTTCGGGTTCCATTTCTGACATCACCAATGTGCTAATGAAATCCAGACCTTTCCATCGGCACCACCCGCGTCCAAGAATCCTACGGTTTTTAGTCGAATATAATGAACGTGAGCCCAAAATTTCAGGACCCTATCTTTATGGATTCGGGGTCCGGATTAGATTTCTGATATCACCACTATGCTCAAGGGACCAAGACCTTTCCAATGCTACTAACTCCGTCCAACAACTTTATGCTTAATAGGTGAATAGAAGGGACCCAAGGCAAAAGCTTCAGGAACCCATTTCTGGGGCCTTGAGTGCCTGATTCCATTTCTGACATAACCGATGTGCTAAGGGGACAAAGTTCTTTCCAACGCAATCACCCGCGTCCAAGAACTCCGTGTTTAATATTCGAATAGAAGAAACACAAGCCCAAAACCTGGCCATTTCTGGGGCCTCCGGGCATGGGGTCGATTTCTGACATTGCTTTTACGCCACTACCCGCGTCCACCAACTAAATGTCTAACACGGTTTTCCTGGCGTAGGAGAATTGGCTCCATGCTCTTTCCATAACTGTTCTGCAAATGGATTTGTATACAACCAAAAGTAGTTTTGTCAAGTTAAACAGAAAGTACAAAATACGTATCTTGAAAGCAGCTCCTATTTCTAAAAGGATACATAATGATCGCTTTTGGCTGTTGCAATGGTCTGTCCAAGAAGCTTGATAAAAATTTAGCATAACAACAAAGTTGCTTCTCTTACATGTAAAAAAAATAATAAAAAGCTTTGTAAGGTGAGTGTAGGGAAGCGCTGAATTCTACTTCGTCCCGGGCGCCGAAATCTCTAGCTACGGCTCTGACACAGACTAAAAATGGACCACGGATATCAATCTAAATTAGGTCTCCCAATTCCACCTGATTCTGGAGAAGAGAAATTGGTTCGACATATGTTAAAATTGGAATCGAAAGGTTTCCCACTTACCATGGCCGATACTAAGCGACTAGCTTATCACTATGCAACGAAGAAAGACCTCTCCAATCCGTTCAGTTCAAGAAGTAGTAGTACAGGATGGGAAGCACTATTTCATCCGCCATACTCCCCGGACATTGTACCGTCCGATTATTATCTGTCCCATTCTTTGGACAATCACCTTAGAGGACACCAGTTCTTCCTAGTAGAGGTGCAAAATGCACTTGATACGTTCTTTGCTTCACGACGCACCAAGTTCTAGCGCGAGGGAATCCATAGCCTTCCAGAGCGTTGACAGAAGGTGGTCGATGCTAATGGGGACTATTTTTGATCTTCCAGGTACGTCTTAGGTGGCATATCGATGTTCGAAGATGGGGGTCGAAGGCGAAGTTGAAAAAGCGACAGAACTTTCTTGGTTACCTTTATAGTTCGAAATTTATTTCTAACCCTTCTTCTTATCTTCCAGTTACTTCTACCAAATATTATAGGTATATACCACACTTTCAATGTATAATTTGCTACAGGTGTGCATATTATACATATATGCGGGTATTACCTCTATATTGGGGGGAAATGCCCAATTCGTAGACTTCAGTTTAAACTGCATTAACATTGTCACTTGTAACATTATCTCCAGAGCCGGCCTTAAACCGATTGCTCCTAATCAGGCCTCGCGCCTAAGGGGGCCCTGCGCTAGTGCCATCTACTCTATTGTCCAGTCTAATCTACTCTCCAGGACCGTTTTAACAGCATATTAGGCCCCAGAGCAAACAAGTGTGTTATGGTCCCTATGACTAAATTTTGTTCCTAATACATGCCATTCTGCTCGCGGGGTCCCCAACCAAATGGCTATGTTACCGTTAAGATGGCTCTGCTACCTGCGGTTGTCAAGTACACACAACAACATATTGCACCTACATCCATGGACTCCACAAGGGAAGGTATGGTTTCTCCCTAACAAGTAAATAAATAGTTTGTATTAAGTTTCCGGGCATAAGTAAATATTTTCTAAATTTAATTCTGCAGTAGTTTCTTTATTTTTTTAAGTTGATAATTTCTGTTGTGAAATGTCCAGGGAGTATTTTGCTAATCCCCAACACTCCCCCAACTTTCCTTACACACACCCCTGAGCGTAAAAATATTGTTTTCTTTGAGTGTGTGTAAAAATGTATATCATTATTCTGGATGCACTCCCTCTTTTATTTTGAATACTCCACTACTGTAAGTAAAAGTTCCTGGCGTTCTTACTATGTAATGTAATAGGTACTACCGCGAATACCGAGGTGATATCAAATAAATCAGCATCAGTGCGGCTTCCTTGAATATCCTTTCTCTTATTATAGCTATATTAAAAATACTAACCCAGAGGACAAACTTTTCCCTCTCTTTGCGAAAAATCCTGTGGATGTATTTTTTAATTCAAGTCAGGAAAACGGAATAGAAAAGAACTAGTGCGTACTGAATAGGTGGCTGCTTATGAAACCTTGCCTACTAACCTGAATAATCCAGTGGAAATTCTTCCAGTCTTCAATCTTCCATCAGTTCCTTAAGGTTTGTGATCGTCTCATCACCATTTCATTTTGTCTGCAATCGATAATATTTCACGCTCATTATAACCTTCATAAGTAGCTACCTACGATGTTCTCACTAGCGTACATTAAGTTGTACTGACTTGAATTCTTTTCAAACAAGATACAGCTGTTAAGAAATCTTTGAACCAACGAATGCATATCAATGTGCATTTCACTATGTATTACAAATATAAACTTATAGAAACATAGACTTCACCATTGTATTTCTCGTAAAATTCTAACCCAATTTGGTATATTGCATGACTCCCTTCCTATTAAAAAAAAAAAAGTCGAGCGAGATACAAGATGGCCGACTTCAAGATGGCGGCCATGATAAGCCCTGAAATGAATGTCTACTTCTTCCCGGTGTCGGTTAATGTGCTTTCTATTAGAATGCTGAACTATTAGAATGTAGTCCCTGTGCCGGTACCAGAAAATTCATAATTGTCTTCACAAATATTGGTAATTCATACTTAGTATCGATACCAGTACCTCGTTCTAATATCAATATTTGTAAACTGTATGCACTTTTGTGTAGAAAGTAAAATGTATAAATATTGAAGGGAAAACATTGCACAGAAACGTTATATTCGCATGTTAACATACTTTTTTGTATGTTGCGCAAAGTGACTCCAACTATGGGATTACTTTGCACCAAAGTTTATATTTCAGTAACTATGGTCATACTGAATGTTTACTAATGAACTTGTACGAATGTTTTCCACACGTATCTAGCTATCATATGTTTAAAATGCAGTGTTCTAAATCATTACGTTTCTAAGTTACATGCGATTTTTTTAAAAAATTCCTTAAATTGTGTGCAAAGTAACCGCGTCTTACGGTACCTGCAAAAGAGAGAGGGAGTGGGAAAAGAAACTGAATCGAAACGTAAGTAATTCAGTGTATGGATAATATGTAAATATAACCAATTTGAGCATGTGTCTTCTTCTTCTTTTTTTTAAATCTTGTTGTTTACTATTTAAGGGAAATAATGGACTCAATACAAGTCTTGGGAAGTAACGTAACGCAAGTAACGCGTTACTTTTTAAGTAACGTTTCCTAGTAACGCGTTACATTTTTTCCAAAGTGACTGTAACGGTAACGCGTTACAAATTTTTAAGTAACGTATCTAGTTTACGTTACTTTTTTCGCGTTACATTTCGGATGAGTGACTACAATATATGTATATATATATATTTTTTCGGAAACAAATGTTTCTTTCCTGTAAGTGAATTTCTCAGAATGAAACAATCGAGCATGAACTACGTATGTCAGTGATCGACAGTCACACACACAGAGAGAAACAGATAAGTTCGTAGTGCCACTTGCTGTTTTTTGAAGATGAGGACAGCCTTAGAGAAATCACGTGTACTGATTGCAAGTACCTGGAAGTTTTTGTCGTAGATTTTGACAGCTCCAAATCCATACTTTCAGTGAGTGAACTAGGAGTGCAGTGATACCGGTAGTCTATTTTACTTTCATTGATGTTGTTTTTATAAAGATGGAGAACGAAAATATTTTACCGTTCGAACATTTGAAAGAATGCTTTCTTCTTAAGAGCTGAGGATGATAGTTAACAGAATTTAAAAGTGTCTGAAGTGCCCCGGCGGAAAGTATTTATCAACCACTAGGGTGCCATAATTAACGATTTACAGTAAGGGGGTAATATGAATAAACTGTGTTCTGATGAGCAGGCCTACTTTATTACTAGAAAATAATTTGCTGATGGTATGTAATATTGAAGTTCTTTCAGATCAGTTTGCTTATCCTAGAGTCCCGTTGATTATAGAGTTTGAAAAGCATGTATCGATTTTTAGAGTTACTGGCAAGTTTTGATTCACTCCCAGTTCATGTGTTCTCATTGTATTAGTTGCAGTGTAATGTTTCTCTATATTCTGTATTTTTAATTTTACATAACAACATTGTTATTATTATATAATTAGTTTAGCAGAATAATAATAAACAACCATTTTTTTCTAACGCATAAAGATGAGCACGAGTCAAGCTAAAACTCAACTCGACTCGAATTCAAATCGAGTTTCGAGTCAAGTCAAAGTTAATATCCTCGAATCGAGTTCCGACCCGACTCAGTTTTTCACGTCGAGTTTCAAGTCCAGTCGAGTTTGATATATGGCTCGATCGTTTTAACTTGTCTTGAAATCATGGCCTGATTACACTGGAAAATGAAAGCCATGAGAAATGTAAGCTAAACAGTAATATGGAATACTTTTAGTGTTGCTCACAAGAGGGGACACTGCTCGCATCTCGTCTCGATAGCGAGACCACAAGAGATTTTTTATAACAAGCTCAGCTGGGCTCGGCTCAACTGAGAAGATGGCTCGAGCCGGCTTACTTGTGATGAACCATCGGCTCGAGCTGGCTTGCTAGGGATGAGCCATTTGCTGGTTCGGCTCAACTGAGCCGAGGGCTCTAGTCGAGTCGGTTGGGTGAGCTGTTGGCTGGGCTCACTTCTCGGTTCGGGTCGATAGTGAATGAGCTGTGAGCCGAGCTACTCGAGTCGTTGACAATTCTAAACCCGGGCCGAGCAGTTTTGAAGATGTTTGCCCTATAACTTTTAACAGTGTTTGGCTCGAGCCCGAATACCCAACCTAAACCCACAACCCAAATTTATAAGCTGGTGAACAATGTCCTTGACTCCTAGACTTCACGACTATCTAGGTTGGCAATCAACTAGTTTTTTAGTATTCAAATACAAACCGCCTATCTTTCATTTTTATATACAGTGTTGTTATAATTAATAATAATAATAATAATAATAATAATAATAATAATAATAATAATAATAATAATAATAATAATAAAAGTTGTAGTAGTAGTAGTAGTGTCACTGATCATAATTATACTGACTATGCATATACTTGAAGAATGTACTCGAAACTACACACTGGATTTGGCTCGACTCGACTCGAAACTCGACCCCAATTCGATTCGAGTTGGAGAAAATTTTTCGAGTCGAGTTCTCGGATCGAGCTCAAAGATGTCTGTTTCTAGTCGAATCGAGTTTCAAAAAAAAACTCTCTCGAACTCGCTCGTGTCCACCTCTAAAAGTGACGCAGTATGGCATTTTATAAATGTTACATTATATGAAAATGTTCATATATCAAGTAAAAATTTGTCCTTGCACTTACATAAAGCGATTCAGAACGTGCAATTATAATAATAATAATAATAATAATAATAATAATAATAATAATAATAATAATAATAATAATAATAATAATAATAATAATAATAATAGCGGTAGTAATAGTAGTACGGAAAATTGAAGTCATAATTTTTTTCACATTTTTAAAGTTTCGGACCTAAAAGTAACGCTTTAGTAACGCGTTACTTTCGAAGTAACAGTTACTTTTTTGAGGCAAGTAACGCGTTACTAACGCGTTACATTTTAAGAGAAAGTAAAGTAACTTGTAACGCGTTACATTTTTACAAGTAACTTACCCAACACTACTCAATACAAAGTGTCTGTTTCTGTGATGTGAGACTTTTTATTGTATGCAAGTTCAGTATGTAAGTACTTTATTTAAAAATATACATATTTACTTACCTAATTTCGTTTTGATTTTCAGAAGACAACTATATGTACAGTGGCGATCACTAGGCCTTATTTGTGGGTTAAAGCCCGGAAGTTTCTTCCAAGCCCCCCTCCCAAATCTCACACTGAAAATACTTTATATACTGAGAAATTTGTTTCAAAGGTAAGATTCTAACACGTCCTCAGTAGACTCATGATATATTGGGTTGCCTTCTTTTTGCTTCAACAAACAGCAACGCGTTCTCTATAGAGTTCTCAATGTGAAGTTCAGTCTTCGGCGAGCGACTACAGATATTTGTTGATGTGTTAGATTTAGCTTAGAAGTAGTAGTGGTAGGCGTTGGCCCGAATGACTCATCCTCACTCTCTTTTATGACCGGGGTGAAAGGTCAATGACCTGGCCCGGGGTCAATGACCTAGGGGTACCTAGGACCACCCCCTCTAAATTTTGGCAGGGGTACCTTGGCCCACCCCCTAAATTTTGGCAGGGGTACATAGGACCACCCCCCTTAAATTTTGGAAATTGCCAAATCTAAAAATTTGGTATGGTAGCCTAGGACCATAGTATGTACCTCTATTAGTATTGGGTGTCTATGTCGTTCCCTTTCATGGGTAAAAAATTGCCAAAAATTGAAATTTCGGGGGTTTTTGACCTAATTTATCCCCTTGGATGAGGTGTTATTACCCTATATGGCTATATGGGCGTATACAGGGTCCATTAGCTTTTATAAGACATGGGTATATTAATGCACCCATTGAAAAATTTGGGAGGGGTACCTTGGCCCACCCCTTAAATTTTGGAAATCGACCAATTTAAACATTTGGTATTATAGTACCGGACCCTAACATGTATTATGATAAATTTGGATGGTCCACCTCGTTTCCTTCTAGGGGTATAAAATTGCCAAAATATAAACGTAAGCAATACGTTATACCACGTGTTTGGTTTTGGTCGATTTTATCCCCTTTGATGAGGTGTTATTATCCTATATAGTTATATGGGCGTATACAGGGGGTCCATTCCCTTTCATAAGACCACCCTTATATTAATGCACCCTTTAAAAATTTGGGAGGGGTACCTTGGCCCACCACCTAAATTTTGGAAATTGCCCAATTTAAACATTGGGTATTATAGTACAGAACCCTAATATGTATCATGATAAATTTGGGTGGTCCACCTCGTCCCCTTTTAGGGGTACAAAATTGCCAAAAATGGTTTTTGGTCGATTTTACCCCCTTTGATGAGGTGTTATTACCTTATATAGTTATATGGTCATGTATAGGGGTACATTCCCTTTCATAAGACATGGGTATATTAATGCACCCCTTGAAAAATTTGGGAGGGGTACTTTGGCCCACCCCTTAAATTTTGGAAATTGCCCAATTTAAACATTTGGTATTATAGTACCGGACCTTAACATGTATTATGATAAATTTGGGTGTTCCACCTCGTTCCCTTTTAGGGGTACAAAATTGTTAAAATATAAACGTAAGCAATACGTTGTACCACGTGTTTGGTCTTTTGGCCCAATTTATCCTCTTGGATGAGGTTCTATTACCTTATATGGTTATATGGTTATGTATAGGGGTCTATTCCCTATCATAAGACATAGGTACATTTGTGCACTCCTTTAAAAATTTGGGAGGGGTACTTTGGCCCACCCCTTAAATTTTGGAAATTGCCCAATTTAAACATTTGGTATTATAGTACCGGACCTTAACATGTATTATTATGATAAATTTGGGTGTTCCACCTCGTTCCCTTTTAGGGGTACGAAATTGCCAAATTTTAGTACAACCACGTGTTTGGTCTTTTGGCCCAATTTATCCTCTTGGATGAGGTTCTATTACCTTATATGGTTATATGGTTATGTATAGGGGTCTATTCCCTATCATAAGACATAGGTACATTTGTGGACTCCTTTAAAATTTTTGGGAGGGGTACTTTGGCCCACCCCTTAAATTTTGGAAATTGCTCATTTTATATATTTGGTATTATAGTACCGGACCTTAACATGTATTATTATGATAAATTTGGGTGTTCCACCTCGTTCCCTTTTAGGGGTACGAAATTGCCAAATTTTAGTACAACCACGTGTTTGGTCTTTTGGCCCAATTTGTCCTCTTGGATGAGGTCCTATTACCTTATATGGTTATATGGTCATGTATAGGGGTCCATTACCTATCATAAGACATAGGTACATTTGTGCACTCTTTAAATTTTTTTGATAGGGGTACTTTGGCCCACCCCTTAAATTTTGGAAATTGCTCATTTTATATATTTGGTATTATAGTACCGGACCCTAACATGTATTATGATAAATTTGGGTAGTTCACCTTGTTCCCTTTCATGCGTAAAAAAAATTGCCAAATTTTACTACAACCACGTGTTTGGTATTTTGGTTCACCCCTTGGATGAGGTCCTATTACCTTATATGATTATATGGTTATGTATATTGGTCCATTCCCTATTATAAGACATGGGTATATTGATGCACCCTTTAAAAAATTTGGGAGGGGTATCTTGACTATCCACTCAGTTTTAGAAATTGATTAATATAAGCATTTGGTATCTTCGTACAGGTCTTCAATATGTACCACTATAAATTTGGATGGTCCACATCGTTCCCTTTCATGGGTAAAGAACTACCAAAAATCAAATTTCGGATGTTATTGACCCCTATTTAATACGTTATATGGTTTATTACCTCTATATGTTTATGTTCTCTTTTAAATTTGGGAATTATCAAATAACAAAATTCGGTAAACGTTTTCTAGGACCCATTGGTATTCCTCTTATGGCCAAATATTCAAAATTTAAAGGTTATTGACCGGCTTTATTATTGAATAAGTACAGGATTTATTACTTTTTCATAAGACACAGGTGTATTTGTGTACCAATCTTAAATTTTGGGAGGGGTACATTTCTTATTGTCATATCAATAATTGGTAATTGTTCTTTGGGTAAATCATTGTGATCACGTGATCAGTTATTGACCTATGATGGGATTAGGAGTCCAGGACATTGGTACATTGAAACTTTGTAGGATAATTTGAGAATGCGTCATTGGTATTGATTATTACAGCCAAATATAAACGTAAGCAAGACGTTGTACCACGTGATTGACCTTGATGAGGTAGTGTACAGGGATACATAGCTAACCTTATTGAAACTTATGACTCATAGTCTTAAGGGAATACATGCTACAACACTGGCAAAGTTATTGTTGATGTAATTTGATTGGTTGATCACTATCTTTCGTGCAATCTGATTGGCTGATCACTATCTTTCGTGCAATCTGATTGGTTGCTGATTTTCAAATCTTTGCTGCATTCAGTTTTAAGTTTTGTTTAACATTTAAAAATCTTGTTTTCGTTCAACATTTTGCACTCAATGATAAATATGATCAAAACCGTTTATTTGTTAATCGAATAGTTAAAAACCGGATAAAGTTTGACGGTTAACCGTGAAACGTAAAAATTTTTTAGTTTGAAAATTTTTTGTTTGAAATTTTTTGTTTGAATTTTTTGTTTGAGAATTTTGTTTGAAATTTTTTTTGACAACTTTTGTTTCAAAATTTTTTGTTTAAAATTTTTTTTGTTTGAAATTTTTTTCGTTTCAAAATTTTGTTTGAGATTTTTTCGTTTGAAATTTTTGTTTGAAATTTTTTTCGTTTGAAATTTTTTGTTTGCAAATTTTTGTTCGAAAATTTTGTTTAAAATTTTTTGTTTGAAATTTTTCGTTTCCAAATTTTTGTTCAAATTTTTCGTTTCCAAATTTTGTTTGAATTTTTTTTGGTTTGAAATTTTTTGTTTGAATTTTTTTTTCGTTTCAAAATTTTGTTTCAAAAATTTTTGTTTGAAATTTTTGTTTCAAAGTTTGAGTTGACATTTTTAAAAGTTTGTGCACTTATTAGTAAAGAACTGGAACTGTTTAGAACAAAAACCTTTGACAACATTATGGTGCAATAGTACACGTCAGAACATGATAATGCAACGTCATCAGTTTTGCATCATCGTTCGAGTTAGTATTCATGATAACGTCATCATGGCTACTTGTCTGCAGTTTCTAAACACACGTGATGTGATGAAATCATTTACCAAGATTACTGATTTACAACAGAATGTACCTTATAGAATCTTAGCTAGCCAAATGATCCCTACAAAGTTTGGATTAAGAATCGTAGTGAAGCTTGAAAATGATAAGAAATAATTTTACCAGCAAGATATTTACCCATGGAACCATCAAAACAAGAAGAACTGCTGCGTTTCTTAAATACTGGATCTGTATCTTTGTTACAAAGGATTCTTGGGTCGAAGTCATCAATTTGAATTTAGTACACAGCCAGATTCGTCAGCCATTGTGATGAATTCAAACGTCAGCACGTCAGCTGTAGTTGTATGAATTTGGTTGGTCGACATGACGTCAGCAACTGTGATGAAATCATGAATTCAAACGTCAGCACATGACGTCAGCAATAACTATAAACCAGCAAATACAGTGTCATCCCACGAAATCATTTGAGCAAGTGCTTTTCAGGAGGAAAGATGTGTACTTCTAACGATAAAGAGTTCATCTTCGCAAGCTATTATCCAATAAACAAAACATGTGATGATTGGTATCAGTGCTAGAACATTTGAACCTGTGATTCGATTGGGTAAAGCAGAACAATTTGATGTACAACTGACCTGTGAAGAATGGCACGAATCGACCAAATGAACGATGAGCTAAATGTGACCATAGTCAAATCATTAGGCTCAAATCATGAAGTGGTGCTGCGTACAGTCCTCGAAGAGAAGATGGTGTTGTTACGTAAAAAGAGTACATTTCATGTCCCTCGCAATATAGTGTATCTAACACAAACTGAATGGAACAAATTCATCAGCGTATTTCCGTGTGTGAAACATGCAGTGGAAATGTGCAACAAAACTAGTATATTCCTTCAAAAATGTGTTATGCATATTGTACAACATGTATCTAGATATTGTGATGGTTGTCAACATCGTTCGTGGGTGCATAACTGTATTGATAAACAGTTTATTTGTGATCAAATGGACATTGAGTTTCCACCAATTGATATTGCAATAGACCTTAAAAGACTTCAATTGGAATTAAAATTATATGCTAAAGACAAACTAGTGCAAGAAGTTCAAAATACATTGTATCGACAATATCCAGAACCACTATCTGGTATGGATGTATGTGGAGTGTAATAAAATGATCCATTTCAATGAATTGTGTTTTTTCATTTCAAGTACAACCCTATGTTCTGACGTGTACTATTGCACCATAATGTTGTCAAAGGTTTTTGTTCTAAACAGTTCCAGTTCTTTACTAATAAGTGCACAAACTTTTAAAAATGTCAACTCAAACTTTGAAACAAAAATTTCAAACAAAAATCTTTGAAACAAAATTTTGAAACGAAAAAAAAATTCAAACAAAAAATTTCAAACTAAAAAAAAAATTCAAACAAAATTTTGAAGCGAAAAAAATTTCAAACAAAATTTTGAAACAAAAAATTTCAAACAAAAAATTTGGAAACGAAAAATTTCAAACAAAAAATTTTAAACAAAATTTTCGAACAAAAATTTGCAAACAAAAAATTTCAAACGAAAAAAATTTCAAACAAAAATTTCAAACGAAAAAATCTCAAACAAAATTTTGAAACGAAAAAAAATTCAAACAAAAAAAATTTTAAACAAAAAATTTTGAAACAAAAGTTGTCAAAAAAAATTTCAAACAAAATTCTCAAACAAAAAATTCAAACAAAAAATTTCAAACAAAAAATTTTCAAACTAAAAAATTTTTACGTTTCACGGTTAACCGTCAAACTTTATCCGGTTTTTAACTATTCGATTAACAAATAAACGGTTTTGATCATATTTATCATTGAGTGCAAAATGTTGAACGAAAACAAGATTTTTAAATGTAAAACAAAACTTAAAACTGAATACAGCAAAGATTTAAAACTCATCAACCAATCAGATTGCACGAAAGATAGTGATCAACCAATCAGATTGCACGAAAGATAGTGATCAACCAATCAGATTGCACGAAAGATAGTGATCAGCCAATCAAATTGCATCAACAATAACTTTGCCAGTGTTGTAGCATGTATTCCCTTAAGACTATGAGTCATAAGTTTCAATAAGGTTAGCTATGTATCCCTGTACACTACCTCATCAAGGTCAATCACGTGGTACAACGTCTTGCTTACGTTTATATTTGGCTGTAATAATCAATACCAATGACGCATTCTCAAATTATCCTACAAAGTTTCAATGTACCAATGTCCTGGACTCCTAATCCCATCATAGGTCAATAACTGATCACGTGATCACAATGATTTACCCAAAGAACAATTACCAATTATTGATATGACAATAAGAAATGTACCCCTCCCAAAATTTAAGATTGGTACACAAATACACCTGTGTCTTATGAAAAAGTAATAAATCCTGTACTTATTCAATAATAAAGCCGGTCAATAACCTTTAAATTTTGAATATTTGGCCATAAGAGGAATACCAATGGGTCCTAGAAAACGTTTACCGAATTTTGTTATTTGATAATTCCCAAATTTAAAAGAGAACATAAACATATAGAGGTAATAAACCATATAACGTATTAAATAGGGGTCAATAACATCCGAAATTTGATTTTTGGTAGTTCTTTACCCATGAAAGGGAACGATGTGGACCATCCAAATTTATAGTGGTACATATTGAAGACCTGTACGAAGATACCAAATGCTTATATTAATCAATTTCTAAAACTGAGTGGATAGTCAAGATACCCCTCCCAATTTTTTTAAAGGGTGCATCAATATACCCATGTCTTATAATAGGGAATGGACCAATATACATAACCATATAATCATATAAGGTAATAGGACCTCATCCAAGGGGTGAACCAAAATACCAAACACGTGGTTGTAGTAAAATTTGGCAATTTTTTTTACGCATGAAAGGGAACAAGGTGAACTACCCAAATTTATCATAATACATGTTAGGGTCCGGTACTATAATACCAAATATATAAAATGAGCAATTTCCAAAATTTAAGGGGTGGGCCAAAGTACCCCTATCAAAAAAATTTAAAGAGTGCACAAATGTACCTATGTCTTATGATAGGTAATGGACCCCTATACATGACCATATAACCATATAAGGTAATAGGACCTCATCCAAGAGGACAAATTGGGCCAAAAGACCAAACACGTGGTTGTACTAAAATTTGGCAATTTCGTACCCCTAAAAGGGAACGAGGTGGAACACCCAAATTTATCATAATAATACATGTTAAGGTCCGGTACTATAATACCAAATGTTTAAATTGGGCAATTTCCAAAATTTAAGGGGTGGGCCAAAGTACCCCTCCCAAATTTTTAAAGGAGTGCACAAATGTACCTATGTCTTATGATAGGGAATAGACCCCTATACATAACCATATAACCATATAAGGTAATAGAACCTCATCCAAGAGGATAAATTGGGCCAAAAGACCAAACACGTGGTACAACGTATTGCTTACGTTTATATTTTAACAATTTTGTACCCCTAAAAGGGAACGAGGTGGAACACCCAAATTTATCATAATACATGTTAAGGTCCGGTACTATAATACCAAATGTTTAAATTGGGCAATTTCCAAAATTTAAGGGGTGGGCCAAAGTACCCCTCCCAAATTTTTCAAGGGGTGCATTAATATACCCATGTCTTATGAAAGGGAATGTACCCCTATACATGACCATATAACTATATAAGGTAATAACACCTCATCAAAGGGGGTAAAATCGACCAAAAACCATTTTTGGCAATTTTGTACCCCTAAAAGGGGACGAGGTGGACCACCCAAATTTATCATGATACATATTAGGGTTCTGTACTATAATACCCAATGTTTAAATTGGGCAATTTCCAAAATTTAGGTGGTGGGCCAAGGTACCCCTCCCAAATTTTTAAAGGGTGCATTAATATAAGGGTGGTCTTATGAAAGGGAATGGACCCCCTGTATACGCCCATATAACTATATAGGATAATAACACCTCATCAAAGGGGATAAAATCGACCAAAACCAAACACGTGGTATAACGTATTGCTTACGTTTATATTTTGGCAATTTTATACCCCTAGAAGGAAACGAGGTGGACCATCCAAATTTATCATAATACATGTTAGGGTCCGGTACTATAATACCAAATGTTTAAATTGGTCGATTTCCAAAATTTAAGGGGTGGGCCAAGGTACCCCTCCCAAATTTTTCAATGGGTGCATTAATATACCCATGTCTTATAAAAGCTAATGGACCCTGTATACGCCCATATAGCCATATAGGGTAATAACACCTCATCCAAGGGGATAAATTAGGTCAAAAACCCCCGAAATTTCAATTTTTGGCAATTTTTTACCCATGAAAGGGAACGACATAGACACCCAATACTAATAGAGGTACATACTATGGTCCTAGGCTACCATACCAAATTTTTAGATTTGGCAATTTCCAAAATTTAAGGGGGGTGGTCCTATGTACCCCTGCCAAAATTTAGGGGGTGGGCCAAGGTACCCCTGCCAAAATTTAGAGGGGGTGGTCCTAGGTACCCCTAGGTCATTGACCCCGGGCCAGGTCATTGACCTTTCACCCCGGTCATAAAAGAGAGTGAGGATGAGTCATTCGGGCCAACGCCTACCACTACTACTTTAGAAAAGCGATAGCTATTATGACTATGACGTAATCAGTGGCGTATTTAGGGGGGGAGTTCCGGGCTTAAGCCCCCCCGAAATCTTACTATAATAAAATAACTGAAATATCTTCCAGAATTTTCTCATTTCCAGGTAAAACTCCCCCACCCGAAAGTTAGGAAAGTCCCTTCCGAAACAAAATCGTAAATACGCCACTGGACGTAATTATGCTTTGCTATCGTATTTCTCACTTGGAAATACTATGTGAACTGAACTTCTCATTCCTTTACTTCTTAGTTTCCGCAAGGTGAGGTCTCAACTATAAAATATCTCATGCGGTAAATTTTAGATGGATAACTTTTAAGAAATTTTATATGCTATTTATTATTGCCTATTTTTATCTTATTGTATTACTATTTCAGGCAGGTCAGAAGTCGAATATAAAAATAAGATTGCTGAGAAAGAAGTTTCTCATGAAGTATTTTTAAGAAAAATAACTATCAAGAAAAGAAGGAAATGAAGAAAGAAAAAAAATGCGTGATTGTATCTGAATGAGTCGGTGAAGTAGGCCTACAAGAATGTGCATTTCCGTAACGATAAAAGTGAAACAAATAAACATGACTATGATACCAAAAATATGAAAGCGTAGAGCAACAACAATATTCTCCCCCCGCCCCTTCCCTCGCCCAAAAGCGAATTTCATTGTGTCCTTGATTGAAAATGATTCTAAAATACTAAACGGAGTTTTTGGGTTGTTGGGGAGTATGCCCCCCAAAAGATCTTCAGCCCCTTAAACAAAATATTTTAGTGACGCCACTGTATTAGCATTTTTTGCGTGTGAAGTATTGTGATATACGTTTCTGAAATTGTATAGGGCATATGCTTTCTTACAATGGGAGACTAAAAAACAAATCTTCAGGAAACGCAGCACAGCAGTTCTCATTACGACAAACTGAAAGGTCTGTTCCACAGCTGGAAACCGTGTCAATGGACTGGGAGTAGGGCTGTTCCGATAAACGAGTAATCGATAACAATTCGATAAAATTTCAAAACCGTTTCATCGATAAAGAATTTTAATTTTATCGAATTATCGAACTTTCGAGACTCCCGAAATGTTCGAGACTCTCGAAATGTTCGAGACTCCTGAAATGTTCGGTACTCCCAAAATGCTCGAGACTCTCGAAGTGTTCGAGGCACTCGAAATGTAAGAAACATTAGACAACTTCGATACACTCGAATTCTTCGAGAGTCTCGAATTGTTTGAAAGCAGAAAATACAGAAATATATCAATATGATCGCATTTGTCGAGTCGCTTGAATATTTTGAAAAGTTCGGGATTATCGGAGTGTTCGGAAGAAACAATGAATTCGAGTTTATCATAGTTGTATATAATATGTATTACATATATGCAGAGTGTTTATTTTAAAACTTCTCTCTCCTTAGCAATGAAGTGAAGGAAAAGTTTTTTCCCCACAGATCTGTATAAGGTTTAAGCAGTCTGTCAGAAGAGAGGAGGAAGAGAAAACACGCATCACCTGAATGGAATTGGAATCCAAGACACCATTAGTCTACTAATAGTCACTTTGCCGATTGTGCCAATAACGGGGCAGGCAGAAAAATAATTTTAATATGATTTCGAGGGTTTAATTTAAAGTTCTGTATAGAGATAGCTACTGATATAGGTAGAGGTAAGGAAATTCGATAAGGCTTAAGACTTATCAAACTTCCGTTTCAAAAATTTACTCTCTGGCGCTCGAATGCCTTTTGAGATTGTCGTGAAACAAACCTTGAGAATTTTGGGTGCGAAGCTCCCTATTACAGGCCGTCCTGTCTGTCTGTTTGCATGTGGCATCCGACGATAACTTTCGAACGGATTGTCCGATTTTGATGGAACTCATTTTAAAATGCTCTCGTTTGCTTTCACCAGACACCTATTGTTTTGGTTGCCATACCACAAGGGGATTATTTCCCGAATTCAAGGGGCGTAGGCGTGTGAAAGCTACGATAACTTTCGAATGAATTGTCCGATTTTAAAGAGGATTGGTCTAAATGCATATATCAGGTATCTGTTGCTCTTGGTTACTTTACGATATTTGATTTTGTGCATAAGATGCCATGCCGCTCTGGGCATTACCAACCTCAGATTCAATACGTACCTGGGAGGGGGGATGCGGCCGAAGCGTGGTGCCGACAACACCACATTCATCTGCGATTGAGGGCACACTCCCTACATGCCCTCATGGCATGGTGCTATGCACAACGGAGAGCTTTACATATGACAGAACGAAGACTAAAGGAAAATGAAATGAAGTGAAATCTTCCAGTTTAATGACCTACTATTATGTCTGTTAAGGTAAGGGAGAAGGATGATTAAGGCAAGTGAATGATGATGGAATAATTGGTGGAATGGGAATATGGAAGGAAACGGGAGTACGCCGAGAAAAGCCACGGACACGATGTTGTCCACCACAAACTTACTTGGTCAGGGATCGAACCAGGGAGGGGCAAAAGGGATGAAGGGGAAAGGGGAGAAAAACACACATCCTCTGACTTACATTTCAATGGCTCTGATTCAATTTCCATATGAAATTAAAATAACTTCCGATTACTTACTGAATAACGGCACTTCCGAAAAATAGAAAACATTATTCCTCAAGAGTTCTCTCAGCTGCTTCGTATATTGTTGCAAACAGACTTTCAAAGAAAGATGGTCGTGCAGTTACTTGCTTTGCAGTTGTTGAAAGAAATATTAGACCCTATCTCTCCTGTCGTGTCCTGCATACAATGGACTACTTATCACTGTTTCTTTCTTTTTCGAAACAAGAAGCCACTGTTTTTGAAACCGATTGCGATTACATTGCACTTCGGTTGTAATCAGATTTTTTCTATGGGAAATAAGGTTATACTGCTAATTCAAGCTGAAACGGTGCTGGAAAGTGTGTTTAAGTTACTGTAGTGAAAATGTCAGCGAAAAGATCATGTGGGATATTTGGATCATTCTGAAACTTGGATATTTGGTTAGGGCACATACTAGTTCCTAAATAAAATCTTGACCGGACTACGGTAGATCCTATAGTATTGGAGCTATGGACCTATAAAGTTAATTTATTCATGTTTTCGGCATCCTATAACTCTAAAAGGAAGCATTTGTGCACGCAGGTTGGTCTATACTTTTTGTTTTATCTTGGTCTCAGGATAGGGTTGCCATATTTTGAAATTAGAAAAGAGGGGGATTCTAAACCGTAAGTACTGATGTGAATTTGTGTATTACAAATGCCGACGATCCTTCTGACCATTTTTGTTTTAGTGATTTCTTTGTTAAGTGACACTTCCAACGTACTTTTCTAACAAAACTAAAGTAAAGAAAATTTAGTTTCTGCCTTTGTTTTATTAAGTTCAACAAATGTGAGTCTCGAATTGTAAAGTAAGTATTAAATAAGTATTACAGTAAAATATCTCTAATAAGGATATCTGTAAGACAAGTTTTCAAAAAAAAAAAAAAAAAAAAAAAGCAAGCGATATATGGCAGATGTTGTTCATACGGTTTTCTCTCTAAGGAATACAAAATAATTTCTAAACTTTTATCGTAAGAAAGCTAAAACATATTTAGGAGTCTTAGTCCATCTCTTATAAAATTTCTGATCATTTTCAAAGATTTCTACTTGAAATCATACTAACATACGAAAATACCACAGTTTCACAATATATGAAATACAGTATAAACACTTTAAAAGAAAAAATACTAATAATAAATCTAATCTAAACAATATGCTAAGGATCCGTAGGTTCAATTTGCAATCATTTTTGAATATATAAAGACTAGTTGAACATATAGATTACGTAACAACATAGACGTGTTCAGTTGAACTGGACAGAATGCGCACCCATGAGATCATACATTAGTATTCATGGGTTGAACCAAAATGTGTATGATTATGCCAAATTTTTTTACATTTTTCATTCCCATTAACTTCCTTTAAAAAATCTCGATGGCATAAAATCTTTTGCGTCTTTCATATTGTACAAAACCAGTAGTAATAATCTGACAATTTTTGCGTTCATCTTGTTTCTGTCATCTGTTCATTAGTGATTGAGATTGGCACAGAAATGTAGCGGTTTACGTTGAATATAACAACACTTTATCAACAAAGTCATCTTAGATTTTTCTCCAGTCCAAAAAAGCGGGTGGTTTTTCGTGATTAAGAGATGATTAAGCGGGGGCCGAATATAAGACCTGAAAATCTGGTGGTATCCGCTAAAATTAGATAATGTGGCAACCCAAACGTTGGCGGTGTTGTTTTGAAACACTCTATATAAAATAATGCACCACGTTATTCTAAATTGATGCAAAACTCTTACGTTTTTAAAACCTACATTATTCGTCCAGGAAGCAATTTGCCTCCACCAAACGACGCTTCTGGATCCGCTAGTGTGTAGATTCATCATAATGTACAAACCAACTGTATAGAACAAATGCTACACTGTATATTCGCTGTCGAGGAAATAGATTTATTTCCGTTTTTCACCTTCATTAAACTTAGTGATGATTTCAAGGTTTCCCCCGCGTAGTCTTATCATACGTCCTAGATTCAAGCCCGATCCGGAAAATTGTCTGGGATTAACTAATGCCCGAAATTTTAGGGAAAATGGAAGACTGGGAAATTTCGCTGTGTTTGGTCAAGTGCTTGGCTTGCAATTCTGTCTTGTGCTGATTTTATGAAAAAATCAATAACAATAAGGTGTTCTTCGCAAGAATACTTTACTCAGGAAAATAATTAAGACAATAATATAAAGAAATATATTTTAAGTATAGAAAATGAGCATAAGCATTTTAGGAAGTTAAGATTAGACTTTTCTTAACTTCTCAATAAACACACACACCATTCTTAAAAATATCCAGAAATTATGGTAATCCTACCCCGGGAGATTTTGAATACACGGAGGGTGAAAGTAGCAAAAATACTGGTAAACCACGGTGAACATGATCAGAGATATGTTTGTGGGGAAATATTCCTCCTGAAGAACCCCCTGAAATCACCACTGATTTGACTAACATTTATTTTACTGAAAGGCTAAAGAGGGAATTTTACGCCCAAAGCATCATTATATCTGATTGCGGCAATGTGTGAACTAGTGGCCATTAAGAGAAAGCAAACACGACAGAAGATAACACATTTGGCTTAAAAATAAAATTTTGCTACAACATTTCAGCAACATCGTACGTGATTAATATGGTTGAGGTGTTGCGCGTATACTATACCGTATGAAGAGCAAATTACCCTATTTGTACGTTTAAGACCATATCTCTGGCAACACTAATACACTAGCTGTTAGCAAATAAACAAGAGATAAAATTCAGGGAAAAAAAATGAACGCTTTCTGTCTGTGGGGGGGGGGGGACGAAAAAGCAATCCCTTTCTGCACGCTTTCCTTTCTCCTCACAAATACAACTTTGCAATAACTTATTAGATGAAAAAAGTTGTTTGACTAGTTTGGCTGCAAGAAGGAATCATTGGAGAGGTGAAGGAACCGAACTGTCCATCACTACTTTTGATAATATCCGAAACTTCGATAATACTCGAAATGTCGATAATACCCGAAACTTCGATAATACTCGAAATTTCGATAATACCCGAAACTTCGATAATTTCAAATACTCGAAACGTTTCGAGTAACCGATGACAACTCGATAAATTTTCAGTCCCGAAGTTCGATAGGTCCTCAGCCTTATCGAACACCCCTACTGTGGAGTGCGGGAATAATTTTAGTATCTGTCCGGCAGGTATCAAAAGTCTACGCGCGCGTTTCTAAGAGGAACCTGTGTTCACGCGTTGTGAGTGTGTGTGTGTGTGGTATGTCGCTTATTCATATCTCTAGCGCTGTTGCAGAGTACAGGGAAGTTTCAAAGTCGACTACAATGCAACTTCATTGCCATTCAAGCATCGCGGAAGTATTGCAGTATACTGTCACAAAAGTATAGGATTCATCGTTTATACTGAGATCCGTGTCTATAGGGATGTCAGAAAGATTCACTATGATTGTTTTCAAGCAGTGAAAAGTTTTAAAGTAAACTTAAAACCGAAGTCTACACGTTTTATTGATGGGAACTATTTTGGGCGGAATTTCAAGGTTACCATATCTGATATGAAAGAATTGTCTAAAGGAAAAAAATAATTCGACAAGAAAGTTAACATTCTGTACGAATTCTGCAAGAAGAACAGTAAGAAATTTGTAGTATCTTTTGTGTGAATACGTCACCTATGAGAATGTGGTACAATTTTCCTAACAAATGACAAAACAAGAGGAAAATGTGTAAGTACCGATAATGACATTGAATGCAAAGTGGAAACACTACAGGACGAGTTCGACTGACAGACGAATGGCCACACCTATACTACCCTTCTCCCCGCTCCCAGAACACTGAAATCTGACATGCTCGAGAAGTGAGGGCTCTTAAGTATAAATTGTCGTGATTTTGATTTACACACATTTTCCCATTTAAGTAGAATACATGTATACAAAGTTTCTACGTTCTCATTTCTAAACGGTGCCAGAAATTGGTGTCTGTCCCTGTAAAACCCGTTTATATCAATGTTCTCTATAAATTTAGTGCTGGAAGTGATGGAAAAAATCCGTTCATACAAAATTTACCCTAATATAATCGAGACGTTCTTTTGGTCCCCAACCGGCTTCCTTTGTACTTAAGCAGAAAATTTACCCTAACCGCCCTCATAAATAACACTCCAAATAAGCCATAAACGGCACGTGTTCGGTGTCGAAGTAATACGTTGTTGCCATCCTAAACTTTTGTTATCGAGGATACATTATATAATAATAATAATAATAATAATAATAATAATAATAATAATAATAATAATAATAATAATAATAATAATAATAATAATAGAAAAAACAATCATTAAAGGAATTCAGTATAATAGTATGGACAGGGACGGTCAAGGACGGATTTCTGGGAGTGGCAAAGAAAGATTGTATTTTTTTCTCATCGGGCTTTTGCGGCACTGCCTTCCGGGAGGGGAGGAGGAAGCGTTATGGAAGTTACATAATATTAACAATATGCTATATTTAAGAGTAATATAAGCACATTTCATGAAACTAATTATTGATTTCTTTTTTCTCTTCCTTACAACATACCCAAATCGAATTCAAATTAAAAGAAATATTTCAGTTTAACGTCCCATAACTATGCCCTTCAAGCTAAGGGAGACGGAAGGAGGATGATGCAATGAAAACAAAAGTAACGAAAAAAAACTAGATAAATCTGTCTTTCTGCGAAGACTACTGAAGAATCAGTAAGCAAGAGGGTGAAAATTGCAACATCGCTTTCTTTTTCAGCAGGTCAACTGGCAGGCCACCCTCAACTGGAAAGACATGTTCAATTATCCCTCCCATGTAACAAAGAAACACGCGGTTTCCTTCAATTGTGTTCCGCTTCCTTTGTAGCCGCGTGGGGACGATTTGAGCGATTTTACTATACCTAGTGCCTGGCGAAGGGATTTTCCCTAAAACGCTCACACTTACAAAAGTATCTCATACAGATGATCTTCATCCGGGACATCACATTAATAAACCTTTTGAAAAGAGCCAAATTTTCAATTCCTTGTAGCTCTGTTCCTACTTGTTAAAAATACGTCATGTCGCGATAATAATATTCGACACTAGAATGCTTTCGATGTGCATTGACACGTCCATCTACCTTGCGTTATTACTGTTGTAGAGGCCTCCGAAATTTAAATGATTATGAATGTTTGTGATACTGTAGCGTCCTTAGTATGGATAACTGTAATAATGGATCACAAATATGGTGTTGTAGGTTTTCGTTTAAGTTGTAGACTTGAAACATACGAGGAATATCCAGAAGGTAACAGACGTTTTGAAACAAAAAAGTAACAGAATAAACCAAAATTTCTAAAAGTAACCTATTTAAATATAATAGATTACTCAAAATAAATACATCACTTCCTCACAGGTTTCAAAATTATATTTTTAAGTACAGGAAAATATACAGAAGAGTAATTAAAACAGCTAAATTACTATCAAATAGCTCCACAATACTTAATTCTACTAATAAAGCTAAAACTATGTGGAAAATCTTAAATGGTGGAACAAACAACAAAAAGAGCGACTTTGAGTATGTTAAAGTTGGAGACGAAATTATTAAAGAACCTAAGCAGATTGCAGATGTCTTCAATGATTATTTTCTAGATAGTGTACCATTACCTGACCCCATACAAGCGAGTTATGACGACTCGATGAAATTTCCAATGCATTCACATACGATTTTTTTAATTCCAGCAACAGTAGAGGAGTTGTGGAAAATATTGAGTAGGATGTCTAATTCGGGATCTTCAGGTTTTGATGAAGTTCCAGTGACTGTTATTAAATTTTGTTTTCCTTTCGTTGTAAATCATCTCTGTTATTTAGTAAACCTATCTCTTGAGAAAGGATATTTTCCATCAGTGTTAAAAGTGGCAAAAGTAATTCCTCTCCATAAAAAGGGGAGTATGCATGATGTAGGAAACTATCGCCCAGTCTCCATTCTTTCCACGTTTTCAAAAATTTTTGAATATGTGATGAAGTCACGACTCTGCAATTTTTTGAAGTCATGTAACTTACTATCACCATCACAATATGGCTTCCAAAATAAGAAAAGTATTGAAATAGCCTTGTTTGATTACATGTCCAATATAGCTCTTGAATTAAAAAACAGTAAATATGTTGTTGGTCTATTCATCGACTTATCCAAAGCTTTTGATACAATTGATCATGCTATTCTTTTAAGCAAGTTGTGTGCTTATGGTATTAGAGGAGTAGCTCACAACTGGTTTCTCTCTTATTTATCCAGTAGGCAACAAGCGGTATAAATATCAAAATTAGCTGCAGATGGGTTTCAAACAACTTGTTCGTCTTTATCAACTGTAATCAGAGGTGTTCCTCAAGGTTCCATTTTGGGTCCTATTCTCTTCCTGATATATATAAATGACTTGTTAGAATTTATGCATCCAGCAAAATGTATTCTATATGCTGATAACATCAGTATGATAATATCAGGAAAATCAATAGAAGTTGAGAGGAAATCTAACATTTTTACGGACAAATTAGTAAAATGGTTAACAGCGAATAGGTTAATTATAAATCATGATAAGTCGATTCTCTTACATTTTCATTTTCCAGGAAAACCGTGTATATCACCTAGAATAAAAATATCTTCTAACTTACTCCAATATTCTTGCATAACAAAGCTTTTAAGTGTAATCATAAGTGATGATCTTTCATGGTCTGCTCATATCTCCACTTTAAACAAGAAACTAAGTAGCGTGTGTTTTGCCTTATACAAACTTCAAGGTACTGTATCGAGAGAAGCACTTCTTAGCTTTTACTACGCCAAGTTTAATTCATTAATTAACTTCGGCATAATACACTGGGGATCTGCTGAAAATAGTTTAAGCACTTTCCGATTGCAAAAGAAAGCGATTAGAATAATTTTTGGGTTACCCACAAAATCGACATGTAAAAAGGTTTTCATAGAAGCAAAAATTTTAACACTCCCCAGCTTATACATCTATAAATCTATTCTTTTTACTGTGAAAAACAACCATCTTTTTATCTTTAACAAAAATGTTCATAGCCATAATACAAGACAAGGTAGTGACATATTTGTGATGCATCAAAAATATGCTAATATAAGCAAAACCGTGTACATGACTTGTGTCAGATTGTATAATAAACTTCCTCTGTACTTGAAAAATATGACCAATGTTTCCATTCTTGGTAAGGCTTTATATAATCTACTCACTGAAAAGTGCTATTATACAATTAAAGAATATTTAAATGACTCATTAACTGAAGAGTTGGTAACAGATACTTACCCGTGAGTACATGCCTGGTGTGGTACAAACAGTTACCTAATTAGATGTAAATTGTTCATGTTTTTATACTTAATATACCCTATTTATGTGGTTTTGTATTTTAGAAAGATGCATGATGTATACCTCTGGTACTTGACAATATTGTATGTTTTTTTTCTTTCTGACAACTGTAATGCTTACATGAGAATTTCTCATGGTTTGTAAGCTAATGAAACAGGCAAATAAATGAGTGAATGGATGAATATACATTTGAAAGGTACACTCTTAAGCTATTTTTCAACATAACCGCCATGCAGTTCGGCGTTAGTATCAAAGCGTTGTGTAGCGAGCCATGTCTTCATCGCTGGGAAAAAGTGATAGTCGCTCGGCGCTAAATTCGGGCTATATGGTGGGCGATCGAACACCTTTCATCCAAAACCATCCAAGAGCTCTCGGGTGCGCTTGGCTGTGTGTTGGACGTGCGTTGTCACATCCACACTTCGGCCTTCACTCGTTATTCCATGTCTGTACACTTCACACTGTTTGCGATGGATTTCAATTGGCTTGTTTTTTTTTTTTTTTTTTTCAACAAAAACCTAATCACAGAACGCACTTCACAAGAGGCGGGATTTTATGTTGCAGCGCACATTGGAACACATCATAGAAAGCACAGTAAGAGCGTCTCAGTCCTCACGCTACCACAGTTGAATGCACACAGTGTGGCAACGTTCTGACACCAAGATGGCGACTCTAGCCCTGCCCACTGCCGCGATAGGTCAAAACGTACGGGACTTTCTGGATAGCCCTCGTGCAATGACCTGAAATGGTGTTGGTAACCCCTTCCCCCCCCCAAAAAAAAGTTTATGTTGGATTAGTAACACTATTAATATTGTGGTGTTGCAGAGTAGTCAAACAACGTCCTCCTGTCGATATTAACACGTTACAAAATTTCATCGAGTTTTATCTATTAGTTTAAAAGTTACAAGGGTATTTCGAAAGAAATGATCCACCCTGTATATGGATATGAATATATATTTAATAAATAGATCTCGTACCTTACCATTTGGACAATGTAGCTTGAGTTATAGTATTTTATTTCCGGATAGTTCCTTGCCTAATTCTGTTTTGACTTACTGTTCTAACCCACTTTTATCGCTTATGTTCTCTTTCCAGTCTTTGTTCTTCGTAATACTAATTTCCCTTCTTGTTAAAGATATGGTAGGAGACCCTCTTTGATATTTTTTCATATACTTCTTTGGTAATTTCTGTACAGACGGTGTTGGATCACATGCCAATCCTATGCTTAACTGTGTTACCAAATGATATAAACAGCAAGAATTTATTTCCATGACTTTGAAGATGAAGAAAAAATCAAAACAAAAACGAATAATTGTGTATCACATGTAATTAATGAAATAATTCACAAATTTTGCTGTGTCGTAACTGAAGGAGTCAAAATTATATCCAGTTGTTAATAATTGGGGAAAGATGACCACATCCATTTGTGTTACAGATGTTACGGGGTTCCTACTGGTTAGGAAAAACTAATGGAAAATGGTGTAGATCAGGGAAGCTCAGGGAAAATGACTGGAAATCAGGTTAAAAGAAAAATTAAGAGGCCTAATCACTGCGAAATTAAAATACCGCTAATTTTACTGTAATTATGTCATATCTTCAAATAGAGAAAAGATAATTGAAATGTGGAACAAGAGCTCGCTAGACAATATTATTTTCCATTATTTTGCATGAGATACCGTTATCACGAGTCACCTAGTAGCTTTCCGTTCACTTAGAAATGCGAAAGTAAATGCCGATTTTCTAAATGGCGGGAAATCAAAAGCAGATAAGTGAGTCGTGATAACGGTGTATCATGTAAAATAATATTGTCTAGCGTGCTCTTGTTCCACTTTTCGATTAGCTTTTATCTATTTGAAGATATCACATAATTAATGTAAAATTAGCGGTATTTTAATTTCGTCATGATGGGCCTCTTAAACAGTGCTGAGAAGAGAAAAAGTGAAAACCAGCAGCTTTTCCAAAAAAAAAGTTAGAGAATGAGAAAATGGCGTATGATAGTAGAAACAGACGTAAAGCAAAGGGAGATTACAACTCAAATTTTTGATGACATTAAAAACGAAGTAAGCGATATTTCACAAGTAACAGATCTTAATTGAAACAAAATGTGAATATTTTAGTGTAGCCTTGTCACTTTATTGATGTCATCATATTTAGTGTATGTTTCAGTGTCAGATGTTTGTAGGTAATATAATAATTGCAGTATTGGATAAGTATCATATCTTTATGGATATTTTAAAAGAGCCTTGTCATTATTAAATGAATGTATAAGAAATATCTTATCTTCAGAGTAATTGATTGTCAAAAGTTTGTGGGTAGATATTAATGATCACAGTATGGGACGTTGCTCAGATTTTTATGGGAGGTAAGTGGAGTATACGTATGAACAATTATTAGTATTTGTCTCTATAGAAAAATGTTTTCATATATAAATATTTACCGTTATTTATTCCTTATTTATATGTCAACATCATCTGACACCTATCATGAAAGTCAGGGAATTTCCTGCCAAAGGTTAGGGAAAGTCAGGGAGAAGTCAGGGAAATAGATTTCTCCAGATCAGTAGGAACCCTGATGTAAGGCATTAAATCTTTCATTTATGATATTTTGATCTATCATGAAATACGCATAAGATGCAATAAGATTTAAAAGAAAAAGAAAAAGAAAACAACTTAATTTTCTTATCCAGAAATGGAACTTAATTTTCTTTTTTCAGTCACACTTATACTGACATTTTAAACAGAATACATAGAATCCATTATAACATTTAGATTTATTTCATCGTCACTATGATTACAAACCAGCCGAAAATTTTGTAGAGAAAATTTTGATCATATCATATATTTATGAATGACTATCTTAGATACGAGTTCATGGATGCTTGAATGTGGCCACATTCATAAGATTTTTGTTTATTTTAAAATATATCTTCACATGAGTACCCAAAAATTTGTTGAATATCCTCACTTAGGTACACGGAGAATTGTCTTCGCTTGGGTTGAAAGTGATGTTATCCTCTAGCAGAGGAATGATAGTATTAGTTCGCTACAATGGTCTGTAATTAGAAAGTTAAATTGCAAATTTCAAATACAAGCCTCATGCGTTAAAACACCCAAAAGGCAAACGGTTTTGAGGCACTCCTTACCTTTTCCTCAATGCATCTAAATAAATTTTATAGTTGCGTTTTTTCTTCACAAAATTTACTACACAGCAAGTACGTCTAGAGTGCGTGTAAAAGTTTGAAATTTAAAAAAAAAAAAAAAAAAAAAAAAATCTGTCGACGTATACTACAATATCATCAGTTTGCAAAATGATTTCCAGTTCAAGGCTGTTAATTGAATCTTAGTTCAAGATCGACAATTACTCGGGTGTTTGTTATTTGTGATCTTAAGTAGAAGCATGTAGCACGAACTTTTCATTGCCCATCATTTAGGAAGAGAAGGAAATCATACGACTAAACTACAAATTTATCCCATCTCTTTTGTTCTACAAATAGACAAGTAGAATATTTTACATAGTTACAAGTTATTATTTAGATATGCCGAAGAAGAGCTGAGGAGTGCTTCGGAACCGTTTGCAGATTTTTTTTCTGTTTTAACTTAAGAATTTTTATTTATTGTTGATAAATATATACCCATCGCATAAACCTTCTACGACATCATTTCAGTATATCTCCCCTTCACACTGAACTTTTTTCCAAGTAATTTAATAATACCGCTATCTTGATGAATCGCTTGTCGAAAAAAGTACGAGAAGAAGTCAAAAACTAAAGGGGCTTGCAAGTTCTCGCACTAGAGTTTGGTAACACTGCTAGTATCCAGCGCTGAATTTAGTGTCGTCTGCAACACTTCTATGCAACGTGTCACTCTTATTCCCGCGTTAGTCGTTGGAGTGTAGCAGACGGTTAAACATGGGATGGCAGCTCCATTGTCATTCTGTACCAAAGTGGAAATGAGGGCAATGATTCGCTTTTTGTTTGCGGAAGGTTTTTAAACCTGTGGAAATTATACGTCGAATGCAAGCGCAGTATGGAGACAGCTGTTTATCGCGAAGCAAATTTATGAATAGAAGTTAAGAAATTTAAACGTCAAGTATCAGCTGGTAAGATTATACTAACACTATTCTGGGACGTGGAAGGTGTGATAGCCGTTCATTTCACTCCAAGTGGAGAAAACGATTGTGATGAGTTGCGAACTAAACTGAAACCTGCAATCAGATCCAACCGATACAGAAGTCATTGATGCGGTGCAAAGTTGATTACAGGTGCAACCGAAAAACTTTTTTTTTTTTTTGACGGAATCAAAAAACTTGTGAAACGTTGGGAAAAGTACGTTGAAGTGCAGGGAGATTATGTAGAAAAATAATGTGTATTTCAGTTTTCTATCATTAGAATAAATCGTCGTCAGATTCAACACCGCGTATCTCCAATTTTGGCGAATTTAAGTTTTTGATACCATTAGAATCAGTATAGGATGGCGCATAATCTGGTTAAGTAGTGCACCTATATCATGACAAATGGCTCTGTTATTCCCTCAAAGTAATACCGCTTATATTGAGTCTGAAGCTAGTTTTTAAACATTTTTTTGTCTCTCCTGTAAAACTGGTGAAATGTTACTTACGCGGTATGGAATCTTAGAGGACGAAATGTACCTTTTCTCGAAAGTCCTTTACTTTTTGACTTCCCTTCGTAAATAGATCAGCTGAGAACTGTCTCATGGAACATAGTTAGGATCACAGAGAAATCCTAAAAATTGAACTAAGATCCTCACCATCCATAGTATAAATTTTCATCCACAAAAGTTTTTAGTAACGATTAACGCATCATCTTCTAGTCCGTCTATGTTCTTTTAGTTTATATCATGGAACCACAACCTCTACCCCTGGCACAATTTTAGTTTTTCGTTTCAGTTTGACTCTACCTGATCTCTTCTAATTGTTATCATTGTTTCTGGTTCAAATCACAGAATATTGACCATTCGACTGTTTGTATTTAATACAGTCAGTCTTTTCATAAGACGTTAGAGCTCGGCTAATAATTTTCGAGTTGAATTTTTGATATCCCTCAATCCAGATCATTCACTAGAAGAAATTGTATTATTAAGTATCTTTTAATTTGGTTACTTGTGATTTTCATTTTACATGAACTTATTGTTCGTCTTCATCATTTTACAGGTTAATCTTTTAGAAGCACACTGATTCAAAAACTGCTGAAATTATAATATATATAAAGCAATTAAAGCATTTTTAAGCGAAAGTGTAACTTTATACTCAGTAAAAATGATCAATATTATGCATATATTGATATAGACAAAATATATTCATTTTAGCTGTATTCACATATTTCACAGTATATATAACTTACACAATGACCCGGGATGATAACTGCGGGCACATTTTCATTTCAATGTTCAATTTTCTTGACTACTACAATTAAAACGAATATTAATCACATATGAGGCACGTTCAAAAAATAAGTGTACTAGATTTTTGTAGGTTTCAAAAAAAATCAAAATAAAACTTTTACATGCTTACATTAGTACATATGTAAACTATTTTTCCATGTAGTCTCCATCCTTCTCGATGCACTTAGTGAGATGAGGGATCAATTTTTTTTATGCCTTAGTCAAAGAAGTCTGCCGCCACCTCTTTTGTCCAATTCTTCATCTCCACCTTCACTTCCTCGTCAGTTGAAATTTTTTCCCATCCATGTATATCTTCAGGGAGGTGAACAAATAATAGTCTGAAGTGCGTATATCAGTCAAAATCGGCGGTCTTCCACTCCTTTGGTTATCCTGCACATCACTACGACGTTTTTAAATTTACCACACCACTTAAACTCACTCGCACGATTCATAATTCCTTTGCAATGAACTGATTTCGTCTCGTTAAAAACTTCAGACGAAAATTTTCCTTTCACAACGAGATAAGGGATAACACTGCGAATCTCGCACTTGGTGACAGATTTTATCGACATCTTTCACGGGAGACGTTACTGTGGTCAGTTTTGGTCGTACTAACGCGTGATTGGACTCGCTGGAAAGGATAGAAACTAACCTACATGACAGTGTGACCAACATAGCAATAACAAATTCCCTCTGTTCGCGAGGGCACTAGTACATTTATTATGTGGACGTACCTCATAATTACATATTACGCATTGATGAAACACTTCCTGCGTACTGTAAGTAACCTTTAGCTTAGTCTTTCTGTGAAAGTTGTCCTAGGTTCGATTCTGGTAGTGAATAAATGTAGTTTGAATCTTCAGTCAAACTATGGGTTCAAGTTATATATGGTCTCGGCATTGAAAAGGGATGTGAAAATCTAGTACGACAAGATATATAACATGTACGTCAATGGTTTTATCTCGGGACGCACAGTTTTTCAATATTTCAAGGCAGTTAGTTGACTATTAAAACTATTTTTTAAAGAAGTACGAAGGGCAAAAAGTTCCCGGAATGTTGTAGTTTTGGCATTTATGATGCAATCACCATGAATCTTATACAGTACAGTCTTTAAGTTACCTAATAACGAATCTAACAAGTGTCAACGCGTCTTAGTAGGCAGTGTACGAATACGATGTAGCTGAACGGAAGTGTGTAGTGATCAGTTGGTGCAATAATAGAATAGAATAGAATAGAATATTTTACTGTCATTGAGCTTTACAAGCAATAGACAACGTCTGAATGAGATATACATATAGATACAGATATATATATATATATATATATATATATATATATATATATATATATATATATATATATATATATATATATATATATATATATATATATATATATAAAATAATCATTACACACAGACAATCAGTTATTGGTTAATATAATGAACAACCTAATAATATTTGAAATAAAGTGACACTACAAATTAGGACACAATGTCTTGACATTCACTAAGCTCTTGAATCGAGTAAAATGGATTCGTTATCAACCAATCATATAACTTTTTCTTATAGACCTTAAATGGCAGCTGCTGTATGGAGGATGTTAGTTTATTATACAGCTTTGGTCCTATAACTAAACAATTTCACAGATCGCCACAGACCACCGTTCAACCATCAAGTTCATGTGCAAATGGGGGGAAATTTGATACAGAGACTCTGATAATCTTAAAAATAGTGTAGTACCAAGGAATGTTTGGCCTAAAAATGCTAAAAATGGGCTAAGATAAAAATGAGCCTTGAAGGTACATGTCAAATAAGAGATCAAAACGAACGCGACGCCCGAACTTCGGAAGATACCAAAAGAGGACTTTCACCGGCGTTTCCATCAATCGCAGGATAATTGAAAGAAGTGTGTATGTTCCGAAGGTCCTTATTTTGAAGGCGATTAAGTAAATATGTACTTATATTGTGGTGATAAAGAGCTATAACAATGTACCGGGAACATTTTGACTGCACCTCGTATCTACCTTTCTTTCAAATCCAGCTTAGAAACTCGACCCGTATTCACATCCTCTCAAAAAAAAAAAAAAAAAAAAAAAAAAAAAAAAGTTCTCTAAATAATTACAGTTATAGTAACACAATGTACTTTTCCATTTATCTGCCGAAAGAACGGATTTATAGAAGTCAGGATTTAACTTTTAACAAATACGTAAAATTCAAGACAATCTCCATTGAAGTCTTATAGCAAATATGATTTTATTTATTTATTTATTTACTTTAACAGTACCTTGTGAATCACACTCAGATACTTTCCATGATATAAAACACTGTTCAATTATTCATCAGGTACCCGTTTTTATCACTTTACAATGATGTATGATCCTTGCTTTAGAAACATTTTGTTCTTATCTTTGTACCTATTTTTCCTGCCTGATGAAGTTCAATAGTATTGGGCGAAAACTTAAGAAAGTTTCTTTTCACAATTTATTCATGGATATTTATTTATAATAAAAAAACGAGGGGGGGGGGGGAACAAACTTTCGTTGTATCGAACAAATAATGGCTATACTTTTGTTGCAAGAGACCATAGAATAATCCTTATTATTTATTATATTTTTTCATCTAATCAACAAAATTCAGTTTATGCAGACTATGTATCGGAACCTTCCGAAAAGAAAATTGTTTATTCTCCCTTATAGCTGTTTAGTCACATGTGCTTCAAATACCAAACGAAAAGGAAATCACCTCGCAAAAAAAAAAACAATAAATAAATTTATTATTACAAGTTATGTTAGCTAATGATCGTACAAATATATGATACTAAAATAGATTTCGTGTCTAACCTGTAGCGATAACTTCCTCGAGAACCATCCTTACTTGGCAATACATCTCCCCTCCTCCTCGAGAACCATCCTTACTTGGCAGTACATCTTCCCTCCTTCTTTCTCAACCGGGCTGGGGACCGGCTACGGCGAAGTTAAAAATGTACTGCGGCCACTCCTACAGTATTCCTAAAAAAAAGTGTATACACATTAATTTATCAGTTAATAATATTTATAATAATAAAGGTAAAATATTAAAGATCAAAAATTATCATTAAATGTTTTATATTTGACTGGTTTAAGATTAAATATGTAAAAATACTTTTAATTTCAATATATTATTGATTTGCCACGAATTAATTTGCAATTTTAATGAAAATATTATTTGATTATTAAACAAATTGCGGACAGAATTGGTATTAGGTCATCATGTGCTAGAAAAATTAACAATAGAATGGGGGAGAAGTTTTTGGGAGGAGATCAGGCAGAGATTATATTTAAAGGTACCTGCACAGCATTCACCCTTATCACAAAGAAAGTAAATAGGATGTTAACTACTCGACTCGAAGTCTGAATTTTTCTATCACAATAACTGCGAAATCACAAGTTATTTTTTTCACTCCTTTCTTCGGTTTCTATCTGTAATTATGAGGTCGCTCTTCTTGTTGTGTTAAAACTGTTGGAATGCGCTTCTGTAATGGTTCAGTGACAAGTTACGAACGAGTTATGTGATAATGCTTACATATTGATGGCAGTTTATTACTTTGCATTAATGAATTAGAGATTGTTAAAGTATAGTGTTTGTGTGATCGCCTAAATAATGTTTCCGTACCACGAACAGTGAGTATTCGTAAAGTAACAAGGTACACAATGCAATTCACAAGGGGTTACTGGACGCTTGCAATGATCCAGTTTCACCGTACCACACTAGGTTGACAAGAGCATTTTAAAGTGACCATAAATCAGCAGCTTAACAACGCTGCGGATGGTACCCTCCTAATACAACATACCCATATTACCTGGACGTACTTTGCTGGAAAATGGCCAGTGATTGAGGTTTAAAAATTAGAAACATTTCATCATCAACTGTATATCAGATGTTAACATGTGTAAAACATTAGCGAAATGGATGTAATATCAACTTACCAACATGCAGAAAGTGACACAGATTGGAATGTACACGTATTCACCAGGAAAGCTATAGAAAGATGTATGAAGCATTCATTTGTCGTCTGACTGCAATGATGAAGTGCAAGTTAGATCCCAGAAACTTGAAGTGGCAATTAAATGAATGATGTCACCTTCCTTCGCCACGCCCAAAGAAACTGAAATAAGAGAAACACCACGCACACGGTATTTGTCCATCACAAAGCTCAATTGGCGCGAACTGTGATCGAACCAAGGACCCCATGCACCAGAGATAAACGCTTTACCACTGAGCCGCCACGGCCCCAATTTTTCGATCGAGTTTTTTCTATATTTTAGTTTTATTTACTCATTATTCTGGCCAAAAGTATAAGGCAGATTCTTTTTTGCTTTGTTATGTTAAATATTAAGGTCATTTAGGGAAAAGAATAAACTTAAAGCAACAGCAATTATATTTTATGAATAATTTTCTGACTATTGTTCACTTTCAAAACTACAAACATATATTCAGAAAACAATATTTTAAAAACTTCAAATTAAAGCGTTTTTCTTTCTTTTCTTTTCTTTCTTTCTTTTTCTTTTATTTTCTTTTTTTCTTTTTTTGGTAACTAAGCCCAGAATTTAATGAAGGCAGAAACATTACTTTCAACAAATAATTTTATCAACAGAAACATGAAGTTCATGTTACACGTGCAGCATGAATGTTCTAACTGCTATAAAACGATGAATTTCAAATTGCTTTTTGTCACATAATTATCAAGTTCTTGAGATATTTCAACTTTTCCTATATTAATCTGCAAATTTTGAAGTATATATTTTTGTCTTTTATGATTTTTTAGTTTATTGATAACCATATCATTAAAAATTATTGAATTAATTAATTAATTATACTTTTAAAGCGACTGTTGCTTTTTACTTCTCGTAAACATAGTTTCATCTTCATAGAACCTGGTTTTCAAATCATTACTACAAGACTAAAGTGTTAATGTATGCTTGATTTATGAATCCATTTATTTACTTTTTTCTAAAAAAAAAAAAAAAAAAAAAAAAGTACAATGAGGGAGCAAATAACTTCATCAGACTCTCTATTTGCGATTTTTTCTGATCATGTCCAAACTATGATTATCTTGAAGGACACTGTTGGTCAAGGAGCTTTTCTAACACCCAGTTTCGGAGATTTGAGTGAAACTACGAATTATGTTAGTCTATAGGATTTCTACGATCCGTATCAGACAAGTTTCACTCAGAAAGTATGTCACCTAGCATAGGGAGAATTCACTTTTTTTTTTAATCTATCTATCTATGCCCTCCACTCTCCCCTGCCTTGCGCTGCCTTAGCGTCTTACTGGCAGACGCTTCTGTTCGTAATTCTTCCCTAATCTACTCTTATAATCTCTCTGATGCTTTGTCACTGCCTTTTTGCACTTTTTCCTCAGTCAATATCGGATGAGATTAATTTTATGTATCCTAGGAATATAAAGAATCTAAACTCTTTAGGGATAGGTATCAAACTGAACCTGGTCTTTCACAAAGAATTGATTGTTGAGAATTTTACGTGCCTCTTACACAAACGACTTATCTGACGGTCCCTTTCTTCATAATAAATGTTAGAGTGATAATTCTTTCTCTTTTTGCTGTTTTAAATAGCAAAATTACTTAAGGTAAAGAAAAAAATTAAGAATGACAATAGCAACAGGATTATAATTTTTTTTTAAATGTAACAGATTTATAGATAATCAAACTTCTAAGGAAGTAATCCAGTGCTAGCTGCTAATCAACTTCCTCCCCCTCCCCAAATTATATTTCTCAGGTACATTTAATATTTTAGGGTTCGGTCGTGTAAAATTCAGTGTGAAATTCTGTCGTCCATTAAAAACACCCTCTTCATTATTTTCATTATATTTTTTTTTTATTTTTATTTATTTATTTATTTAATTTTTTTTACCTGCGAGAGTCATGAGTGAACTATATATAACCTTCACACAGATTGTCGTAAAATTTTATGATCTAGCAAGACAGAAGATAACGAATTATTATTATTATTATTATTATTATTATTATTATTATTATTATTATTATTATTATTATTATTTGGTCTTTTGTGCAGCAGTATAAATATAAACGAGAAGCTTATAAAGGAAGGGACGTGATTAGTTCTTCGTCTATAATTAAATAATTAATGGACTAATTCTTTCGCTTGATGAATGATTAAATATTTTCGTAAATTGAATGTCTATGTTCAAACTATATCCCACTACAAGTTTAGCATTTCATTTGTTAACCTCATTAAATTACATGTTCTCTGATACTAGATTTAGAACTGTTAAGAAAATGAACCAAGATGAAACAAGTTCCCTGACAGAGAGAATATACCATTTTAATACTTTAAAATATACTCTTTACACACTTAGAAGTTCATCCTTACGCCAGGTTTCGTACATATGTGTTGTTGAAGTGTAAAACAGTTTGATGTTGTCTTAACGAAAAACAAAATGCAAAATATATAAAGAGAGGATATTTATTTTATTCTTGTTTTATTTTATTTTAACTTATTTTATTTTATTTTTATTTATTTATTTTTTATTTTTATTTTATTTTATTTTTTATTTATTTATTTATTTTGAAAATAGACTAACACGAGTCATTTAATTTTGTGTTGAGTTGACCACATCACATCAAACTCGTCCAAGCTTTAACGATGACGTAAAAACTTCTTAGAGTGAAATGGTGATAGATTTTAGCTGAAATGCATAATATCCAGCAAGATTTTAAATGTAATGGCATTCAGCGATGAAGCCACTTTTCATACAAGTGACCTTACAAACTGACGTAACATGATTTGAGATTTTGAGATTTTTGAACTTTTAATTTATTAGTCTGCAAATAATGAAGTGTACATTTTTGTCTTTTATAATTTGTTAGTTTATTGATAATAATATCATTAAACATTACTGAATAAATTAATGATATTTTTGAAGCAACTGTTGCATTTTACTTTTCGTAAACATTGTTAGTTCTGTTACCTTGGAGGTGTAAACTTGATAATCTAAAGTTGTAAAGTTAATGGTTGTTGAAGTACGTATACATTTTTTAGGACACTACTTACTAGATAAATACTATCTACGTAGGTTGATCAATAAAGACTGATCATCTGTGTGTATAAGATGAACACACCAGCAAGGCACAGAAAACGAAACACGTCTGTGTAGTGGGAGAAGTGACGAATAGATCAAGCAAGTTTGAAGGCCATGACGTCAGGAATGTGACCTTGGGAACCGTTCAAGCACACGTAGTTTCAGTTTCGCATAAGGCAACATATAAGTGACACGCGAAGAACAGTACAGTGCATTGAAATTCTGTTTTATCTTTATGACCCTGAATGCAAGCAGCAGAGTTCTGTGTAGAGGTTTCCTTCACCACCAGCACCCAAGAAAACGAGAGTGTTTGCTTCTACTGAAAAAGTTATGATCAATTCATTTTTCGATAATCGAGGCATGGTGTAACTACATGTCCCACCACATACATATGTCACGGGAATGTATTATAAGGGTATATTGAAAACTCTCCAAGGTCACATTCATCGGAAACGACCACATTTGGAAGAAACAGGATGGATACTACACCATGATATCACTAGGCCCCATATTGCCAATATTGTTACTGACTATCTTGCAAGGATCAAGTTCCGTGTGTACCCCATCCTCCATATAGCCCTGATTTAGCCCCTTGTGATTTTTTTTCCAACTTTGAAGAAACATCTACGAGGACGGCGTTTCGCATCGTCAGGAGCAATGGTGAAAGGAGTTGAGGCGATTTTGAAGGATCTGTCCAAAAATTACTTTCAGAATGTCTTTGATGACTGGCAAAAACGCTGCGACAAGAGCATTGCATGTAATGGGGACTCTTGAAAAAGACCATCAACATTTGGAGGATTAGTACAAGTAATTATGTTTTATTCATTTAAGATAATTATTTATTGATCATCCCTCGTACTAAGTAATACTTTAATATTTAATATATACTACTATAATATTTAAAATATAATACTGTGCTATTTAAAAATAATTTAAAAGGTTTTCATGAGAGAATATCACACAACGGAAGCATAGTTTGGGTTTCAAAATATGGATGTCTTCAAGGGTTCAATTCATATTTGAAGAGTTATGATCGATAAAATATACAAGTTTAAGCAAACAACCCTGTAAGTCACTGAAAGAGAGCGAAAAATTAGTTGATCGTCTTGGTAATGTCATTTCGTCATTTTGACAATTTTGTCGTGACATCAGAACGAAATTTTTTCGAGATTCTCACAAAAGGATATCATAAGACTTTAAGTTTAGAAGAATCAATTCGGTTTTTCGTAATAAGTGTCATTACATTAAACTAAATTTAAAAAAAAAAAAAAAAAAAAAAAAAAAAAAACTCCAAACTTCCCACAGTAAGAAACAAAAATTACGGAAGAACATGGAACTACTCAGCATTTCGCTGAAAGAACTAACGTTAGTTCCAAGTCCTTTCTCACAGTATCAGTAGTAGGCAAATGATATAATAGAAATCTCAGTATTGCTTAAAAGTAATTGAAAGTAAATATATTTCGGAACACGTAGTACGTTGTAAACATTTTTTTTTTTTTTTTTTACTTTTTATTTATTGATTTACATTTTTAAGATTCCAAAGCACTAGGGGAAGGCGTTGTAACTTTGAAACAATGTACCTTTGAACACTTGTGCTTTTCTCGAATTCAGAGCTATCTAGGTGCAGTGATTAAAATTCGTTTCAAAGAGTAAATTAAAAAAAGCACTACAAATGTGTTTGGCTGTTGTTGAATGAGTATTGTGCCGAGTAATGATCCTTTTAATTTTTTCACCCTCAAAACGAAGATTTTTTGTAGTTACCTTTTGAGTTTTTTGCTCTTCGGTTTTCGCGACTTGTGATATTTATTTGTCCAAACTTGGGGTAGAATCATTGGTGAAAACAGTAATATTTTTATTTTTAACTTCTGTTCAATATTTAAGCTAGTGGAGAATTTTTTTCGTAATGGTGACCCTCTTGTATCTATGAACATTAATGCATCGTGTACCTTTGAACGATAAATAATACTCTTTAAAGCTACACAATGTAAGTAGTTAAAACAATTTATATATTTTATATAGGTTAGGTTAGGATATAAAGTTATTAATCATGATTTTAAGTAGTTTGTAAATATTCGCTTATTGTATAACATATAAGGTTATGTTGTATATGCTCAACATTATTGTTCACAAGTTTATGTTAGAACTGCTCTTCAATTTTTAATTTAATTAATAAAATTTCAATTCTGGGGAACTTTTTATAGCTAAACCTTTTATTGCAATTTATAACTAGTAAAATTTGTGGCTTCTTTTTATATTATTGCCACGGAAACGTAATTATCACTTTGTTCAAAGGTACAAGAGGGTCTGTTCAATGGTACATGACCATAATGTACCTGTGAACAAAACGGATATATTCTTATTATATCCTATGAAAGCTACTGTAATTATGTAACACCTTTAAAAATCACCCTATCTGGTAGCAAAGAGATGGCATTTCAAATATACGACAAAAATTGGGTGAAAAGTGTTGAATATTAGCACCAAAAGTTCGAAAACTCTAAAAGTGTTCACAGGTACAACGCCTTCCCCTATAGTTAGGGTGCTACTCCGTAATATACTGACGAAGTATTTACTAGACAAGTCATGGGCAAACTCTGAAAGTCCTATCCACCCGTAAAATAATTTCTAATATAACGAATGAAAGCATGATTGTAAGTTTTAATGGTTCGCGGAAAGTATTTTCTGTCTTCTTTAGCTCCCTCCTAAACAAGTTCGCCTATCACTGTACTAGACAATATAAACATTTATATGTTTCGAGCAATTCTTCGGCAAAATTAAAGAAGTGTGTAATCATCGAAGCTTAACGTACAATTAACGTTACATTTAAGCAACGTTTAATCGTAGATTTAAGATTATAAAAATATCTTCACAAAGTGCCTGTTAACAGTAAACAGAATTTCTACAAACTCGAACAAAATTATGTCTTTATAAAAATCTTCGTTTAAAGATTTTTGCGACAATATGACGAGAAGAATAAGATCGAAGCGCAAGGAATATACATTATCATATTAACAAGTTTTTTGATAACATTCTTTACCGCGCTCAAGAAAATGAAATGAAATGAAATTTTTGAGTTTTACGTCCCACGGTTATGCTGGTTAGGCTAAAGGAGATGCTGATGATTAGAACTGAATGAAATAGTGAAATGAAGAAAGTGAGAGGAAACGGGAGAACCCAGAGAAAACCAAGGCACACGGTGTTTGTCCACCACAATTGCGCACAAGAAATAATGTAAGATAAAATTCTAGGACGTGAGAAAAATAGCACATTCGTTGCTGAAATCCACTGAGGAAGGAGTCAGGGAACACCGAAACAGTTCAGTGAATATTACATTAAATATTGGGCGCAGTAAATAAAAAATTCATTTACAAATTATTATAAACATGCATTAGTTGAAATCCTTAAATAATCATATTTAGGAATAGTTACTGTGAATTTACGTTCATAGTTGAAGAAATTTGATCTACAATTTGTAATTGTAGCGAAGTTTCGAGTTTTTTTTTTTTTTTTTTTTTTTTGTGACATTTTACACAAACAAGAATAATTGTGTTCTTTCATATTGTTATAATTTAGTAGATTTATTTAATTTTGCACACGGCATGAACTTACATTTTGTAAGTCACAATCCAGAGAAAGCAAAGTTTATCTTCCTAGAACTTGGTTTTCCAATCATTACTACAAGACTTAAATGTTAATGTATGCTTGATTTCTATTTATTATGACTAGTACATTGATTTTATAAATCCATTCATTTATTTTTTTCGAAAACAAAGAAAGGTACAATGAGGGAGCAACCAACTTCATTAACCTCTTTATTTATGATTTTTCTGACCATGTCTAAACTTTGATTATCTTGAAGGATATTGTTAGTCAAGGAGCTTTTTTAACATCCAGTTTCGGAGATTTGAGTGGAACTACGAAATATGTTAGTTTGATCGCAAGCTACTAGTAGCTCTCGGGGACATTTTCGGTAGATCACGCTCACGCTCCGGTTGCCTAGCGTTGATTCCTCCACTGTGCTGACCTTAACGACAGGGAGTGCTGACGACTACTGCTTGTTTCTCCCTCACAACTGACATTGCCAGCCTCATCTCACAGTTGATTGTATATGTGTGGGGTTGCGCACGTTATGTTCTTCGTGTGTATATTAGACATTTGCTAATTTACTAGAAATGTAAGTTTACAAGCAATAAACAAATGTAAGATTTTTTTAAATAGTTGGTAGTTCTTTTGGTTGGTAGCTCACAGTAGGATTAAAAAACTGTACGGTAGCTCAAAAGTTTCATAAGTTGAGCGACCTCTGGTATATAGGATTTCTACCATCCATATCAGACAAGTTTCACTCAGAAAGTATGTCACCTAGCATAGGGAGAATTCAGTTTTTTTTAAATCTATCTATCTATGCCCTCCACTCACCCCTGCCTTGCGCTGCCTTAGCGTCTTACTGGCAGACACTTCTGTTCGTAATTATTCCCTAATCCTATTCTCCCCTAATCCTATAATCTCCCTGATGCTTTGTCACTGTCTTTTTGAATATTTCTTCCCGAGTCAATATCAGATGGGAGAATTCATCTTATGTATTCTAGGAATACAAACAATCTAAACATTTTACCGATAAATATCAAATAAACCTGGTCTTTTAAAGAGAACCGGTTATAGAGAATTTAAAGTCCCTCTTCATGAACGGTTTATCTGACTGTCCCTTTCTTTTTAATAAATGTTACACGGAGTGACAATTCTTTCAATTTTTACTGTTCTAAATAACAAATTAATTATTTAAGAAAAAGAACAAATTAAGAATGACAATAGTAATAGGATTAGAATTTAAAAAAAAAAAAAAAAGTGTAACAAATTTATGGATAATCGAACTCCTAATGGCAGGACAAATGATCCACTGCTAACCGCACAATTAACATCCTCTCCCTCCCCCAAATTACAATTCTCAGCTACATTTAATATTTTAGGATTCAATCGTGTAAAATTCAGTGTAAAAATCTGTTGTGCATTAAAGAACCCTCATCATTATTTTAATTTTATTTATTTATTTATTTTAGCTGCGTGAGTCATGTGTGAACTATATATAACCCTCACACAGATTGTCGTAAAATTTTACGATCTAGCAAGACAGAAGATAACGAATTATTATTATTATTATTATTATTATTATTATTATTATTATTATTATTATTATTATTATTATTATTATTATTATTATTATTATTATTATTATTATTATTTGGTCTTTTGTGCAGCAGTATAAATATAAACGAGAAGCTTATAAAGGAAGGGACGTGATTAGTTCTTCGTCTATAATTAAATAATTAATGGACTAATTCTTTCGCTTGATGAATGATTAAATATTTTCGTAAATTGAATGTCTATGTTCAAACTATATCCCACTACAAGTTTAGCATTTCATTTGTTAACCTCATTAAATTACATGTTCTCTGATACTAGATTTAGAACTGTTAAGAAAATGAACCAAGATGAAACAAGTTCCCTGACAGAGAGAATATACCATTTTAATACTTTAAAATATACTCTTTACACACTTAGAAGTTCATCCTTACGCCAGGTTTCGTACATATGTGTTGTTGAAGTGTAAAACAGTTTGATGTTGTCTTAACGAAAAACAAAATGCAAAATATATAAAGAGAGGATATTTATTTTATTCTTGTTTTATTTTATTTTAACTTATTTTATTTTATTTTTATTTATTTATTTTTTATTTTTATTTTATTTTATTTTTTATTTATTTATTTATTTTGAAAATAGACTAACACGAGTCATTTAATTTTGTGTTGAGTTGACCACATCACATCAAACTCGTCCAAGCTTTAACGATGACGTAAAAACTTCTTAGAGTGAAATGGTGATAGATTTTAGCTGAAATGCATAATATCCAGCAAGATTTTAAATGTAATGGCATTCAGCGATGAAGCCACTTTTCATACAAGTGACCTTACAAACTGACGTAACATGATTTGAGATTTTGAGATTTTTGAACTTTTAATTTATTAGTCTGCAAATAATGAAGTGTACATTTTTGTCTTTTATAATTTGTTAGTTTATTGATAATAATATCATTAAACATTACTGAATAAATTAATGATATTTTTGAAGCAACTGTTGCATTTTACTTTTCGTAAACATTGTTAGTTCTGTTACCTTGGAGGTGTAAACTTGATAATCTAAAGTTGTAAAGTTAATGGTTGTTGAAGTACGTATACATTTTTTAGGACACTACTTACTAGATAAATACTATCTACGTAGGTTGATCAATAAAGACTGATCATCTGTGTGTATAAGATGAACACACCAGCAAGGCACAGAAAACGAAACACGTCTGTGTAGTGGGAGAAGTGACGAATAGATCAAGCAAGTTTGAAGGCCATGACGTCAGGAATGTGACCTTGGGAACCGTTCAAGCACACGTAGTTTCAGTTTCGCATAAGGCAACATATAAGTGACACGCGAAGAACAGTACAGTGCATTGAAATTCTGTTTTATCTTTATGACCCTGAATGCAAGCAGCAGAGTTCTGTGTAGAGGTTTCCTTCACCACCAGCACCCAAGAAAACGAGAGTGTTTGCTTCTACTGAAAAAGTTATGATCAATTCATTTTTCGATAATCGAGGCATGGTGTAACTACATGTCCCACCACATACATATGTCACGGGAATGTATTATAAGGGTATATTGAAAACTCTCCAAGGTCACATTCATCGGAAACGACCACATTTGGAAGAAACAGGATGGATACTACACCATGATATCACTAGGCCCCATATTGCCAATATTGTTACTGACTATCTTGCAAGGATCAAGTTCCGTGTGTACCCCATCCTCCATATAGCCCTGATTTAGCCCCTTGTGATTTTTTTTCCAACTTTGAAGAAACATCTACGAGGACGGCGTTTCGCATCGTCAGGAGCAATGGTGAAAGGAGTTGAGGCGATTTTGAAGGATCTGTCCAAAAATTACTTTCAGAATGTCTTTGATGACTGGCAAAAACGCTGCGACAAGAGCATTGCATGTAATGGGGACTCTTGAAAAAGACCATCAACATTTGGAGGATTAGTACAGGTAATTATGTTTTATTCATTTAAGATAATTATTTATTGATCATCCCTCGTACTAAGTAATACTTTAATATTTAATATATACTACTATAATATTTAAAATATAATACTGTGCTATTTAAAAATAATTTAAAAGGTTTTCATGAGAGAATATCACACAACGGAAGCATAGTTTGGGTTTCAAAATATGGATGTCTTCAAGGGTTCAATTCATATTTGAAGAGTTATGATCGATAAAATATACAAGTTTAAGCAAACAACCCTGTAAGTCACTGAAAGAGAGCGAAAAATTAGTTGATCGTCTTGGTAATGTCATTTCGTCATTTTGACAATTTTGTCGTGACATCAGAACGAAATTTTTTCGAGATTCTCACAAAAGGATATCATAAGACTTTAAGTTTAGAAGAATCAATTCGGTTTTTCGTAATAAGTGTCATTACATTAAACTAAATTTAAAAAAAAAAAAAAAAAAAAACTCCAAACTTCCCACAGTAAGAAACAAAAATTACGGAAGAACATGGAACTACTCAGCATTTCGCTGAAAGAACTAACGTTAGTTCCAAGTCCTTTCTCACAGTATCAGTAGTAGGCAAATGATATAATAGAAATCTCAGTATTGCTTAAAAGTAATTGAAAGTAAATATATTTCGGAACACGTAGTACGTTGTAAACATTTTTTTTTTTTTTTTTTTTACTTTTTATTTATTGATTTACATTTTTAAGATTCCAAAGCACTAGGGGAAGGCGTTGTAACTTTGAAACAATGTACCTTTGAACACTTGTGCTTTTCTCGAATTCAGAGCTATCTAGGTGCAGTGATTAAAATTCGTTTCAAAGAGTAAATTAAAAAAAGCACTACAAATGTGTTTGGCTGTTGTTGAATGAGTATTGTGCCGAGTAATGATCCTTTTAATTTTTTCACCCTCAAAACGAAGATTTTTTGTAGTTACCTTTTGAGTTTTTTGCTCTTCGGTTTTCGCGACTTGTGATATTTATTTGTCCAAACTTGGGGTAGAATCATTGGTGAAAACAGTAATATTTTTATTTTTAACTTCTGTTCAATATTTAAGCTAGTGGAGAATTTTTTTCGTAATGGTGACCCTCTTGTATCTATGAACATTAATGCATCGTGTACCTTTGAACGATAAATAATACTCTTTAAAGCTACACAATGTAAGTAGTTAAAACAATTTATATATTTTATATAGGTTAGGTTAGGATATAAAGTTATTAATCATGATTTTAAGTAGTTTGTAAATATTCGCTTATTGTATAACATATAAGGTTATGTTGTATATGCTCAACATTATTGTTCACAAGTTTATGTTAGAACTGCTCTTCAATTTTTAATTTAATTAATAAAATTTCAATTCTGGGGAACTTTTTATAGCTAAACCTTTTATTGCAATTTATAACTAGTAAAATTTGTGGCTTCTTTTTATATTATTGCCACGGAAACGTAATTATCACTTTGTTCAAAGGTACAAGAGGGTCTGTTCAATGGTACATGACCATAATGTACCTGTGAACAAAACGGATATATTCTTATTATATCCTATGAAAGCTACTGTAATTATGTAACACCTTTAAAAATCACCCTATCTGGTAGCAAAGAGATGGCATTTCAAATATACGACAAAAATTGGGTGAAAAGTGTTGAATATTAGCACCAAAAGTTCGAAAACTCTAAAAGTGTTCACAGGTACAACGCCTTCCCCTATAGTTAGGGTGCTACTCCGTAATATGCTGACGAAGTATTTACTAGACAAGTCATGGGCAAACTCTGAAAGTCCTATCCACCCGTAAAATAATTTCTAATATAACGAATGAAAGCATGATTGTAAGTTTTAATGGTTCGCGGAAAGTATTTTCTGTCTTCTTTAGCTCCCTCCTAAACAAGTTCGCCTATCACTGTACTAGACAATATAAACATTTATATGTTTCGAGCAATTCTTCGGCAAAATTAAAGAAGTGTGTAATCATCGAAGCTTAACGTACAATTAACGTTACATTTAAGCAACGTTTAATCGTAGATTTAAGATTATAAAAATATCTTCACAAAGTGCCTGTTAACAGTAAACAGAATTTCTACAAACTCGAACAAAATTATGTCTTTATAAAAATCTTCGTTTAAAGATTTTTGCGACAATATGACGAGAAGAATAAGATCGAAGCGCAAGGAATATACATTATCATATTAACAAGTTTTTTGATAACATTCTTTACCGCGCTCAAGAAAATGAAATGAAATGAAATTTTTGAGTTTTACGTCCCACGGTTATGCTGGTTAGGCTAAAGGAGATGCTGATGATTAGAACTGAATGAAATAGTGAAATGAAGAAAGTGGGAGGAAACGGGAGAACCCAGAGAAAACCAAGGCACACGGTGTTTGTCCACCACAATTGCGCACAAGAAATAATGTAAGATAAAATTCTAGGACGTGAGAAAAATAGCACATTCGTTGCTGAAATCCACTGAGGAAGGAGTCAGGGAACACCGAAACAGTTCAGTGAATATTACATTAAATATTGGGCGCAGTAAATAAAAAATTCATTTACAAATTATTATAAACATGCATTAGTTGAAATCCTTAAATAATCATATTTAGGAATAGTTACTGTGAATTTACGTTCATAGTTGAAGAAATTTGATCTACAATTTGTAATTGTAGCGAAGTTTCGAGTTTTTTTTTTTTTTGTGACATTTTACACAAACAAGAATAATTGTGTTCTTTCATATTGTTATAATTTAGTAGATTTATTTAATTTTGCACACGGCATGAACTTACATTTTGTAAGTCACAATCCAGAGAAAGCAAAGTTTATCTTCCTAGAACTTGGTTTTCCAATCATTACTACAAGACTTAAATGTTAATGTATGCTTGATTTCTATTTATTATGACTAGTACATTGATTTTATAAATCCATTCATTTATTTTTTTCGAAAACAAAGAAAGGTACAATGAGGGAGCAACCAACTTCATTAACCTCTTTATTTATGATTTTTCTGACCATGTCTAAACTTTGATTATCTTGAAGGATATTGTTAGTCAAGGAGCTTTTTTAACATCCAGTTTCGGAGATTTGAGTGGAACTACGAAATATGTTAGTTTGATCGCAAGCTACTAGTAGCTCTCGGGGACATTTTCGGTAGATCACGCTCACGCTCCGGTTGCCTAGCGTTGATTCCTCCACTGTGCTGACCTTAACGACAGGGAGTGCTGACGACTACTGCTTGTTTCTCCCTCACAACTGACATTGCCAGCCTCATCTCACAGTTGATTGTATATGTGTGGGGTTGCGCACGTTATGTTCTTCGTGTGTATATTAGACATTTGCTAATTTACTAGAAATGTAAGTTTACAAGCAATAAACAAATGTAAGATTTTTTTAAATAGTTGGTAGTTCTTTTGGTTGGTAGCTCACAGTAGGATTAAAAAACTGTACGGTAGCTCAAAAGTTTCATAAGTTGAGCGACCTCTGGTATATAGGATTTCTACCATCCATATCAGACAAGTTTCACTCAGAAAGTATGTCACCTAGCATAGGGAGAATTCAGTTTTTTTTAAATCTATCTATCTATGCCCTCCACTCACCCCTGCCTTGCGCTGCCTTAGCGTCTTACTGGCAGACACTTCTGTTCGTAATTATTCCCTAATCCTATTCTCCCCTAATCCTATAATCTCCCTGATGCTTTGTCACTGTCTTTTTGAATATTTCTTCCCGAGTCAATATCAGATGGGAGAATTCATCTTATGTATTCTAGGAATACAAACAATCTAAACATTTTACCGATAAATATCAAATAAACCTGGTCTTTTAAAGAGAACCGGTTATTGAGAATTTAAAGTCCCTCTTCATGAACGGTTTATCTGACTGTCCCTTTCTTTTTAATAAATGTTACACGGAGTGACAATTCTTTCAATTTTTACTGTTCTAAATAACAAATTAATTATTTAAGAAAAAGAACAAATTAAGAATGACAATAGTAATAGGATTAGAATTAAAAAAAAAAAAAAAAAAAAGTGTAACAAATTTATGGATAATCGAACTCCTAATGGCAGGACAAATGATCCACTGCTAACCGCACAATTAACATCCTCTCCCTCCCCCAAATTACAATTCTCAGCTACATTTAATATTTTAGGATTCAATCGTGTAAAATTCAGTGTAAAAATCTGTTGTGCATTAAAGAACCCTCATCATTATTTTAATTTTATTTATTTATTTATTTTAGCTGCGTGAGTCATGTGTGAACTATATATAACCCTCACACAGATTGTCGTAAAATTTTACGATCTAGTAAGACAGAAGATAACGAATTATTATTATTATTATTATTATTATTATTATTATTATTATTATTATTATTATTATTATTATTATTATTATTATTATTATTATTATTATTATTATTATTATTATTATTATTATTTCGTCTTTTATACAATAGTCCAAATATAAACTGGGGAACTTATAAACGAGGAGATGTGATTAGTTGTTCTTCTTTAATTGAATAAAGAGTAATTAAATAATTGCGTAAACTGAGTGTCTATACTCAAACTGTATCTCATTACAAGTTTAGCATTTCATTTGTTAATCTCATTAAATTACATATTCTGTGATGCCGGCTTTACAACCGTTAAGAAAAATAACCAAGATGAAACAAGTTTCTTGACAGGGAACAAACATTAGATTTTTTTTAGGAGAGTACTATGAAGATAAACCCACGTATTGAAAATAAGAATAAGAACTTGAATCTTTAAATTATCTTTTGTGTGTGTATGTGTGTGTGTGTGTGTGTGTGTGTGTGTGTGCGTGTGCGTATGTTGTAACAAAGTCATTTGACAGGTAGTTGAAATGAATAGTGTGAAATTCTTACAAAATGTAACGAAACAAGAGATCATTATATACTGAAGTGTTTTGAGAAAGGGTGCAAGCACATATGTTTACGACGAGAGGCACCTAAAAGGTGCGGGATAACAATGAGAAATCTGTTCGAATTAAAACATATTTTTGATGATAGTAAATAGTAAATAAGGGCGTTAAAGGAATAAATAATAGACTAAAGGAATAGCAACTAATTTTGAACAGTTTCACCCTAATTCTAACATTGATAACTAATTAAATTTCCACATAAATAAAGATGTTCTGGCGGGTCCTGAGTTTATCTTCCGTTACAATATTGTATAAAAGAATGTCGAAGGCGGAAAAGCGTATAAGAGCTAAAAAGAATTTACCGGTAAACGCGATTTTTCTCCCTAAAACTCCCAAAACATGAAAACGCTGGTGAAATGTGTGGGTAAAATAGTAGATATTCCTTGATATACAAAAATTTTTTCCGCTCACCGTGATGTAGATAAATTTGGACTCTTGAAATTTGACACATTGCGATTTGGAATATTACCAGTAATCGTTACAATTTACATTACCGTACAGTGATTGTTGAATAAAGTTGAACCATGAGGTTCAGGAAACTGTATCATGTTGGACAAAACTGGGGTATCGAGTTGGGATCAGATTACGAAATTTGAATTGAATTAAGAGTAGATTTTGTTTCTCAATTAAATAATTCAAACCAAGCATAATTTATTATAAGAGACATGGATTAGTTGTAACTGTAATAATCTTGGACAAGTGTGAAAATTTAAATCTTGTTATTTGTTACAGCATCTTGTTGTTTAACGGCGATAAATAATTCTTATTCCGAAAGAAAAAATAATAAATAAAAACGAAAATTTCTACGAATAATTACAACTATACCCACCACTTTCCCGTGTCTTAGCGACTTAGTGGTAGACTTTTCTACAGAATCCTCGACAACTGCTAGGACATAAACACATATTGACTCATAATATTTGTTCACACTGCTCCGTATTTGTATATTGTTACAAATAGTTATAAGAAGAGGGCACTTGTGAACTGTTGGTTCAATCAGTAGAGGCAGCGTGCTTTATGAGCATCGTTGTCAGGAAAACACTGTGGCATTGAGTGAGAAGGTGGAACCCATGAAATAAGGCGAATATAGTAGAGGCCGTTGTCAGTGCATTTCTATTGCGCAAAGTGAATAGTCTGTTGAAAAATGGCGGGAAATGTTCATCTTAGTGATTATAATCGTGGCAGAGCTGTTGGTCGAATTGAGACAGGCCATAGGTTGCACGTGTGATAAGAGTATTAAAGGATATCATTTCCCAATTTCGGAAAGTCTCTCTCACACGAGGAATAGCTCTGCATTGTATGAGGGAGATCGAAGAGGCTGTACAACAGCTTGACAGGACCATACATAGGTCAATTGGTAACAAGGAATTGATGTGCACCTAATCAAATTGCTGACGTGATCGCCGGTGCTGCTAACGGTTATGTGTCTTCACGAACTATTTTATGACTACTGAATAGTGTTGAGTTGTATGCCTGAAACAGTTCCATTATGAAGGTATTACCTATCGTCGTGGAAGATTACACTGGTGTAGGGAATATTGTGACTGGGGCCCAATGTGATGTTTTAGATGAATTGTTGTTCTGTATGACAAGTGATTCTAAACACATAGTATAGACAGAACGAGGAGCATATCATCCACAGCACAGCCATGAATGTGACAAATATGGGAGTTTGAACTACTGAACATCAATATGTACTAATAGATATAGAACTTATTACTAACTATGGGAATATTACAAACTAGATAATACAATATTAATATATATAAGTAATTATACATAAGTAAGAGAACATGTACTAATACAATAAAGTACAAAATACATAATAAATAGTAATTCACAGAAGAATACAAAAACTCACTTAAGAATATTACTACATGATACAAAAACAATACAATAGTAGTATTTAAAACATTGCATAATTAAAACAGTTACACAATTCTTACCTTAGCAATCACAGATTGCTATTACAATAATAATAATAATTAAGATTTAAAGTATATTATAAAAGTGCTTGCTGGAAAACTTTGCGAGCTGCTTTTATACTCTAGCCAATAAAAACCCTCAAATAGTACCGAAAGCATTTGCCGCTAGTAGCTCGCAAAGTTTTCCTCACATTTAATATTCGCCTACGTTAAACTTAGCTTATTATAAAATAGTATACCCTTGCTTATTGATGCTCTTTCATACATTTGAGTTCAGTGTCTTACCATATGAAAATTTCCATTTTGTCTAGTAAAATAAACATGATTGTGTATGTCACTATTTATCAACCTACCTAGTTAACCGTATTACTTCCTGAATGTCAATACAGGAGACTGTCAGAAAGTTTAATGTGGGAAACAGTTTCCTACAAGAAGGTCGTCTACGAACGGGAAAACATCATGAAAGATGGAAGAACACTATTTCGATACAGAATTAGTTCTTGGAGAACAATATTCTACGGAGATCCTGAAAGGATATGTTGGTCGCAGTGGATCCTGACTTTGTTTACATGGACGTCAACCCGGGCCTACACAGAACTGTCCAAGTTACACAACACCGGAGAATGAGAACACCAACAATATCGATTGGCCACCATATTTCTTATATTTTAATCCCATGCCTAGGATGCTCTCGGAGAAGGAGTTGGCCAGAGCAATTCACCAACCCGGACTCTACAGGCTCTCAAAACTGCCCTTAAGGAAGAACGGGATTATATTGCTTTTCTTTTTGTTGGTTTGTTTGTTTATCATGTCCTGTTTCTTTGAATGTCGGGAAGTTCCAAGCATCTTTTGACAATAAACATAGACTAATATCCGTACTCATATGTGGTCATTTGATGTTTCCGAATCGTGCTACCAAAAGTCAATATGTGTTTACACTATAGTAATTGTCAAGAACAGTACTAAAGTAATATTACAAAATAAAACTCAAACTAAGATCAATTACAGGAACAGAAGGCTCAAGAATAAGAAGCGTGAGGATTGGAATACTAAAATCCATTTTTAATTCAATAATAATAATTCACGAGCTAGATTTGACATTGTGAAATGAGGCGAGACCGGTATATACTAGTTTGACTCCGACACTAGAAGCTAATCTGTAGTTTCAGTCTTTATATATATGTATGTATATGCCATTTTTCTAATCAAAAACAGAAAATTCCCTAAATATGTGAATGGTCAGGTGGTATCAGTTGTAACGGAAGAGATAGGGCATGTATTTATTTGTGACTATTCAATACTACGTAGGTTTTTGTCTGTTTAAGGGTATTTTAAAAGATACACAGGTAATGGAACAGTTACTCATCTTTCTATATAGCCTTGACACCGAATCTTAACACGTCCTTTTTTCCAGGTAATGAATAGAGTGAACGTGTCGTATCTGAGGAAGACTTTTTAGCCTGCGAAACGAAATTGCTTCCACCGACTAAAGAACAGGACTGTTTCTGAGTGAATTTTTTTATTATTATTATTTTTTTTTTTAACATGTTTCTGTGAACCATATTTATTTATTTGGGTCGAAAACAATGAATTAACAATAGGAAATCAATCAGTAGTGACTCCATAGATCTTATGACGAAACTAATCACAAAGATCCTTTTTGTTGGATGTACAGTTATTTTCTTTTATTATCGCATGTGTTTTGTATTCTGTTCTGTTTTTCATTTTACCCATGACCAATCCAAGTGTTATAGACAGATATTTAATTGAAACGAAGTAAGAAGTTAATAATAGCAACAATAAACGTTAATTTTAGTGCTATTTGACTGTATTAGTAGTTGAACCGTTCAGACAAGTTGTATTGAGAGAAAGAATTATAAAGTGAAAATTGAGTATTTGTTATATGTGTGTGGAAATTTTATTAAAAAACACGATGAGAAACGACTGACTATTTGTCTTTGATAAAGGCATGTCACTTGATTTTTCAGTCCAAGACCTGCCTCTTAAGTTGAAATATCCAAACTTACAAATTAAACAGGAGGGGTTTAATAATTTTGAGATTAAATTATGGTGTAATTAATACATTTATTATGGAAGTTTGTAAATCACAGATAATTTGTCCAAATATTGTGAAATTTAATAACCAGGAATCAGTACATGAGGAAATACTGTTGTTGTCCCATAAAGTGATGAGCCAGTAAGTTTGTTGTTGAGTGTATTTACAATTCGTATTAGTTATTGGTTCACAGACTTTTAGACATGGATGCTTGTATTAAGTATTTGACAACGTTGGTATATGTAGATTTTGCTTTATGCCCAACGAACGCCTTGGGAGATTCAAACGGAGAAGTACCTGTTTAATTTGACAGCAATATATAAACTTGAAGCTCAGTATTGCTTTACGACTAGTTTGATTATTGATGCTATGATTTAATATTAATCGAACAATCCTTCCATTTAATCAATTTAATCATGAGAATATATAATGAAATTTGAATTTTCTGGTAGCCTATTTTCAGACACGTAATGCTGCCTAAAATGTGTAAATTGAAAGGTTTATTTTTGTGTGTATCGATAGACAAACACTGGATGTTTGTTATCAAATTGTTCAACGAATTGTCACTGAAAGAAATCATCTTTTACAACCTGTGTTTTGTCAGCTTTAAGATTGGTGGGGATTAATCGACCGTTGGAGGAGAATGAAAGGTGCTAAAAGCATGCAAAATCAAGACCTAATTAGCTTTATTGAGTTTTAAAATTTACTTTTAATGACTCACTGAACTTGTTTATTATAGAGTATTTGGAAAATATCTCAATTTTTATATTATTAATATTATCACCGTTTCTGGAGAGCTTATGTATCAATGTTGATCTTTGTAAATGGAGAGACACTTTCATGACAGACTTAGCGCGAAAGTTGGAGCTATCTTATATAATAATCAAAACACTTACAAAAAAACATGCTGGTATTGGTAGAATGGTTATCTGTATTCACTCTTGAGTATAAGCTTGGAGTTGGAATCCGGTCGGATTATGCGGGCTTTGCAAAAATATAAAAATAATATGAGCATCGTAGTCCAATCGAATATACTACCACGTTATTCTCAACATATCAGCATTTTCTATTAATGAGGATATTAAATGAAACAAAATCAAGTATAGGAATGGCGAAAGAAAAAAAGTCTACTTTGTGGGTTCTTCAATAAAGAGTTGAGAAAAAGATTCATAAAATGTTTCATGTGCAGTATTGTACTCTATGAATAAGAAACAGGGATATTATACAAAAAACATTAAAAAGGCTGGAAGCTTTGGAAATGCACAAGGATAGAGAGCATTAGTTCGGTCAGACGGAAAACGAATGAGAAATTGTTAGAAATAGTTTGAGAGAAAAGAACAATTTTAGATGTACTTGAAAAGATTAAGAAAAAACTACTTGAAACATTGGCTGAAAAAAACTATATCATAACAGACGTGCTAGGAGATGTGCTACCAGGAAATAGATGTAGGGTTGGAAAGCGATAGTAGTTCACAGTTTAAAACAGAAAATTCCTGCGTGATGATGAGGAGGTTAGCCGAAGACCGCAATGCATGGAAACTTCTTAGTTTGAGTGACCTTCCAATAGTGACCTACGATGATGATGATGATGATGATATCAGCAATTATTTCATGTATGGGGCACTAAAACAAATTATGAGACACTTTTATAATCATCTTCATCATCCAAAATAAAAGTTAAATTTCGCTTCATTTTCATTTTCCTGAGAGACTGAAGTTTTCGGGATAACTGAGAAAGCAACATGCAAACACGATGATAATATACATAACAGGAACAAGATACATTAAAAATCAAATTAACGGTAGTATGTGAATATCGGTGGTAATCAGTTAACCAGCTAATGATATTCTCTCAAGGGACCTATTTTTTAAGTTAGTGTGTATGATTTATTCTAAGAAATACAAGTACACTTTTTTTTTTTTTTTTTTTTTTTTTTTTTGGAAATAGTTTCACATACTTCCAGTATTAACATAAAAGATGTCGTAGCCCAAAGGAATATTTATTCATACTCTGGCAAAAGAGATAGGAAAAATATTTGAGATGCTTAAATCGAACTTATCACATTAAGTAAGAAATATATCTATATATCTACATTTATATCTATGTCTATATCTTTATATCTATATTTATGTTTATATATATTTATATCTACATCTTTATATCTATATCTATGTTTATATCTATATCTTTATATTTATATATGTTTATATCTATATCTATATCTTTATATCTATATCTGTATCTGTATCTTTATATTTATATCTATATTTATGTTTATATCTATATCCATATCTATATCTATGTTTATATCTATATATCTATATCTATATTTATATCTACATCTTTATATTTATATCTATATCTATGTTTATATCTATATATCTATATATATTTATATCTACATCTTTATATTTATGTCTATATCTGTTTATATCTATATCTTTATATTTATATCTATATCTACATCTTTATATTTATACCTATATCTGTATCTATATCTTTATATTTATACCTATATCTATGTTAATATCTATATATCTATATTTATATCTACATCTTTATATTTATGTCTATATCTGTTTATATCTATATCTTTATATTTATATCTATATCCATGTTTATATATATATCCACATCTATATCTATATCTTTATATTTGTATCTATATCTATGTTTATATCTATATTTATGTTTATATGTATATGTTTATATCTATATATCTATATCTATATTTATATCTACATCTTTATATTTATATCCATATCTTTATATTTATATCTATATATGTTTATATCTATATCTATATCTGTTTCTATATATTTATATTTATACCTATATCTATGTTTATATCTATATTCGTATCTATATCTATATCTTTATATTTGTATCTATATCTATATCTGGATCTATTTACATCTAGATCTTTATATTTATATCTATGTTTATATCTATATCTTTATATTTATATCTATATCTACGTTTATATCTATATCCATATCTATATCTATATATTTGTATCTATATCTATGTTTATATCTATATATTTCTATATATATCTATGTTTATATCTATATTTATATCTACATCTTTATATTTATATCTTTATCTATGTTTATATCTATATATCTATATATATTTATATCTACATCTTTATATTTATGTCTATATCTGTTTATATCTATATCTTTATATTTATATCTATATCTACATCTTTATATTTATACCTATATCTGTATCTATTTTTATATCTATATCTATGTTTATATCTATATCCGTATGTATATCTATATCTTTATATTTATATCTATGTTTATATCTATATCCACATCTATATCTTTATATTTGTATCTATATCTATGTTTATATCTATATTTATGTTTATATCTATATCTCTATCTATGTTTATATTTATATCTATATCTATATTTATATCTACATCTTTATATTTATGTCTATATCTGTTTATATCTATATCTTTATATTTATACCTATATCTGTATCTATATCTTTATATTTATATCTATATCCACATCTATATCTATATCTGGATCTATTTATATCTAGATCTTTATATTTATATCTATGTTTATATCTATATCTTTATATTTATATCTATATCTACGTTTATCTATATCTTTATATTTGTATCTATATCTATATATCTATTTATATCTATATCTACGTTTATATCTATATCCATATCTATATCTATATATTTATATTTGTATCTATATCTATGTTTATATCTATATCCACATCTATATCTTTATATTTCTATCTATATCTATGTTTATATCTATATATCTATATCTATATATATATATCTACATCTTTATATTTATGTCTATATCTTTATATTTATACCTATATCTATATTTATATCTACATCTTTATATCTATATCTATGTTCATATCTATATCTATATCTACTTATCTATTTACATATATATATATATATATATATATATATATATATATATATATATTATCACTTTAATAATACATTTAGGTAACCAATGCGATTTTTTGTTAAAGATTTATTATATATTACAATATAATATAACATTTTAACAATGATTTTGATTATAATGTAAGTTAGTGAATTAATTATGGTGAAAGTATGTGTATCAAGGATAGAAAAGAAATGGTACAGGACAACAGAATTACGTAAATTGAATTGTGAAGTTTTAGATGATGGAATCCGAAAGAATCCAAGCGTTTGATATCAAATTCTTGGTTAATTAACTCCCAAAACGTAAAAAGAAATATTATTGGATACATGGACAGTTTTCAATTTAAAAAATTACATTACTACTTATCTGATTAGATGAATAGATAGGTTAGATGAATTTGAGATCAGTACTGGGCAACGAGAGGTTAAAGAGTTAAAAATACTGTGAAGTTCTAGAATTAAGTTCAATTAAAATATTCGGTATTCTAATAATTAAACTTAGAAATAAATAAAGTAACTTAATTAAGAATTAATAAATAAAACCTCATACATTAAATGACTTCTTAGATAGTATTATTTCCTAACAAACCAACTGGAAAAGAAAATAAATTGAAATCCGTAATACTGACAAACGTGATACTCAAAAATTAATGAAAATCTTTAAGAGGTAGTCGACGTCACAGCAGTAGCACTCTTAAATTAAGATGTTCATGAGAAACTGAAACAAAAGTAAGTGTATAATATTATACGGAATATCTTACAGGATGGATGTAAGTTTATTTTGGATCATATATCTTTGAATATCTTCAATTATCAGGATATCTGGAAAAAATAAATGTTTCCTAGTTTTGTTTGTAATAAAAATAAACAAGGGTGCATATTACCATCGGAATCATTAGATTAATAGTAAGAAATTAAATTGAAATACTTACAGTGAAATAACCTAATAAAGGAGAAAGAAAATTATTGCAACATATTTTGTATATGTCAAAGTTAATTTAAAAAATATATAATAATTTGATCCTATATGTTTGTGTATATTTTTACTTACGCCAATATTGTTCACACTAAAATAAATAATTTTTTTTAAAAAAAAAAGTACTTGTAAAGTAACTGTAAAAAAAAAGTAATTGTACAGAAAATACCACAGATGACGAACAATTGGAACGAAAAATACGGTGTCTGAAAATATAGGAACAAGTACAATAAAAAAATTATTTAAAAAGAACGTAATAATAATTTCGTGCACCATGTTTGTATATTTTTACTTACGTCAATAATGTTCACACTAAAATAAATAAATTGTCAAAAAAGTACTTATTTAATTTTGTTTAGAAATTGCACCCTGTTCATTTTACACAAGAACAAATACTCAACATTAAATTTGGACAAAGGTCTTGTATGTTGTTTACTGGAAGAAAAGAGAAAGAAGAGTTAATGCAATACATAAATGATTATTTATGACAAAAAAAAAAAAAATGAATACACCTTTCAGTTTCTTAAAAAGCTACTTAGACTTCAACTACACGTACTACTGCTCAACTGGTATTAAAGTAATACCATACACATTCTAAACGGTTTAAAACGAACACAAGTACATAAAATCAAAGAAATAAAACGAACAGACATAACAACCAAATGAAGAAAAGAGAAAATACCACAGATGATGAACAATTGGAACCAAGAGTACCTGAAAGTATAAAAACTGATAACTATGATCAACTAAGATGATTTCAGAAATGAAATAGTCCTTTCTCACTACACTAAAGGTGGTTGAGTGCAAATCTTGAGAAGTGTTACTTCAATTCCACTGAATGTATGTATGAGGGGTATTAGTATGCATTAATATAATGAAGTTTTGTGTCTAGCAGTCGCTCAAAGCACTAAAAAAATTCTAAACCTTAGAAATGCGCACGTAACAGTGTGATATTTCAACCAGCTGTTAATAAAAGTAAATATTTTTTTAACAGTTCTAATACTGTAACTGCTGTAATATCTTTCCCGTGTCCACATCCTTGTGTGTATAACGTATAGAACTGCCGATAAAGTTTATTACAACGTATCATTTATGACACGAAAAAATAATTCCTTCGACTGACAATGCATACTATTTATGCTTTAAGATCTAGTTAAAAGAACAGGAGAAGAACCAGTCTACACATGTATGGTGTTTGATCCTTGTACAACACGTTACTAACTGGCAGAAGAAAAAGTAGACAAGCAGTTCCCATGTATAGTGCTAGTCTTTTAAATAAGCGAATACTTCTATTTATGTGAGATATCCTGTATTGAAAGTGCTTTAATAAGAGGAAAAAATATTAGAAGATTACTAGAGAAAATTAGCTGCTGAAAAAAAGTGTGTCAATAAGAATTCGGAAGAGTAGAATTATATTAGATAGTTAAAAGACTGGGAATTATTATCTTAACTAACACACTTATTATGTGTTCTTGGAATCCTGGGAAATGCATAAATTCACGATTCCGCGGTCTTCCTGACTTATTAAAACATCTAGACGCAATGTAACACAACTTAAAGAAGGTCAATGCTATTAAAGGATCGTCATCATCAGCAGAAAGAAATGTGTTCGAGTCATTTTACACAAGAACAAATACTCAACATTAAATTTGGACAAAGGAATTCTCTACAAGAATTGGGGTTTAGTTGTAAAAAGTTTCAACAAAAAACACAAGCCTCTGTGACTTGAAAGTATATAAACAGAATTATTTAAATTTGTATAAGTTGAAGCAATTAGTCTGTGAGTTAGAAAAGAAGAAGAGAAAGGAAAAAGAAGAAAGCAGCTGATGTGAAGAAAAGTGAAATGAAACCTTTTAAATTGTATGAAACATCTGTGAATAGTAATTTCTTAGACTGTTTTTGTGTTGGTACTGTTCAGTTGTGAATTAGTGTATGTAATGATCACCTATATTTTAAAAAGTGGTTGCTGATTTTCATTGTATTCTGTGCAAAAAGAAACTAGGTAGAACAAAACATATTCATATTTGAGAAGTCGAAGCTCCTCATTAGTGTCTGGCTGTCAAAGGCAACGGGATTATTTGTCGAAATCACACCAGGAATATAATCATCCAATCAGAATTTCCGAGACATATAATAGATTGGTATTAGTTAATCTTAACAAAATGTACCAGATTGTATTTGTGTTAACTCAAAATAGTTAGAGTCTTATTTGAAATGAAATGGTCTTATTAGAAGTGCTGTAAAGATATGAATGTAGGAAAGACATTTGCAATTAACAGACAGTATTAAGAATTGTACTCGAAATAAATTGATTAGCAATGGGCTATTTCTTGGAAGCTTCGTAATTAGCGCCAGGATGTGCCACTGAAAACAAAGTACTCGACAATATCGTCTGCCGTTTGAACACACTTTCTATTTTATTATATATAAGAGCCAAATACTGAAGACGTTAATCATAGAAGATGGGAAAGTATCTTCAGAAGATAGTCAGATATTCAAGAGTTTAAACATACTATCAATCATTCCCTTGGTGGGACTAACAAATATTAGGCAGTCACTTACAGGATTTGAACCTAGAATCTCCTGATTGCAAAGAGAAAATATGAACTATTCATCTACGTACGTAAGTAGCATGTTATGCCCTATTTTAAGAACAGTTACCAATAAAAGAGAAGCAGCACCGATATCAAGAGACCCCGAATTCACAAATAGAAAGTTAGAACTCCAATACAAGCTCACATAGAACGAGTTGGATGATCTAGTTGAGTATGTGAATCTCTTTAAAATTAAAATGGAATTACGAGGTGCTAGACTGCAACAGAGTATTTCCTTGAAGAAACCATTGAAGTATGTAATTCGCATGCGTTGCTGTTTCTTTGAAATCAAATATCTTTCACTACGACGAAGTAGCTCGATCTGCTCGAGAGTCCCTGTAGCCAGAACATAAAAAATGTTCAGTATCTTTCCTGTAGAATCGCCCAAGATTCTTGTGAAAACCTTTTTATATTAAATTAGTGAATATGAAAACTATGGGCAAAAACAATTATGGATCAGATTAACACAACCATTTCACATCTTTGGAAGACAGTTTTAAATTTTATTAATGTTTTATAATAAGCTGGTATGTTAATATGATGTTTTAATCTAAGTAGATCGCTGGAAATTGCTAAGTATTGGCAAAGTATCACCAAACATTATTTATTATGCTTCAGAGATATTGTAATAACATTCTACAGAAAGAAGAAACCAGAAAATTGCAAAGAGCAGTAGATAGCAGAAAATAAGGTATAAAGTTATTATCATTCCAGAAGCTCAAAGCTGATAGTTTCTAATTCTTTCTGGAAAAATTATGCTACCAGCGTTTCCCAACATATATGCCACAGAGTTCGTCTAAAGACTTCAAGGGCCTTTCAAAATATTACTCATATTTAGTATTTTTTTTATGTATTATAACAGTTTATACAGTTAATGTGTGAAGAGTATTTTTTAGTTTTATTTATATTTTTTATTAAGGGTGGAAGAAGATTTTTTTCTAAAATTATGTTAATAATTTTCTCTAAATTCCATAAATAATTATTCATTTACTTAGTTAGGAAGGGTGGAAGGGTAAGTTTATTTAGAAAGAATAGCTAAGCGCAGAGGCAAAACCTGACATTAAGAGTGCTCAGCGAACCGGCTTAGAACATAACGTAAGCACAAAAGAATTTATCAACATATTCATTACTTAGTCAGTAATGTATTAATATCACAGAGAGATTTTAGTTTATTTTTGATTCCTCATCAACTTCCTTTCTTCCCAATGGTACGGAAATCTTTAGTGGATTAAATATAACTTCTAAACATAACAAAACAACAAGAAAACAAATTAATTAAGATATTTTAGAACTTGAAACCTGAGACTTTAACTTTACAAAAGGTAGCGTGGACATAAGTAGCAGCCATTCAGTTCTCAATTGACTTGAGTAGCAGTCCTCAGTTCTCAATTGACTGGAGTAGCAGTCATTCAGTTCTCATTTGACTTGAGTAGCAGTCATTCAGTTTTCAGTTGACTTGAGTAGAAGCCATTCAGTTTTGAGTTGACTTGAGTAGAAGCCATTTAGTTTTCAGTTGACTTCAGTAGCAGCCGTTAAGTTTTCAATTGACTTGAGTAGCAGCCATTCAATTTTCAGTTGACTTGAGTAGCAGTCATTCAGTTCTCAATTCACTTGAGCAGCAGTCATTCAGTTTTCAATTGACTTGAGCAGCAGTCATTCAGTTCTCAATTGACTTGAGTAGCAGTCAATTTTCAATTGACTTGAGTAGCAGCCATTCAATTCTCAGTTGACTTGAGTAGCAGTCATTCACTTCTCAGTTGACTTGAGTAGCATCCATTCAGTTTTCAGTTGACTTGAGTAGCGGCCATTCAGTTCTCAATTGACTGCAGTAGCTGAATTATGTAAACAATACGCTATGGTGTGGTTTCATAGCAATATGCCGTTCGTTAATAATACGTTGTAAAAAGTGATTAATTAAAGGATTTAAACCTTGTTAATTTATAATAAAATTTACAACGAATAGAAGGTTATTAAAGGTTGGAAGTGTGTTCGTATTTCAAAATGTTGGTCATAGAACCAAAATTAACAAGATTTGATTGAGAGAAATGAACAATTTTGTCTGGAGAATAATTTAAAAAATCTAAGTTATTTAAAAGAGCTTATTACTTCTGAATTTGATAAATTATAATCCAATAATATAAGTTATGCAATAAGTTCTTCTGTGCTTAAAAAGATGTAATTTTAGCACTGTACTAACTTAATGCACTTTGAACAATTTTAAGTAACCTGACTTATGACAGAATTTGTAGTAACTTCATAGTTTCATACTTGATAAATAATTAATTTCAAATGCACTTTTGCCCGGTGCCTTATGGCCTCTCCTATACATAAGAAAAGGAATGTTAATTAAACTTGTGTTTTGAATTAGGCTAATTCTTTTGAGATAATTCTCAACCTGAAAGAGTTGAGAGCTACTTCCGTTAGGGATGACTATGAGCGATGACAATGAGATAACATTGCTGGCATATTAGTGCTGGAAAATCACACCAGATTCGCTACTTTAAGTTTCTAAATTGGTGAATAATTGCGTGCAGGTAGAAGTGAGAATAAATTTCTATGTTCTAATTATCATAGCTCTATTACAATTTATGCTGTTCTTTTGGTATTAATTTAAGTAAGGAAAGCTATTTTCATTTCTGAAATTAAAAAAAAAAAAGTTGTTGATCAGTGTAAGGATAAGACAGACAGACTTTCACTAATTCCTCCATTCAAGCAGAAGAAAGCAAACAAATTGGGCAATAACTTTACCAGTCAGATTTTATAATATAATATGAGAATACAAGCGTTATTTTTCTCCATGCATGTCCTCAGGTTTAAAAATAAATAAGAACACGAGCAACTTAAAGAAGTAGAAAGATCATTTACATGATCTCTATAATTAATGATTGGTATTAATAAAATTCGAATGACATCTGTCTACGCATCTTCTCAATTAAGAGAAAAAGTACAGCGCTGTAAAAATAAAATATGTAAACGAAAATAGTGTTTCGTTTAGTTGGAGAGTAAAATGCGCTAATGGTAGCAGTTGAGCCATTTCTACAATACCTTCATTTTCCTTTGCAGTAGCGTTTCGCTAGATAGCAACATGTATTTTTAAATTCTTGATTTTCAAGACTTTTGATAGGCACTGACAATGCCCTTATATTCGGAGAGAAACTCCCCTATGCATGTTACAGGATCGTACTTAATATGGACAAAGTTCAAACTCTCTGTTGTCCAATGCAACTTCTTTGTCACAAAGAACGTATGAAATTAGGCACAGTCTTGAATATGCAAGATTTTTTGAAGCACATTGGGAAATATATTTTTAAGTAATAGGCAAACTTCGCCTGAAATGCCAACCTGAGCTTATTATTATTGCTTTGACCTATTTTTCACATTATATGTTAAGCAATTCATTTATTCCATTTTTCCCTTTATGAATCAATAATGTGCTTAATCAACTTCAGAGGGAAAAAAAGAATAACTCTGTCAACTTTTTTTCTTTTTTCTTTTTCTTTTCTTTTCTTTTCTTTTCTTTTTCTTTTTTTTTTTTTTTAAATCGCCTTTCAGCTTTTCTCCCTATGAGGAGTCAGTAATGCCGTGTGATCGATACTCCAGAGTTTGAAAATATATTTACTCTGGACAAAATAACTGTACAAACTTCTTAATAAGTTGCTATTCTTAGTCTTCTACTAGTTTGGTAAATATTTACTTTTTGTCAGTAATTCTGTAATATTTTGCCATTTTAGGGCATAAAAGGATGCATATTCTTAAAGCCTGTAGACGACAGAAATCCGAGAGCATTTAACTAGTTACTTTTGAAAATAAATGTATATGTATATTATAAAGAGTATACATATATTTTAATTAATGTCGACCTGATTTATTTAACCTGACTGGAAAGTTAAGCTTTAATTCAAAGGCAGCAGTAGAGTGAGGAAATCACTTGCACAGACAAAGCTTGCAAGATATTTTAACTGAAAAAGCAGTCTAAAAGGACGGAATCAAATATCCAACAATATGAAAAAAAAAAAAAAGTCAAACATCCATTAGAAACGGAATTAAATATCCACCAATGTCTGGCTCTGTAGCCACAGCCTATAACGGAACTTTCCTAAAGCACCATATCAGCAATTACTTGCTCCAGTTAGGGAAAGATCTGAAATATAAGTCGGATTGTCAGTTTGAGGCCTTTCAACGCTTTTTTGTTGGACGTGATAAATATGCTTCAACTCGGCGCTATTGAAGGTCTCTTCACAACCTGTGTGGAAACATTGAACCGAGGATTAACTAGGGTAGAGACGACTGCACAGCTCATTAATCTCACAGAATGCATAGTGAACAATGACAAAAATCATGTCGAACATGAAGTTATGTAAAAACGGTATAATTACTTTGTTACTTTTTTTTTTAATTTCTTAGAAAAAAAAGAAATAAAGGAGCGAGTCTGATTTTGGTTCACTCAGCTGTTCTCAGAATTAGCTGACCTCGTGAATAGATGACGCGAGCTATGATCACACATTTGTCCTAATAAAACAAGTGCTGACCTTACTTATTTAGAATAAAAGACACAGTAAGACAAATCAAATGACAAACTTTTTTTCCCCGAGTTTTCTAATCTTGACACTACAAATATAAATGTTATAAGAATATGTAATTCGGTATATTTTAGAAAGTGGAAATTTGATACAAAGTTTAGATGAAAATAAATATTATGTGTAGAAACAAATGTGATTTGTGAAAAATGAGATTATAAACACTGTAAGATATTTGACTACCTTTTGAATGAACATTTTGATCTACAATTTGAAAGATCAAATAAAGTATGGTAAGAGAATATTTGGGAAAAAGAATCTAATTTTCTTTACTCTATTTCAAAGCTTTTGTGAAGATCGATTTGAGAACGATATTGGCAATTTCAGATATTGTAACGTACGTAAACGCTATCAAGATATATTTTTTGTTTTATTTAATTTGCCAACTTAGAAACTATAATCGGCAAATATTGATTTGTTTCGAGGAAAAGAATCAAATTACTTGTTTCATTGCTTCATGCTTTCTGAATAAACATTTTGTTATTTTATTTATTTATTTATTTATTTATTTTTTTTTAAATATTTATTCCGATTTTCAATTTCAATACTATCCTGACACGCGAGAAGAAATATATCTATATTCGCTTGTAAGAGATGTTAACATTTTTTAGGTACATTGTTTTCTTGACTACACGGGGTGCTTGATCTATACAAACTCAGCAGAACACTTATAAAAGTTAATCTGAAAATATTCCAAAGAAACGAATACCTGTTCACCTTTTTTTATAGCAACAAGCAGAGCATTAAAAAGTTGAACCTTTATTTCCAGTTCGTCTGGATCATACACTAACTACTGACAGTTACAACGATTCATTTCGTAACTTTTGATTACCAATTTATATTCAAGTTCCGTTTGCTAGTCTGTGGTTGAATATGATAACTCTACATAATAATTGCGTTTTTGTTTTTGTGATGGAAATTTACTTAATAACTCTTGGTAATATCAAATATTTATGCTCCTATCTTTAAATATGTTTAAAGAAACAGGGGACGATGTCACATATCTTGTTTGCTCACGAACAGTTCTAAGATGAACTGCATATTACAGCAGACAAATTGTAAGAAATATATTTCTATTCATGAGATTAACTCCACTTCCTGAGTTAAATGAGTCGTTACGCTTTACAAAACCTTATTATAAACAAAACAATGGATTATATGCTGTTTCATCTAATCGAATGGATTCTAAATACACCTGTCCTATCTTTTGTTACGAATGAAACTCAAAATAGCGAGTAGTATACAACCAATGGAAGTGAAACCGTAATTAAAGAAAACGTAGGTTCTTTTTCCGTTTATATGACCATAAAAAAAATATTTTTCTCTTTTTTTGTTTCGCAATTTCACACTCATTGTATCAACAGCTGACAGTTCCCGAAGCACGAAGCTTGTCACTCTTTCATTTTTGATTAATATAAATACTGATAAAGATGTTATGTGTATTACACACATTACAAAGAGGGCTAATGTGTGTGTCTCAGAGATAATGAAACGAATATGGATGTTTTCGCACATATTCTACACACTAGCAGTCACGTGATCTATTCTCTCAAAGTTTGAACAGCTGTTCCACAAAACCACACTATCAAAGGTCTCATTGTAAACCTTTGATGGTTGCTTGAAGAAGAGTGCTACTGTTTTCTTTTGTTCCTAACTTTGTGACTGTTTTCGAAATAATCATTAACTATCAGGAAAAGGGACAGTTAAGAATGGCTATGTAATCTTTCACACTTTCTCTGTTTTGTGTACGTTTTTCTACCTCAATAGCTATTGTAGCAGCAGTAATAAAAGACGGAGAGAGCAAGCTAAATATAATTGTTCCCCTTGATGGAAGGTCGATGAAAACTTATTAATACAAATCAAAATCATGTATCATTCTCTGATTTATCTTTATCTAGTGTGAAATTTTGTATGATATGGGACTGAAATATTCACATAATAAAAAGAAGTGATGAAAATGGTTTGCATGCGTTCGAAATTTGGTCATAGAGAAGAATGAAGAAATGAGGTAGGTGAAACAAAACACTAATGAGGAAATGGTAACAAATTTTGAAGAAAGAACAATTTTTAGAAAAGACAAAAGTAAACATACAATATTAGGATTTTATTTGAAAAGAACTTGTTTTACTAAGAGGATAACAAACGCTGCGAGGAGGAGAAGAAAGAAGAAAAGACTGCAATTATTGTAAGACAATAAAGAGAGCAATTTTTAAATCAAAATGAAGAAGCTAGTGGAAGATTATTATACAAGAAGCTTCTAAATTTGGGACAGAATGGCAGAATACTTAATGAAAAAGATGATAATTGACTAATTGTTATTAAGACCTAAAATCACTTTTCTTCATCTTTTCATTCCATCTGGGTAAAACACGTTGAGGGGCTGTTTCGTTCTATATTCTAGCGGCGCTCACTACATTTTATTATTGCTATTGTTAATGCTAAATCGATGCTTATTGCCATTCTAATTATGCCTGACAGTAGTGTGAAGGTCAAATTTATCATTGACAGATAGCGATACTTTCATCATACAGTTATGAGTAACGGTATCCAAATCCATTGCTCGCATAGCGAAGCTGAACTTTGTTTGACTGAAATTAGCGAAACCACCTCTGACCAAATTAATTGAATTAATGGAAAACCTACAACCCAAAAACAAAAATCAAATTTATTCATCTGATGAGGAGGAAAAAAAAAAAAAAGATGATCGGCAAATAAGCTAACCAAATGAATATACATAGGAACATTTCTAGATTATTTTGTCTGAAAAGTTATTATAAAATGAAGAAGTGTTATAGCGACTCTCTTCCAATCTCTATATCTGGACAAAATATCTTTAGATCTAATTATTTGTAACGTTTTTAAGATATTTGCCTAGCCTTCAACTTAGTGGAATTTTTTTAGACTTACAATTAAAGTCTAAGAAGTCATTTTCACTAAAGGTAAAACACTAAGACTAAATTTAAATAGAAATATACTAAAGCTAATCTTAATAAATTAAAAAGAAAAACTTAACACTAATTTTATGAGCTTACTTTCTTAAGTTTAAATTAATATTACTTATTTACACATCTTAAACCTAGAGTGGGCTCTTCGCTCCAGGGAAAGCAACGCAATACATAAACACGTGGGTGTCCCTGGACACCCCCCTCACCGCGAAGCATAGCACGACTATCACAAGAAACTGATTAAAGATATAATAATTATAATTTCGTGTACTCATAATTATCAAATAATATGAATAGAGTATTTAGAAATTAACTACCAAAAGTGTTCTTTTTTTTCTAACAAATGTCTAAACTTTGAAAATATAGGTTTGAGATTCGCCAATAAGATCATTTTCTCTCTACAAGACTTTGATTGTTTTCTGTAAATAATCGCACATCCTGCCTCGCTGCACATGATTTCATCTGGAAATAATTAATCCAGAAGACATCTTTTGCACGAGTAGGTGTCCCACACGAGGGGGATATTTATTATTTATTTATGAATTCATCACGCTACATCGAAAATACTACTACAAAATACTTCAATATTATATTGGCATTATCTTTTGGATCTTAGAGCATTTTTCTTTTCAATATTACTGCAATTTAAAGCTATATACTTATGAAAATAATCTACATATTTTTTACTATTTTTTTTTCTTTTTCTAGGCACTTCTATCTCTACAATTTTAATCTTTTTTTATATATATATTTGAGAATATTTTAGATAAACTTTAGGCAATTATTTCTTTTATATTCTTCGATTTTAGCTGATACTAAGCTAATATTCTTTACTTTATTTCTATCGTCTCTACGAATTCATTACGTAACAAATCTACTGTTCTACCATGATTTGTTTTTCTACTAATTCTATAGCTACTCTACTATTATCTACTATGATTCAATTAGTTCCTCTACTACTACTTTCATCTACTTTTACTACTTTTATCTATTTTCGTCTACTTTCATCTACTATCCTACGTCTACTTTCTATCTACTGATTCTACTACTACTCCTACTTTTCCCCCAGAAAGTATTAGTCTAATCACAGTCAGAACATTTAAGAACAAACAGCATTAATTGTAGGAAAATATTTAATTTGTTTTGGTGCTAAGACATCCTTCAAGTCTATTCTTGTGTAAGAAAGTGTTATATAGAACTGTGCCATTTGAATGTTATGTTAATTTTCATGTAAGTTAAAAAAAAAAAAATGTCTCTGGATGAGTTTTGTCAGATCTCTTGCGCATTGAGATGTATGTGATATCACAATACTGTAATGAATCTGGGAAGACTGTGAGCAGTGTACAGGACAACGTACAAGAAGGTGGAAATGTTAGCTTAAGGGTAATTAAGTATGATAAATTATTTACATTAACTGTCTTTATTTAATAGTAAGTGTAGGCCTAATCAGGAAACCCGTAAGTAACAACATTAAAGTATCATGAGTTGTCAATTAGTTAGCGGAATCCATAGGAAATATACAACTTTAAACATTATAAATAGAAAATGTGACACCAAAGCATATGGTAAACTACTATGTCCAGGACAAATTCAGTAAAATATCGACATGTAAAAATAACTGAAGAATAGCTAACTAAAACCACTGTCTCCCTTTTTATATTGGTATTACAGACGATCATAGAATCCGCTGAAGTTCAAAAGAAACTCGCGAACCTCGTGAAAAAATAGGAAAAAGTTTAAGCCATGATTCAGATTTATCTTCAATCAACTGGACTAAAGAATAAGTACTCAGATCTGAAAACGTATTGCTTACTAGTTTAGCAAAGAAACCTATGAAAATAGCTAAACGAATTTTGAGGAAGTGTCAGAAGAAAATAGTTTGCTTTGACTTATTAGAATACAAAAATTATTAGAATCTTCAACGTAATTTAGGACAAGCATAAATTTTAATGAATCATCAGATTAGAACTAAGTTACCAATTCATAAGAAGTTATTTAAACCACAGGTACAATAACATCTTGTTGAATGACTAGCTAAAAACAGAAAAAGACTAGTATCTAATATTTTGATAAACTAGTTATGGCCAGAAAATATTTCGAACCAGAATAGAGTTGTTTAATACTGAAAGATAAATGCTGGGCACCAGGTCAAGTAGCTGAATTAGGACAAACTCCTCGATCTTGTCTAGTTAAAAATAGGGAAATAGATTGTATATCAGAAATAAAATTATTTAAGAAGGTCTTTGTAATTCTAGATTTTCTAATGTAATATAGGAGTTTGGAGTTACATTGAGCTAAATGTAGAAAGTACTGAACCAAAACAAAATAATGACCAGGTATAGAATAATGAACAATATAATGTAACTGAAAATAGAATTGATATTTGTAATTTAAAAAAATAAATAAATAAATATCAGAATGTCTAAGAGGTATTTAAGGAAATTCCATTGGATGAAATATTATGTGTAAAACATGTGTACAACATTAACTATATAAAGAGGGAAAGGTGTGGTGTATGTAAGCTGGCAAGACGGTATGAAGTGAAGAGGACAGCATTAGAAGTGTAAGTGCTCGAAAGACACGATTAGAAGTATTAATAGAAAAGGCAGTGACTTTCCAATGGCCAAACTAATGAAAACTATAATTAAGACTACTGGAGGAAAATCATATTCACTGATAACAGCAAATTTAATGTTCAAAGCAGATAATTTCATTCTGTCAAAAAATAATCTTAAGAAGCATTTCTGAACGAATCGAAAATGTTTCAAAGTAATCAACCAAGAAGTTAGTAAGATTAATACCTCCGACAACTCTACCAAAAATGTGAGCAAAGTTCTATCATTTCTGAAGTGAAGAAGCAATGATATTTATACGAGGACCTGATAAGTTTACGAACAGTTGCTTCAATTTATTCTTGATTCTCTTTCGGCAGTCGATAAACGAATACTTTCTGGAGTTTTTATACTCGTGTGATAGAAATAAAGCACAAAATACCGAAAAAAAAAGAATATTTACTTCTGTCTCTTTAGTACTTCTTTAGCATCTACAGTTCCTACTACAAGTATCCCTCATTATATGCAATATAACACGGTTTCGCTATTTAGAAAAAAAAAAAAAAAAAAAACAGTGGGAAAATTGTACAGTAACTTTGCAATTACACTGTACAATGGTCGCACGATAAGGAGTGGTGAACTAGCAGGTTGTGCTGTTGTATACACACTCTATTGTTTTCAAGACTAGAAAAAAGAAATAGTTGTTTCAAGAATGGTTCCAGTGTAAAAAACAAAGGAAAGATTTATAATGAGAAGAAAAAAAATAGCAGATGTAAAAATTTATGAAAATATTTAATTCATTTTTGATATAGAGCTATAGGAATGTTAGACTTAAGGAGCATCCGAAAGAAAATTGTAAAAGTGCAATGAGAATCATGACAACCAACTAAAATAACATAAATTGGAGCACCAATTACGAAATAATTAGAAAGGATATTGACCCAATAATTGAATATAAGAATAAAGTGCCATTCATTTGCTTTCTTGATTACGCTGGCCAAGGCTAGGTTTTTTTTTTTTTTTTTTTTTTAAATGTAATGTAATAAAGTCGGATCGTACAGTGACATCTTTTGTTACGAATGCTGATTGGTTCAAGTGTTTTAAGGGGCGACATGGATTCCATAATGTGAAGCTGCTGAGAATATTCATCACAATTTCAAGTTGTAATTGAGAAGCGTGATTACATATTATAGTAAAAGTTAAATCTTGATGAAACGAAGTTGTTCTGGAAGCGTATCCCAAGTAGAACATTTCTATTGGCGGACGAAATAGAAAACCCAATGATTGAAAGCCACCCTCTCATTGTTGTTAGAAGGAAATGCATCTGACGATTATAAACCAAACCTCTGTGGTTTATCATTCCGCAGGGTTACTCTAAGGAGGAGAATGTGCCCTTTAAAATTATTTTGCTCCTGGACAATGCACAGAGACATCTTTATAACAGAGACATCGTTATGCGTAGAGACTAACGTAAATGACAACAGAAGTGTTATGTCTTTGCCAACAAACAGATCCCTAATTCAACCAGAGAAGAGATTTATTGCAAATTTCAAGAGCTATTTTCTGCGTGAAATATTTTAACACATGGTCAATGATGTTCATGGTTAGGATCAAATTTCTGTCAAAGAATTTTGGAAGAACTTTAATATCAAAGAAATTCTTCTACAAGGGTAGAGCTTACACAGTCCTGTACGGAAAGAGTTTTGAAGATCTGGCCTAAACATTTCCTTTAGTGATCTCCCTAATACGTATCTTCAAATTCAAGACATCAATGCTATGGCAAGAGCTGTTGAATTTAAGGGTGCAGAACAGGGTAATATGAAAGATTTGCTCAAATCCCATCAGAGCTCACCTATGAAGATCATCTTGACATGGACAACGACAGGGAAAATAACAGAGGAAGGATTTAATGTTGAGCCCATGAAACACCTTTCTACAACACAATTAACTGAATTATTTCAGCATATTTGTTACTGCAATTAAAATAATTGAGAAGAATTATCCAAATACAGACAGATGTATCAAGGTTTTCAGACAGATTCAGAATTCTTTATGAGAAACCGCACAGAGAGGGAGGAAGAATGTTGTTTGTCAGATGAGTTCCGAGCATTTTTAATAAAAGTCGAAGATGATTAACGTTCCATTTCGCCTTTCAGAGGACCAAGAAAGTAGTTCAGAATCACCGGAACCTCTTCCTGTACTATGTGACTGAAGTCTGCTAGTTTTTAACGTAATTTTAGTATCAAAGATGAAAATTTTTAGTTTTCTTTCTTTCAAATTACACCTCTTATCTTTATAACATGCATGTTAAAATCAATTCATTTTACGCGTTTTTATGCTGCGCGACAGACTAATAGGAACGAATTAATTGCGTAATACGAGGGATACTGCATTTTCAAAGTTTTACACTAATTTTTATTACTATTAATTAATAACAAGAAAAAAAATCTTTTGGTCTCAACTAAGCGCATACATACATACATTAATAATTAATAACAAGAAAAAAAATCTTTTGGTCTCAACTAAGCGCATACATACATACATATACAGTGTAAAGAATGTTTGTTTACGTTGTATAACTTATGGAATTAGAAAAATTGAGAATTCCCTTTGAAATCTGAGAATAGTTTGGAAAAGAAAAAACAAAAAAAAACAAAAAAAACAAAAAAAAAAAACAACGTATCGTCTTATTTACAGCCAAAAGTTAATCTAAGAAGAAAGAACTTCTATTGATACAGAGCAAAAGATATCTCTTTACTTAGGTGCATAATATTAATGAAATACATTAAATATTTTTCCTATTTGAGTTCAATTAGGAAAAAAAAAACTCAAATGGGGAAAAGAAGTAGGAAAAGTTTTGTAATCCTTTTAATGCAAGTTTATTAAAATTAAATCTATTTAGATGAAATAGGTGATTTTTCTAAGGTGAGATAAATGAGTATTTGAAGAAAAACTTATGAATCCTCATATATGCAATTTACTAGGTCCTACTCTACTCCTATCATGAATTTACAAGCATAATAACAGAATTTCGTATTAAGGAAATTTTCTTAACTTCTTTAACAGAATTCAAACTATGATACAGAATTTGGTGGACAACATTGTGCAAAATAGAGAACTTAAATTATAGAAGTTTGTAAAACATGCCAACATGAATATAAAAATATAAAACTTAAAGCCAGAAAACAGGATGGAATGATTGTTCCTGATTCCCGTGTGTGTGTGTGAGAGAGAGAGAAGATGGGAGATGGAAGACAGAGAGAAACGGGTGATCTTTACTTACGTTTATGAAATATTTAATGAGGAAAAAGTTGTATAGCAGAACGAACATCCAATTAAAAAGTTACACGGATGATTTCAAACTAGTTGTTAAAACGAGAAGAAATAAATCAAAATCTTTCAAGGAATTTCAGGAAGCCAAAGAAGTAGGATTTATGAATATAAATTCAGATAAGATGAAACAAGGGCACTAAACAGGAAATGAGAGGAAACAGAAACATGAGAAAATACGGAACATGAAATTGAGATAGTAAAAGGAACTCTCATATTTATGAACGGTAGTAAATAACAATAATGTACAAAAAAAAAAGAATTGAACTCTGTTTTTTCCCCTCCAAACCATGATTAATATTAAATATTGAATAAGAAGACCAAAATTAAAATATACAAAGCAGTGAATAATCTATGAAAGTGAAGCATGGACACTAATAATCGAAGTGAAGAATAGGCTACTTCCATTTGGAAGGAATTAATGGCTCGAAACGAGAAGAAGGAAGATGGAAGATTAGACGAAAACAACAAAATATACGAAGAACACAAAGATATAATCATAATAGGGGAGATAAAGATGGGCAAGACATATTAGAATGTTAGAAGAGAGAATCCCTAAGAAACAAGATTTTGACGGAAAACAAGTACTAGGTGGGAGGATAATATACGCATTGACGCAATGCAGATGATATGGTTACTAGGCAGATGATATGTGATAGACAAAAACAGCAGCAAATAGAGAAGAATTAAGGCAAAACCTAAAGGAGAATAGAGACCAGTTGGGACCATAACTCCAAGTATGTAAGTATATATATGTATGCACGTATCGCAAAAACCTGGTTATTTTATTCGAAATTATTGGTATTTGTGATAAGATTTAATTCGGCACTACTAATTTGAAGCAACTACATTACTACTGCTACTATTACTAATCTAATTCTACTATTTACAGGTAATTGAAAGGAATTATCTTAAGACATTCCCTTCAATTCTTCGTCCTATGTTGGAATTGACGGAATAGTTGTTTCATGCGCTGTTGAAGAACTGAAATATACAACAAATAAAGATGTTCTTGTGTTTAAATTAAGAGGGAAACGGATAACGAAACAAAACGAAACAACCGGTGAAAGTCTGTCTGTCTTAGAGGTTAGTCTGTCTGCAACCAAATAAATAAATAAATAAATAAATAAGTAATACCATTAACCATAACACAAGAAACAGAATACCATTAATAATAAACTAAATAATCATATCACACCCATACCAAGTGAACTGCAAATCTTACAATCCGTTTTCCTCTTTAACAGTTCTCAGCGCATGCGCCCTCTCACAGCCGTTCTTCTTGGACACTCCTCTTGCGATCACGTTCACTCGTCCCTAGAACATAAAATGAAAAAAAAAAAAAAAAAAAAATCAAAAGATGTCAAACACCAAGGAAACAAAGACACATATTAATACACACAAACACACAACAATACCCTCCAATATGCAGGGTGCTTCAGAACGACACCGACGTTTGGAAGGTGATTCCTGACACAAAAATAAGACAAAAAAGTATAGACCAATCTGGGTGCAGAAATCCGTCATTTCAGAGTTACAGGCTGCCGAAACATGAATTTTAAAGGTCCATACCTCCATTACTATGGGACCTACCATAGTCAGGTCAAGACTTCACTTACGAACTAGTATGTGTCCTATCCAAATACGCCCGTAGACAAACTCCCTCTTATAAAAATTGTTGGGTGAGTACCGCAGGATTCTGAAACACTTATTTTTGGATAAGGCACATACTAGTCCCTAAGAGAAGTGTTGACCGGACTAGGGCAGATCCCATAGCATTGAAGCCATGGACCTTTAAATTTCATTTTTTTTTTTTTTTTTCGTGTTTTCGGCAGGCTCTAACTTTGAAATGATGGATTTCTTCTGTACCCAGGTTGGTCTATACTTTTTGTCTTATCTTGGTGTCAGGAATCACCTCCCAAACGTCAGTGTTGTTTTGAAACACCCTGTATAAGGTTCTGCCAATATAATGTATCACTTCTATAGTTGGTATCCCTTTCGTGAGAACATGCTAGATTGTAGTAAGATGTCATTTTATTTCTGATGAAGTGTTGTTGGATTCCAGCGCAGCGCGCTTTCGTGGTAAGGGATATTCCGAATGTAATGGCCAAGTGGTAGTAGTACAGCAAAAAGGACTTCTACGTTTAATGACATGGAAGAGTCTCAAATTGACATACTTTACGGAAATGAGTAATTATGTACTCTCTGAAGGCAAGAATTCAGGAAGAGGTCGAGAGTATTCCACCCAAAATGCTGGTATTTGTGATGAATAATCTCATTTAACTACTTTGCTGGCTATCTTCATGTGTTATTTTTAAGAAATCGATAGATCATTGTCACTATTTTAGATGTATAATGTTTCTGAGGAGGAATGTATTAAAAGAGAGTGTATTAAAATTGTCTATACGAATCCTTATGTATATAAAGGAAACAAAAGTGAATGAAAAATAATAATAATAATAATTACTTACCAGATCGAGGTAAGGAGTATCCGAAACAGCATGTAATGAATTCTCGTAAGACGGTTTCGCAAACTCTCCGACATCTTGACCGCCAAGATGAACGACGCCGCCGACGTCCCTGAAAAAAAAATAATGTAAGTTTTAACATACTCGTACAGAAAAAAGAAGTTTTGCTTGCTTCACGCTACTAAGCTGCATATCATGTAAGGGCTCATTTGTAAGTAATAGTTTTCTTGTATTTCCGACAAACATCTGTAGTTCTAACAAGTTAAAAAAAAACAACAAAAAAAAAAAACTGTTTTATATAAAAGGTATAAAAGGGTGCAAGAAACCTTATGTCGCAATTCATAATCTTTGTGAGTTGGTAACATTGAACATTTGTGCACTATGGTTGTCTTGCGTTAGTTGTGTTGGATGATAGCAAGTAGTACGCAAAGCAATTGATTACGGATTCGTGTGTGCAATGGGCCAGACAGCTGGTGTACAATGGGTGACTTCAATTTTCGAGGGCAAATTGTGCGTGTGGATTTGGTTAGATCAAAAGTATCCAAGATTACCTGTGTGTTTGGTGTATCGAGACCAACAGTGCCTAAGGCAGTGACAGATACAGAAGGGGAAAGGGCGAGCTCCCTCTTGAAGGAAAACACAAATATCCTCGCATTATTTCAACGAGATTAGCCGACAATAGCATTTCTTCTGTCAGTGTTCTATCTCAGTAGGTTACAACTACAAAGTAGCTAATATCTTCAACTGTTACAGTGAGTAATATTTTGCGTTCTCTCGCCCTTTCAAGCCTTTTGCGTGTGAATGAAAAAACTAAATCTTCCGAGCCGAAGGTTTAACTCGTGCAATTGTTGGATACTGTTTTTCTGTGATAATATGCCCCATTATTTCCGGCATCAAAGTGAATAAATAAAACTTTCCCAGACTGACCAGCCTTATATATTAAAAAATAAATAAAGACAAGCGATTTATTGATTGATTGAAAGAGTTGGACTGGGCGCGTCGACAGCGAGGTCTTTTGCACCTTTCTGTGACACTAAAAATAGTAGAATAAGAATATAAATATAGAATATAAAAGAATAAAAACACATTTTCCCAGGAAAAATATAAAAAATGCTTTCACAAAGCAGTCAGGACTTGAGCATGTTGTACGAAGGAGAAACGCAAGAGTGCTAATCTTCTTTCTTCGAGCCGTGAAGGACGACAACTCGTAGCCCAAACACCAAACTGAGGCTTAACAGCATGCAGTTTATGTTCGTGCTCGTCCCTGTCTGTCCAGTGCTGAAGAAGACTACGGTCGATGACACGACGAAGATCCGAACTGGGGAGCGGTGACTGGTACTCAGGTCCTGTAAGGGCAGCTTCCTTAGCAGCGTGGTCAGCACTCTCATTGCCCGGGGTACCAACATGGCCAGAAACCCAACAGAATTGTACATCACAGCCTGCCATATAAAAGGAGTGGCAGAAAAGGAGAATTTGCTGAACAATTGGGTGCACAGTCGACACATCAGTAAAGTTACATAAAGTACTGCTGGAATCAGAGCAGAGGAGAACATGTCCAAGATGGAATCGACGAATATACTAATTCAGCTGTGAACACTGTAGAGTTCGGATGGAGGTTTAAACGAGCGCTATGATCAGCCGTAATGAAGGCACAACCAACAGAGTCCGCATGCTTTAAACCATCAGTGTAGAATCAATGTTTGTTCGGTACTGAGCCAGAAAAGAGAAAAAAATCCCGACGAAATTCTTGACTACTGGTGACAGACTTCTTAATCTGCGCAAGATGAAAGTTAATAACTGGTGGAAGAACAGTCCACGGTAAAATGGGCAGGAAGCCCATAAAAGCAAGCTACTTCAAATTGAATTACACAGAGGTTTTATACAGGCTGTAGAACGTAAGTTTAAATACAGTGAATTATGCAAGCACGTGCAATTTTCTCCAGTTACCTTCTTTAGAAATTTCTAGTGCCGCTCCTGTTTCAGCAGGGAATGAAGCTAAAAAAAAAAGCACTTACATTAAAGAAGTACACTAATAAATTCTTTAAAAAAAAAGATAGAGAGAGAGAGAAAAAAAAACATATTTGTTATGTAGAAATATCAAAGTTTGGGGATATCCGAACTTCAAAGTTAAACTTAGTAGCTAAAGAGAAATATGACACACTTGTATATACAGTATATATCGGAGAGAAGATTTTTTTCTAATCTATTTCTCCAACAATCATAGTGTAATGTATATTATAAACAACTAGTATTCTCCCAAAGTTAGCCACAGTTGCTCTCACAGTATGCCTCTTATCTTCTAGGTAAGGTAATAAATTTAATAAAACCAGCAAAAGTTCGTTACTTATTTCGGAATGTACTGACTCCAATTCATTCTTACATTAAAAAGAATTTTAAAAAAAATTAAAAAAGTGAAAACGGGTACATGGGAATGTCTTCTTTGGAAGTCCAGATTACAATTTGGAAGCCAATGAGCTGGAGGATATTCTCTCTGTGTATTCAATTATTGATACTAAAGAAGTCAGAAACTTTTTGACGAATGGTGGAAGCCAATGTACTGTAGTATGGGATGACGTTGTCTAGCCACGTGTCTTTAGTCTACGGAAAGAAATCTGCGTTTCAGTGTACTTGAAAAAAAAAGAAACAAGAAAAGTGATTTTTCAATTTAAAAGTGTAAATATAAATTTAGAAAAAGAGTCATCATATTTAATATTTTTATGAGCAAAACTTCGCGAGGAAATATTTATTTGAGACTTTTACAAATGTTGAGTGAAACTGCTCTATTAAACAAAAAGAACACGCCTGCTAATGCCTATTTTTACAACGTCCAAAATACTGAAGCGTCAAGAGGTTGAGTGTGACAATGGACATTTGTGCGGCATGTTGAAATATATTTGATGCATTGAGATAATATAAAAAACTAGAAATGCCCTGATGCGAAATCTTTGATGGTATCGAACTTGCATATATCGAATCGATCTGCCATATTGGAAAGGGATAAAGAAGTGTTTTTTACGTAAGGCTCCATAGTAATTTATGTCTGTTTTAGTGTTGATTGTCTGTGCTCCTAGGAAAAATTGTACAACGAAAAAAATCAATGTTCTTTGGAATTTCATAATATGTCAAAGTTAAGTCATTTTCTTTCTTTTTTTACCCTGTAACAGTCAATAATATAATGTGGTTGTGTGCTTGTAATAACATTGGGTGAATAGACATATACATACATGGTATTTATACTGTGCAAAGGCTCGTAAAGACACCTACCTAAAGAACTATCAAACTATTATTAAGTTTGCTTATTTATTGAACTATATGTTTATGAGTTGTTAGACATTTTGCCAAAATTATGTAACGTACAAGTGTTCTGTGACACCTTGACAAAGCAACTGTTTGGTTGTGGAGGGAGTAGAGATACTTTGCCTACGTTAAAAATGGCTAATTATGGTAATTACTGCTTAAAATAATCCTCACTCACTGTTAAAAGGAACAATAGGCCTATCTCTCATACAAGTCGCACGTTATTTATCGATAATCTGTCCAAAAATGTATAATTGTAAATGGGTTCACATTCAGTTTAGTAGACGGTTCTACCAAATTGAAAATTTATGTTTCGTATATACAGGTAGTATGTAATTACTTTTGTTTTGGTGGAATTTGTTAGTTAAAAATCAACGATGTACCTTTAAAAATAACAATTTCCGATGTAGTGTCGTAAAGCGTAGAGTGGATAACGTAAAGGATTGTAGCATTTGGTATTGTTCAAAATCTACCGTAATTTATTGTGAAGTTTATTGTGGGTTATTGTGAATTTTACGGACTTCTCAAATATAGGGTTGCCTATGGTTTCGTATTACAAATTAGAGAGCTCCTAACTGGGAGGTCCGCACCATTATTTATACGCTGACTAAAACTTGCGGAATACGCCATCTTGGGAGAGGATATCTCGAATCGAACGCTACAATCGAGAGCATGTTCGAATCAACATTGTAACATAGGGGAAGGCATCTCTAGTTCTTTGTATTATCTCAATGATTTGATACTAGCAAAGAGAGACAATGCACTTTAAAAATTAAATGTAAATTAGTGGTCTCTACTTACCAGACAAGCTTCTTCTTTGGAGATGGAGCGTTCTAAACATGGAGGGTGGAGGGTTCTAAACATGGAAAAGAGAGAGAAAAAAAGGAAAAATTTAGTATTATACAGAAAATACAATGACATGAGAGTATTCTCAACAAATACGTATTAATCTTAAGACTTTTTTCATTTATTTATTATAACAAAAATTAAACACATAATTTATGCTAACTGCAATTAATTTTACCTATTATTTTTTTATTTATTTTATGCAGTGGCAGCAAGTAGAAAACTGAATAAAGAATCAAACATGTAAATTTTGATTATCTATGTAGATAGCTCCCAACTTAATGTGCACATTGATGGTTAATGAATCATCTCTTAAGTGCTAATAAAATTTTATGTAAATGTGAAGCATCAGCTCATTCTAGCTTCGATACTTCATTTTCTTAAATAAATAATAATAAAGAAAAGAATTTAAAAAAAAAAAAGATAATGTATTCGATGTATCATTGACGAAACTGTAACACTATTATTTTTACACTTGATTTGGTTTGTAATAAAATAAGCAAACAAATAAATAAATGTAAATGTATTTGAAAATCACTACGTTATATGCATGGAGAGAAAATATTGTGAATTTCATTAATATATTAGTAAAATAAAGGTAGAACACCACTTTGAGGAATTACCTTCTTTCAGTGCTTTCCTTTCCTAACACTGGGACTCCAGAAGACTCTTCTACTTCTTCAGTAACTGCTGCTCGTGGTTCCTCCGGTGAAGTATCCTCTACGATCTCATCCAAATTAGCCATTGGTAGTTCGGGAACTGGGGCTGGCGGCTCTGGAACTGGTGCCTCTACAACTGGAGCTAGCGGCTCTGGAACTGGTGCCTCTACAACTGAAGCTGGCGGCTCTGGAGCTGGTGCATCTACAACTGGAGCTGGCGGCTCTGGAACTGGTGCCTCTACAACTGGAGCTGACGGCTCTGGAGCTGGTGCTGGTGGCACAGGTATGCCAAACATAGGTACTCGGATGAGAAGAGGCATATCTGGGATACGAACCGCAAAGGGCTGAGGAGGAAATAGAATAAAATATGTTATTGTCGTAAAGTTTTAGAAGCAATAACAAAGTCCAAATAATATACACAAAGACACCCCCCCACACACATATATATATATTAAACAGTAGAACCTGGTAGTTGTAATATATATATAATTAGTAGAGATCGGATGTTTAGGAATTAAAAATCTGGAAAATAGGCACTTAAAATTTAAAAAAATAGGCAGTAAAATATAACTCGAAATAATAAATACTCAATACAATATATATATATATATATATATATATATATATATATATATATATATATATATATATATATATATATATATGTGTGTGTGTGTGTGTGTGTGTGTTATTTATTATTATATAAATTAAATATATTTTCCCAATGAAGCCTTATTTTGAAGAAAATGCACCGAATAGCCAGCATCAGGCACTATACCAATTATTTAGGCAGTAAGGAGTATAATAGGTAAAATAGGCAAACTAAAATTAGCTTCAATCCAAACTATACTCCCCCCCCCATGTAAACTTTAAAACGTTATTTTTGATTATTTTTGTAACATTAAAGAATAGGCATTTTGCCTAACATCCGGTCTCTAATAATTAGGTTAATATATATTTATCTGACATTTTACTGTCTTCGTCGTCTGTCTTCACTGCTCGAATGATTCTTCCTGCTACCTCTATAGCTGCAGCAAAAGGCAATAGTTTGAGAGGTGATTCATTCAGAAAGGCTTCTTTTTTTATGAATCACTAGACTTTTGTGAGGGGCTTGTATGTATCTAGCTATTACATGCTTAAAAAAAAAAAAAAACTAAAAAAAAATACAGTGTTCTAAATCATTACATTTGTAAGTTACATGCGATTTTCTTTAAAATTCCTTACATCTGGTGCAAAGTAACCCTGTCTTACGGTATAAAACTCTTAACCTCACATTAAACGCAGAAAAAAAAAATAATAATGTTGAAGAAAAGGCAATGTGGACAAAAGAAAGTTTTCCAACATTGAACGAAATGCAATTGTTTAAAAAGAAGTTTTCTAACCACTGAAAGCCTTTTATTTTCACTAACGCTTTTAACCGCGTGAACTCGATAATTTTGATAAAGGCACTAAAGAATCTTGGGAAGATATAAGACATACCGAAGACTCAGAACAAACTTACGTACGAAACAATGATTAAAAATTAGAATATAAGAAATAAGAGAGGATAATGAAATAGGAAGAGATGTTTGAAGAGGCCACTGCATCTCGTCAACATTTTTCAAAATCTATTTACAAGAACAGTCAAGAATGATTTGAGCAGAAGGAAAGACGATATGAGGCAGAAAGGGTATTCAGGGGGAAGAAAGCAACACATTTGACTAATTTCCGGTATGCAGATAATATTATTATTAAAGATCTAACATGTGAAGGAAGTAGAAAGCGAACATAGAAATGACAAAATGTGAAAAAAAAAAAAGCATATTGTATAATGGGCTGAGTGAAGAGTTATAAAAGAAGGATTCATCAAACGTTGAATATTTTGCTTGACAGAACAGAAATATGAAGGGTTATGAAGGGTTATGAAAAACTAGTAATTGGTTGTTTTGGAGTTTTACTTTCGCTTTCAACGCCGAGGATGTACGAGACCCAGATCTGGAACCCGGGTCTCCTGTGCACTAACGGTAATCATTTAGCTACGGGATTTAGGATTTAGATTTCTGGGCTTTCGGCATCGATGGTTATTTAGCCCGTCACGTATGAGGGATGGTATCCCTCGGCGAACACACTATCCGGGGAAAGGGAAGGAAGCGGCCTGGGACCTATAAGTTAGGTACCCCCCGGCGGCATTTGCCTGCTGTGAATGAGGAAAACCCAGGAAAACCTCATTCAGGATGGCTGGCTTGAAAAAGATTTTTACACCTTTTCGACCGAGTGTCCCCACCGGGAATCGAACCGAGGGCGACAGCGTTAGCGACTACGCTACGCAGGGCCACTCATTTGGCTAGAATGTAGCTTAAAAAATTAAAAATAAAAAGATAAACTAGAATTGTGCGAAATTTGTGTGCTGAAACCAACAGAGTCATAGTTATGTGGAACGAAAAATCAAATAAAATATACGGAAAATAGAGGAGAAAAGAACATGATTAGATATAACTAGGAGAAATGTCCGTTTTTGCAACGGGAGAATAATGTTTTTGTACGAGGGCTGATCAATAAAGAATTATCATAAATGTATAAAACAATTACCTGTACTAATTCTCCAAATGTTAATGATCTTTTTCAAAATAGTCCCCATTACATGCAATGCACTTGTCCCAACGTTTTTGCAAATCATCAAAGACATGATGGAAGTCATTTTTGAACAGATCCTTTAAAATCGCTTCCGCAGCTTTCACCACTGGCCTTGAAAATGCGAAACGCCGTTCCCGGAGAAAAGAAATCACAAGGGGCTAAATCAGGGCTATATGAAATATGGGATACACACGGAACGTTGAGCTTTGCAAGATAGTCAACAGAATTTCTGTACTGTTCTTCGCGTGTCACTTCCATATTCCTTTATGCGAAACTGAAACTACATGTGCTTTGAACGGCTGCCAAGGTCACATTAATGGCGTCCTAGCCCTCAAACTTGCTCGATCTGTTCGTCACTTCTCCCACTACACAGGCATGTTTCGTTTTCTGTGCCTTGCTGTCGTATTTACCTCATACACACAGATTATCAGTCTTTATTGATCACCCTACATACAATACTTGAAAATAAAAAAACTAAGTAGCATAAATAAGCTGAATTCCATATTCGTTTTACAAAAGAGAGCTTTAAGGTTTATGACCGGAAGTAGACCTCGAGCTTCTTGTAAACCTCTATTTAAATTTCTTGAAATCTTACCTCTTCCATGTTTATATATATATGAACTTCTAAAATTTTTGTAAGAAAAGATATACAGATAGATACAAGCAGCTTCCGGTTGAACTCAGATATTCATATGCATAATACAAGACAAGCGTCTGACCTTCATGTAGAGTCCTCACGTTTAAAAGTACATAAGAATAGTACATTTCCTATGGCAGTGAATATTTATAACAAGCTTCCTTCCACTTTAAAAAACAAAACATCTGGTTTCAATAAAGCAGTCAAGTCCTACCTACTCGAGCACTGTTTCTATTCTGTAGAAGAATATCTCGCCTGTAGTAAATAATGTTTAAAGTATATATATTTTGTATATCTATAATGTAAGGTTTTATTAACTGTTATGTTGTTTTATATCGATGTATGTAAATTAGAATAATGAAAAATTGTATCTTTTTTTATACATAAATTCACACTATTTTAATATTGCATGTAGATTTAAATCTATACATATGTACACATTCAGTGTTCTTATGACGTGTCCAACTCATACGTTCACGTTGTGAACAATTTGTATGAAAAAGGATGAAAATAAATACAATACAATACAATAAGAACGGGCAAGGCCTAACTGTGTAGCAAAAATGACGATAAGCAACGCCTCTGACGTTGCCCCTGTCAATTCCCAGGCCAGCACTTGGATTTAAATGTCTTAGAGACTCACCAATTAGCTTAATGATTGCGAAAACTATGACTTCTACACTAATCTGTCACTCTGGACATTTTATTTTTCACCCCTTCTCACTCTCATGCAAGATAGGAGCTGAAATTGACTCAACGGCATCCGAAGTTAACCTCAGACCTATTAATCTCAGCGACCCTAATATCGTTCACTATCGATTTTATTATATTTCCTCTTCGGGTGTCTTGCCTTTACAATATATATATATAATTTTTTTTCAGAATATATGTGTATGTTCGTTTGTTTTTAAAAATGAGTTTACATTCTGAGCATCATTTTCCTAACATGGGGAGCTCGTGAGATGCTCTACTTTTTGGGTATAAATTTGAACCACTTCCTCCCCCTTTAACCCCTTCCTACCCTCCTTAAGATCCCGATGGCAGAACTTTCTTTGTCTTTCTGCGATGAGCTGTTTGTAAGTCAAAAATTTCTGCAGAAATTCTGCAAAAATTTTCTGCATAAGAAACACTTGTGATTGTTAAAAATACGCTTTACGCGACGCAAAAAACCAGTTTAAACTATATTTATGCGAGTCGTCCTTGAATTTAAGACATCTACACATAGCAGGCATGTTTTTTCCACTTTTCTGTTAACTATTTTTTCCCCTTTGGCAATTTTTCTGCACAGGCGTAGCAAATTTTCTGCGACCACATCGCAGATCGCGACATGTTCTGCTATGGGGCTTAAGATACGCATCAAAAAAGTTCTAGATAGCCGACGGTCTTCTCCAGACTTCGATACTGTTACTTAGAAGTATGTGAAAGGAACAGTGTGGACGAACTAATAATCATTTTTATATAGGCCAAAGAAATTCTAAGATTTAGGATTAAGATTTCTGGGCTTTCGATATCTATGGCCATTTAGCCCGTCACGTATAAGGGATGACGTATCTCGGCGAGCATACTATCCGGGGAAAGGGAAGGAAGAAAGGATTGTGAAAGAAGGAAGCGGCCTGGGACATAAGTTAGGTACTACTCCGGCATTTGTATGGTGTGATGGCTGGCTTGAAAAAGCTTTTTACACTTTTTCGACTGAGTGCCCCACCGGGAATCGAACCGGGACCTCTCGCGCCGAAGGCGAGAGCATTAGCGACTACGCTACGCGGAGCCACCAAAAGAAATTCTATCTCGAGGGACGTGATAGACGGAAACGGAAGATAGACTAGAATTGAGAAGGATTAATGGATAATATTAAAGCGCAGAATTTCTATGTGAAAACAATGAAATTAGCTGAGAATCGTAGTATATGAGAACTTCTAAATTCGTTGTAAGCGCCTTACTTCTAATGCCAGACAGGTATAATGAATTACATATATTAGTCGAGGTAAAAATAGAACATGATTCAAATAATCCTCATCCATCCCAATTTTAATTTAGGGTTCTTACTGATCTGGAGAAATCTATTTCTCTGACTTTTCCCTGACTTTCCCTGACCTTTGGCAGGAAATTCCCTGACTTTCATGACAGGTGTCGGATGACGTTGACATATAAATAAGGAATAAATAACGGTGAATATTTATACTGTATATGAGAACACTTATTCTATAGAGACGAATAGTAATCAATTGCTCATATGTACATTCCACTTACCTCCTATAAATAGGTATTATAATGGCTGGCTAAGCTGAAATTGATGTACAATTAAGGAGGGAAAAATATATTTTATAAATTTTCTAACTTTCCCTGATTTGCAGTCTTTTTCCCTGAGCTTCCCTGACCTGCACCATTTTCCCTGAGTTTTCCCTGACTTGCCTGACCAGTAGGAACCCTGTAGTTAGATTTTCAATCATCATATGCTATACTCACAAAACACTTTATGTCATTTAAGATAACTTTCATTGGAAATACAGTACTCTTTACATTTAAAGAATAACTTATCAATAAAATCCCATGGTAAGAAAAAAATCTCTTTCCTACATTTGTGTAGTGTCAACAGAAGGGGAAGATAAAGTCTATACTTATTAAAGAATATTAGTTGCAAGTGAACGTGATGGTAGAAAAATTCGAGAAAGAGCTAGAAAGAGCTGGGGTTCGCACCACTTTCCCACAACTGAGGCCGTTTTTTTCGAACGTTTTCACGAAGTTTTCCAAACACTTGAAAGTAGTAACGTTGATTTACAGTTTGTTCCATTTTCGATATTTCTTTCAGTTACAGAGGAACGCGGGCGGCCTGTTTGTTCACAGTTCATCATTACAGTTCTTCCTAGCCTCCAAAAACCTTTTGTGCCACTCAAACACTTCTGTCCTTGACATACTGGCTTCACCATAAACTTCGTTCAACATTTGAAATGTTTCAGTGGCAGATTTTCGAAGTTTCACCACAAACTTGATTTTTACAATCCTTTGTTCTACTTTCACGTTCGTCATTTTTCGCCACCGCACTGACACACGTGTTCACTCTTTGTCGCGTATCTTGCGAATGGTTGGACCTGGTGAGTTCAGTTCACTGTACTAGGTAGGGGAAGTATGGTAGTTTATCCTTGCAAAAACAATATGCATTATGTTAATTAGTTTTAGTAATACAGCTACAATCCGTTTTGTTTGTGTGTGTGTGTGTGTGTGTGTGTGTGTGTCGCACCTCGTATAAGTAAAGAACCCAAACTGAAGTATACCTATCACGGTTAACTTGACATGAAAAGTGTGCAGATTATTATATTGCAAAGGAAGAGGGAAAATACAGAACACTTACCCTTATCCAGGAATTGCTTTCTATGTAGAACAATGTCTCCTTCATCTGATCGTGTGCAAGCCTCACCTTGTCTCGAAACGTCATAATACTCTGAAGGAACAATTCAGCCTTGAAGAGAGAAGGAAAATAAATTTTAAAAAATAGTTTTCATCTTTATGTCATTCTTATGCGAACATAACATTATAATACTTATAAACAACAGACTAATTGACAAATCAAACTAACCAGGGATGATTCCAAAGTTTAACCTTGAATCTGGAGCTCCTTTGTGGCTAAGCGGTTAGCGAATGCGGCTTTGACGTGGGGGGACTCAGGTTCGATTCTCGGTGGGAGTTCATGTGGTTTGGATTTCGCTTTAATCAGTAGGTCTACGTCTCATATAGCCTCGCCACTGAATAGGACATTAAGCTTAAAATCAACTCAACTCAACTTGAATCTGGATACAATCTATATATTTCCTGAAAGAGTTTGTCGAGCGAGTTCCAAAACAGGTTTCAATTTCTTTCCCGGATGAAGTGCATCCTTATGGAGGGTTCATATATATATGTCCAACTTGTAGGAACTTCGAAAATGTGTGAGTTACGTGGTCTTCACACCTTAAAAACAAAAGGCCAAGTTCTGGAGCACTATCTTGCCAGGATCGTGACGTGTAAGTTACATGGCTCTCACACATGGCCAAAAACAAAAGCCAAGCTCTGGGAAACAACATCCATCTCATTACCCGAGTCTTGCCGTTGCGAGAGGGCTTGAACCATGAAGGATGACTAATTGGGTTTATATAGGTAGAAAGAAAGAGCTACTCGGATCGAGTAAATGAGCTCAAATTACGACCACGATTAGTTTTCACCTGATTAGTAACTCAAAATCTATTGAACGTTTTTGTATCGTCAAACAACTCGACTAGATGAGCAGTTGACGAATATATAATGGACATATGGATCTGACAACATATATAGGTAAAATCAAGGAAAATACAGAAATTGAATAACACCGAATGTGTCACATCTAGTCATAACAATGGATCACATTAGTTGTGATTCCAAATGACTTGCTGTTGACTGGATGTTATGAATATGCTTTCCTCAACTTTATAGGTTCACTAATATAGGATATTTATAGTGAAATAATTAATAGGATATAATTGTTAGTGCACATTATATTCTTAATCTACTAGTCACGCGGAGCACTTTGATATATAGGACATATAGTCAAGCTGTTCTATACATTTCCACCCATAAAGGGGCGGGTCACTTCCGGGCAAGTAATTGAAATCTATTTTAGAACTTGTTTGATAAACTCTTTCAGGAAGTATATAGGTTGTCCCCAGATTCAAGGTACAACTTTGGAAGCATTCCTAGTAAGAGAAAAAGTAAGCAAGATGAAAAACACTTAAAAGAAACTTAAAAAAAAAGGTGGAACGTAAATAAATTTAGAATGAAAGAGAACATGCAGGTATATGAAGAAGAATAATGCAAAAAAATTGGAAACAAAGGAAAGAGAGAAAATTAGAAGAAAATGGGAAAGGATATAATTATTACTGATAAGAGGCAGCAGACAACACCATCGGAAAGAAACAAGAGGAAGAGAGAGAGAGAGAGAAGAAATTGCTTCAACGAAGAGGGTAAGTACTGGACGAATATTATTTATATGCACGAAATGGTACAATAAGGATGAATACAAAATCGAAATAAACTGATTTGAATTGATTCAAAAAAAGAAGTGAAATATAAGATGCTGCAGAGAAAAATATAAATGTTACAAAGACAAGACATGGTGATTGGAACGAAGGGGTCGGTGTCAATTATAGAAGTAGGAGGGGAGAAAATAGAACAGGCGACTAGTTTTCGATAAATGGGTAGTATTATTAGTAATGATATGAAATGTGAACGTGAAATAAAAGCAAGGATAGGAATGGCGAAATAAGTCTTTAGGAGGAAGAAGAGAAGACTATTTTGTGGGACAATAAAGAGTTGAGAAAAATACTCATAAAATGCTTCGTGTGGTGTATTATACTATATGGGCAGAAAAATGAACATTACGTAAAAATGATTTTAAAAAAAAACGACTGGAAGCTATCGAAATGTGGGAGTGGCGAAGAATGGAGGGAATTAGTTGGGTCGAGCGAAAACGAATGAGAGGGGATTAGAAAGGTTGGGGAACGAGGAACAATTTTAATTATTAACAAGAGGAAGGGAAACTGGCTGGGACATTGGCTAAGAAGAAACTGGTGGCAGGAAAGAGAGGGAGGCGGCGAAAAAGACTTCAATTAATGGATATGAACATTGGAAATATCCTACGTGAAGACGAAGAAGCTAGCAGAAGACCATGGTGCAAGGAAGCTTCTCAGTTGCGGCAAGTGACCTTCCAATAATGGCAGAATACCTATGATGAGGATGATGCAAAGAGAAAAAAGATGTATATATGAGCAGTATAGGGAGCTAAGAAGAGAAAGTATCACTGTATCACTAAATCTAGTGTACATTACTAATAAAGTAAAAAATGAGTGAATCTAACCTCTTGTGCTGTTTGTTGATCAATGGCATCTGGCAAGTGAAGCTGGCAGTCTCGTAGTACCTGCAGAAGCAGAAACCTCACCTCTATTTCCATTAATAAGCATTCCTTCAATTTGTCTTTCAGAGTCTGAAGATTAGACTCCGTAATTTGAAACTCTAATTCAATTTCAGGATACATCTTTCTGTAAAAGGAGAAATTCAAAACTCAAGGTTAGGAAACGTTGTAGTTGTACTTCTTCGAATAAAAAAAGAACGCAAAGGAGATATTTTAAAAGAATTATTTTAGTGAAAAGACCAATATTGTCTTCTCACTAAATTAAACTGATGCAACTTTACGCGTCTATAGTACTATTTAGTGAGTGTTTTGAGCATGTTGGCTCAAAGTTAAATCAATAAATAAAATACGGTGATTAATAATATCTGATTTGCGTACTTATATTGAATCTTAAGCCTAGTGAGTTCACTATTTTAATATCCGTTAGTAATTCGGAAAATCATTTTACAAGTCCTTTTTTTTCTATCACATAGAAGTAACTATGTAATCATTTCAATTTTGGACTCGTAATCGATGACAGTATGTTATGTTGCCTCTGTCATCGTAGAAGATGGTAGAAGGTTCTATAGTATCGTTTTACTAACGGTTATATTTTTTTATATTATTTTATTAATTTCGATTACTAATCAACATGTATAGAGGCTACATCCATGTATCTAATTTCTAACCTACGTTACATTCTTTGTTGTATCTAATGGACGTACGCCTACTACAACCTGCATTACCTACAGCTACACATAAAAAAATATACTTGTTAATTTTGAATAATGCAGGTTTCGCAACATCATCTACTTGACTCACAATGTGCAGTAAATTTAAGTGCTGCATGGTAGAGTGCTTAGCTCTGGTACACAGGTTCAATTCCAGGCCACAAAGTTAAGTGTGAACAAATGTCACATCATGGGTTTTATCCAAGCATTCTTGTTTCTTTCTAACGCTTAATTCTATAGGACATACACCTCCTTTAAATAACAATTTGTAATCAACAAACATGAAAATGTAGCTTTCATTTGAAATGAAAGTGAAATAATTCAGAGCTAATACATTTCATAGTAACGTTGCAGTTTAATGCTACGTTTTACGTTAGGGTACTATGAAACACGTTACCCATGTTTCATATATAGAATACATCGATCCAAGATTGACTGCTCTTACATTAATTTTTGTTCTTATAGGGTTTAGATCTTACCAACTTTATTCTCATGCTTCAGAATAAAGTTTATGCAGCCATACAAAGAATAAAGGAAGCAAATTATTATAAATCGAATAATAATAATAATAATAATAATAATAATAATAATAATAATAATAATAATAATAATAATAATAATAATAATAATAATAATAATAATAATAAAGTCTCAACTGTCTGTCTATTGGGGCTGCGATGGCTCAGTGGTAGAGCGTTCACCTCTGGTGCATGGGGTCATTGAATCGATCTCAGGTCGCGACAAGTGAGCTTTGTGGTGGACAAACACCGTGTGCGTGGGTTTTATCGGAGTTCTCCCGTTTCTTCCCACTTTCTTTATTCCATCATTTCATTTATTTTTCATCATCACCGTCTCCTTTAGCCTAGTCGGAATAAACGTAAGACGTAAAACTTTATTTTATTTTAAATAGAAATAAATATAATTTATTCATCAGGCTACCTTTTATAAAGAGTTTTCGGAACTAAAACACTTCTCTTTTTCACTACAGCTTGTTCCCGAAAAGTTTAACAATATAACTTAAATTAACCGCACACCTGAGTCAACTATATTCTATTGAACTAGGCTACAAGGCCAAAATATATATGTGGAATTGGAGCAGAAGGAAAGCATGCCAAGATGTTCTGGCAATCAGCTGACAAGATACCTCGATGGAATAGCATTGATTTCGTAGATGTTTGGTGACATATTAATGGGCATTCGAAGAAGTTAAGGCTTCTGATAACATGAAGCCAAAGCATATATTAATTGTGGTGTTAACGACGACTTTAATTATTTATGAACCCCCCACCCCCTCTTTCCAACCTATGGACTCAACCTAACATTTGACGAAGAAACGTAATTCGAAGTTCGCGATGCAGACTATACCCCCCACCCTTTAATTTTAACTAGTTTTGAACGCACGAGATGAAATTAGTAATGTACTTAATTGAGAGATTAAATAATTTAAGTAATTATTAAAATTAAATGGTTAGAAAACAAAAAATATAAAAAATATATTATTTAAAATATTTATTATAGGTAAAAATATATAAAATAAATTGATTTAAAAAGGATTAAAAGAATTATAAAAACAATTATTATTTTATATGATTATAAATTTACAATAAAAAATTGTAAAAAAAATTATAAAATTATCAAAATGTTAAAATGTGGCGAAAAAGGGACTGAATGTGTAGTAAAGAAGTATAAAAGTGTTATTAACTGGAGGAATAAAGTTTAAAAGTGTTAAAAAATAAATAAAAGTAAAAAAATAAAAATTAGACAAAAAAACACCATAAAAATTTCCAAAATGTTAAAAGGTGACCAAAAAAAGTACTAAATGTGTAGTAAAGAAGTATAAAAGTGTTATTAACTGGAGGAATAAAGTTTAAAAGTGTTAAAAATAAAAGTAAAAACAGTGATAGAAAAGGGATCAAATACAAAATAAAAAAAATATCAAAAAAGCAATTACCAAAGAAACAACAAAAAAAGTAATACTGAATTATATAAACCATAAATAAGCACTTGATAATAATCATTATTTAGCAATACATGACTGTTACCTCTATCCAGCGTTAAGGATGAAAATAGATATCAACAGTGTTGTTAAAATTATCATTTAACATATGGTTATGAATGTAGTTCCTTGTCCTTAGATAAAGGAAACATATGTCAATGATACACCTGTTTGTGCTAATAAGCAACAAAGCATAAATTACATGGCTTGTTTACTATATTTGAGCTCATTTAAAAGGTGGTTAGAAGAGTGTCGCGTTGTTAAGATCAGTGAATATTACTAGTGTTAATATTTTATGCATATGTACGGACTAACTCCCGTACATCTATTTTTTTCAGCTTCAACCGCATTTATTGAAAGCAGCGCTAGATTACTTTATTTTGGCCGATTGTGCTTCTCACATAGCTTTTTATTAATTTCAATTTTGAGAACGACCTCTTCGCAGAACTCTCAGAGGCAGGGAGCTTCAAAAACAACAAATACGGGATAATAAATTCTGAAAAGCTAGACGCCAATGACTTATATTTCACAATTAAAAGCCTTGTTAGGTCAGAGAATTCTGAACACTTATTTCAGATTTCAGCTGTTTTACAAAGCAAATTACTTCCATCGGAAACAAAGGACCAATATCACAACTGTAAGTTGTTTTAAGTATCTGTGTCCTTATTAGAATTTCATCATCGGTAAGATGAATTATATTGGCAGGAAACAAAAAGTAAAATTTGGATACTGTATCACGCAAAGATGTAAACGATGTAATTGAATTTAGTATGTCAAATATTTAATAGTTTAATATAGATGTTAATTGTAAAGTTTGATTCACTGTCACTGAGACGATTATCTTCACACAACTCATAAAAATAACGTTTGACCTTTTCGAATCGTTTGCACCTAAATAAGGACCCGAAATTTCCTGATTTGGTTCCATATATATTCCTGGAAATATGGAACCAAATCAGGAAATTTTTGGTCCTTCTTTAATCTATAAAGCCTATATATATAGCCTATAAAAGCCGACCGGACTGACGTTCCCTCTGTTTTCTTCGTGGTGCTTGACCTACACGTAAAACTTCCCAAATATAGCCGAAAAAGGGGAGGGTGGAAGAACATTGCTGACTAATTCAAAACTGAAAAGCATGTTGATTCGACCTATTAGGAGGCTAGGGTGAAGGGTCCCTGGGAAGTGTCGGACCCCCCCCCTCGCGTTGCACGGTTTCGCGCCACAGTAGTTACGCCCCTGGACAAAATACTACTACATATTTTTTAAAAAATATCCATTTTACTGAAAATATCCAACTTCGAATCAATTATAACGTTGAATATCTCCTGAATCCAGGCCCGTACTGGCCAGCCTGGAAACTGGAGAATTTCCTGGTGAGCCCTGGACGGTGAACTTTTTACTGGACCCTCCGGCTCATGTCGTAAGTAGCGGCATATGTACAAAAAGGCACGCATCACGCACTCTTCGGATACGGAAGTAACAGATTGGAGGACCATAATACGTTGAGTACCGGCAATACAGACAGCTAATCCCAGACCAGCGTTGCCAGCCCACTTAGCGAGCATTCAAAAGAAGAAGAGGACTGCTAATATCAAGAACTATGTCGTTGGACGTTTGAAAGCGATTTATTAAGACTCTGGTATGGAGCCTGGTACTTTATGGATAAGAGACGTGGACATTGAGAAAAGCTGAAATATCCAAGCTGGAAGCATTTGAAGTGTGGTATTGGGGCAGAATGTTGCGCATATCATGAACCGAAAGGAAAAGGAATGAAGACGTACTAAAGGTAGGTAAGGACGACAGATCATGAAGATAATAGGAAAAAGAAGAAATAGCATGCTTGGCCATCTTATTCGGCACACTGATTGGATCATCGTGCTGATAGAGGGAAAGGCAGAAGGAAAACCACGAAGAGGAAGACCAAGCATAGAATATCTAGATACCATTATGAAAAAGAGACGTTATCAAAGTATAAAACAGCTCTCCCAAGGGAGAGAAAAGTTTTGAAATTTCCATGTTGCCCACCAACCTATGGTTGAGATGAGAAAAAAGAAGATATCTATTTCAATCTTAACGCTGGCTATAGAGAAACCTTGTCTACAACTACTATGGCATAGTGTACGCTACTTGAAGGTATAGGTTTATAATAAAAATGCTTACCACTAAATCATTCATTGCAGACAATCACCCAATTTTTGTCAAAAATGTCTTTTTTTTTCTTTTACAGAGTTCGCCAACCTAAACCTTATTTATCTAATACAAACAGGTTTTTTTTTTTTAATTTTATAAAATTAAAAAGTATTTGTAAAACATTATGAAATACATAATAGCAATTTGACATGAAAATATTTTAAAAAATAAAATTAAGAGAAAATAAGTAAATATTCTAAATGAGAGACAGACAAAACATATCTTAGAGCATCTGAAAAAGAAAAAAACACTATAAAACACGAAAACAACAAAATTTAAAATGCTATATTACAAAAATATAAACACGAAAACACACAAAATTAATATAAAAAATAAAATAAAATATAAAGTATTCAAAATTAATATAGAAACAGAAAAAAAACAAAAATATAACATTATGTTATGATAACGTAATAAAATCTAAAAAAAAAAGTAAATAAAACAGCCAGAAGAAAAAGCACAATACTTCAAATAGGAAACTTAAATTTAAAAACAGTATTTATATAAAAGCTCAAATTACAAAAAAAAAAAAAAAAGTTTTTTAAAAATTGTGCAAACTTGAGTTATTTTAAATAAGAAACGAATTTTGAAATGTAAAAATTTGAAAATGTACTTGAAAAAAGAAAATGCAAATTAAATTCAAAATTATTCAACTAAATATGTTTAATAAAATACAGTATATATGAAAACCTGCGAGGAGCAAAAACTAAACTTAAAACAAAAGAATAAAAGTATATCACATGTATAAGTATGTATAAATAATGTAATTATCAAAATATAGAAGTAAAATTAAAACAAATAAAAAATATTTATAATAAACTAGCAGCATTCACCCCGCTTCGCTGCGGTCACCCTGGAACGCAATAAACTTTGTTACTTAGATAATTTTTACTTTTTCGCTTTCAAGTGATATGATAAAAACCATAGAAGATTGGATTAAATGTTAACATTATATCGCCTGTCATTTATGTTAACCCGCCGAGTGACACGGTCATGTGGGTTGCATATAAATACGGTTAGATTTAGCTATGATGAGCTAACAAAGGATTTGTACGTTATGGACACTTGAATGGTCAATTATCTCAAGACACTGGTAATTAAAAATTAAAGTGATATGATAAAAACCATCTAGGGTCCAAATCCTAATAACCCCCCAAAAATAAAAGAAATTGGTTCAGCCGTATTAGCGTGATGAGGTAACAAAGGATTTGTGCGTTCTCTTTTATATATATAGATGAAAAGATAAGGAAATAAATAAAAATAATTATTTAGCATTGAAACAAATAACGAAACGAATTAAAATTTAAGGTTTAAATAAACATTTAAAAATATAATAAAAAGTAAAGAATTTATTTTAAAGAAAAGATACCAAATGTAACCTGGAAGGGATGAGAAAAAATATAAAAGTACATATTACGTACTTAAACTAACCTGAAAATAAAATTTATAAAGTTAACATATAAAATAAAATAATTTTACAGATGATATTTCAAATAGTCTTTAAGCAGATGGCGTAAAACTAAATATCTACCCGCTGCAAGATTCGTACCATCTTGGAAAGTGCTTGTAACCAATATTCAATATAGTGCAATGTAATTTGAACATTGTTAGCAAGTGTGTAGTGTTTCAGAAGTGGAAATTTGCCTTGTACATCGGGTGAGAAGTCGAAACAATAAGTTCAAGTAGTTGTACACAAAACACGCGACTAGTTTACGTTTTCAAACAGCACTTCAAGTAGTTTTAATTATGCAATACTTGACAGCACAGTATTTACCAAGATTAATATGCCATCCTTGAAATAAATCCCGCATGACGCTTTCCAGTTTATTTCTTCAATTAGTAACATACGAATTAAAAGTAGATGTTCATTAACATACGAATGTCGTGTCATTGTCGCGCACTCATACATTATGCGATTGTACTACTATACGGGTGAAACTCACTGCTTCGGATGAAACTCACCTTGTCCACTAAGAAACATAAAGAAAATACAGAGGGTAGATTCGTCAATATATGCCTGAGTTTAAACCTCCGCCCCTACTCCAGGATCGACCGATCCGAATGATTCAAACAGCAGTAGAAAGTCAAAGCCCTCTAGTATTGCACCACGCGTGTGTGGTGTGTGCATCATGGCTTCCGAGATGATCCTGTTTTGGGAAGGCTATGCCATAACACTTTTCTGCATCAAATTTTCCTGACACAGATTAAAAAAAAAAAAAAAAAAAAAAATGTACAGAAAATGGATGTGCATTGGGGTCAACGACCATCTAGAACGTAATTAATTGACATAAACACCACGACGTTCCAGCACTACGTTTACCCAGCAAGGGGAGTAGAAAGCGAGCGTGTACTGCAGTGATTCCACCTATAGCTCGGAAGTTGCCCTGAATGGCCCTGCAGGAAAAAGCCTCCTACACAACGTGTGATTGCAAGACTATTCGCATGTATGTTCCAGTCCACAATACCATGCAGTCAGAATTGTCAAAAACGAGTACTGATTCAACATAAATACTACAGAGCCACCCCGAGTGAAACGATATGACCGCGGTTATTTACGAGACGTGTTCAAGTTCCCAGTCTCCAGGTTCTGCAAGCATACGAAAGGATGCATTTCATCTTAAATATGCAGACACTCTGTGAATTTGTTAACATAGAAGTGAACACCCTGCAGATCTAATAGTTCCTACAACCGCAGCTGGAGTGAGCAGTGATCGAGCGTCTAGTGATAAAGAATCCATGCAGCCTCGGCGGTGAACAAGCCGGACCGAGAGCATTACTGTGTGAGTAGAGGAATTTGTTATCGAAGATCGCTGATTAACTGTACTGATATCCACTCTAGACTTATCATTTGCATGAAATCTGTTGAGACTAGTCAGCATGAAGACCTGAAAATGAGAAAAGTTTCTTGAAAGAATGCTTACTGTTGACCAGAAGGCTTCGCAGGTAGGTATATGTCAATCAATCAGTGGCGGCTTGTGCTATTTATACTTAGGAGGGCTGCATAAAATAAAACACCTTATTTAGAAATTAATTCCATACGATGGTCCTTCCTTGTAGTAAACTTTTCAATAACTCTATTATTGAAGTTAGATATATTTTCAAACATTTCCTTTTCTATTGATAACATGGCAAGTATCGTTAACCATTCTTCTCCCATTGTATTTCTTAGAAAAGTTTTCACTCTTTTAAGGGTAGAAGAGCATCATTCAGGTTCACTTGTAGTTACCGGCAAAGTTATGAATATTTTGGAAAGTTTTAGCACTTAAGTGGAAGCAAGACTATTGCTTATAACATACTGGAGGAATTTCACAGCAGCACCAAGTTTCCTGATCTCTTCTCTTGCACAAACTACACTAAGTTCAGTGTGAAGTTCATCTTTATCAAAAACAGGAGAGCTTAGAGCTCTGTAGAGATTTTTTTTTCGGGAAAGGAAGCACTAATTTGATCAAAATTAGAGTTCTGCAGAAGTAAAAATATAGATAAGAGGTCTGTAAAATGGAAGCGCAGGATTACTTGGTTTAAAATAACTGACTGCGTGTGCTCTTGACTGTGTATTTGAAACAATTCTCTTTTGGGTTTGATTTTACGTTTCGGTATCAACTAGTTCTTTTGATTCCCTGATTTAATTAATTTCAGTGGTGAAGGCAGACAAATATGACTGAACTTTTGCTGCATTTATATGATGACTATGTAAGTTGGTTGTATAGAATATTTAGATGTGGCGTAACTAACTAGCCAGAAACAAAATTCTTCATTCAGTAAACATTAGGGTATATCTCTCTCACTACAAGGCAGACACTTCATTCATTGTTGTGGTGCTTGAGGTCTCGGATTCTGACAAAATTTGGAAGCATTCTTTTATTTCTTCCTGCTTTCCATACACCACATTAAGTCTTAGATTTAAAATTTCATCTGGTTGGTCCACCACTAGGTATCCGCTTTGCAAAACAGGAATCTAAAACTGCTGTTCTGTTATGAGAGCGAGAAAAAACCGGGATAGCAGAAAGATTAGAAAAGAATATTCTGGCTTTAGTGTTTTGTCTGGTGGCTTTTTTCATTACAAAATTTAATTGATGAGCAAAACAGTGCACAAACAAAGCATTAGGATACATCTCTCTCACTTTGGCCTCGACTCCATTTATAGCCCCACTCACCACAGGTGCGCCATACTAGCTTTGGCCAATAAGAAGGCCAATCATAAGAAAGAAACAAACCGCTCTAAAAGAACTGCAAAAAAAAAAAACTAATTGTATAGTTTCATATTTCATAGATTTTTTCCTTTGTCTTTTGGAAACACTGATACAGAAGATAAAATTCACAAATAACACTAGATCACTCACACGACATCACGCAAATACTGAAAGAATTAAATCGCATTTTGAAAGAATTAAATATAATCGAATATTGATTAGAATAAATCAGTTGCCTACTAGAAACACCCCGCCAGCAGACAAACCCCAAAAAACATAAGTATACTCTGTGTTGCTAATGAAAGAAAGGGGATTATGCCACTCGAAGCTAAAATCAGAAACTAAAGTTTTGTATAGTTTTGCACTAGAGTTGGCATGCCTGAATATACGTACTCATCGCTGATCAGAGCAGATGAACACAAAATGAGAAGAGTGCGCTTGCGCAAACTGTCGACCATCCGAAAGGACTGCATGTAAAGCAGTCCACATGTTACCAGTAAAGACATGCTAAAAAGAGGAGGAAGTGGAATCACAGCATCGTAAGAAAAGCCAGGCGAGATTGTACTGACAGTCCCAGGGGGTGAAGTGGAACAACAAATTTGCATCAACGAGGTGAAAAATTGAAAAACAAAACGCGAATAAAAAAGGCATAAATATCATAAATATAATGATTGATTATTAAGTCTCGAATTGGAAATATGAAATTACGTTGGGGGGCTGCAGTCCTGCAGCTTTCCCCACGGGCCGCCGCTGCAATCAATGTTAAAACGTAACGACGTAATGAATGACTCTCTCTTTCAGCCAATTGTCACAATGGATGAGACTTTTTTTCATTTCTGAAACGAAGCAACAGTCATCATCAGAACGGAAGCACCCAGACTCCCGGCGAGCAAAGAAATTTCTAACTATCGCCAGTGCTCAAAGACTGATGGTGGTCGTGTTTTCGGACAGCGAAAGCGCAATCCTTACTCATTGTGTTCCAGAGGGCACGACAACGATGGCTATATCTTACAAACATGTTTTAAAGAAAGCGCTTTCCGAGAAGGTTCCTCACATATTTTTGCATCAAGACAATGCTCCTGCTCATCAGGTACTCCTAACTAAGATTGTTTTCAATAATATCATTGAAGTCGTGTCTCATCCTTTCTACTTATTGATCTCGTTCCAGCGAATTTTGGCTCTTACGGACAATGAAAAACATTGTAGACCTTTATTTTCCATTTAGGTTCTCTTGCCTCAGCAATTCTCCAGTGGTCAAAATACACTTCTAGAGAAGCGTTTTGCGCGGCCAAAGAACCATGGAGTTGATGCAAAAAATATCTACTTCTAGAGGAAGATTATATTAAGAACTGATACGAGTTTCAACTTCCTGAGCTTGTGAAATAAAATATAGGAGAATTTGGAATTGGAACACACCTCGTATAATGGAGTCACGTTATTGTCGAAGCGATGACGAGCAATATTCCAGATGTACACTTCTTACACAGCATACAATTTGTTTAAACGTTATTTATGTTAGTATCTATGTAGAAGTATTAGCATTCAGTAGTATCACTATTCAGTGTAACGTAATGGCAACAGAAATTTCTGATGTTGAATGTAGACTTATAACGTTCGCGGATCATTTGTTCTGTAGTACGGGGGATTTATATTCAATTCTTGGTGTGAGTAATTGCAGCTTGGGTCTCGCCTTAAACTATAGGGTCACGTTTCTAACAGTTTCGTTGCTGGAAAGCGACGTTAAACTTCTTAAACTCAGCTGAATAATTCGTACTAGCTCTTTATATATGAGCAGAGGTGGATCACTGCAACACCTGTTCCGGTATCATGAACACCCCCATTCATGGAGCGGATCGTCACCGGTGACGAGGTAGTACCAAAATTTCGAGCCAGAAACAAAGTGAGACAGTATGTAATGGAAGCATGCGTCATTGCCTCCCCATAAAAAAATTCAAAGCTGTGCTCTCGGGAGGCACGGTGATGCTCACCGTACGATGCTCATCGAATTCCTAGAGCGCAGAAAAACCACTAATAGTGATATGTACTGTGAGACACTCCGTAGCCCACGCAAGTCCATCAAGAGCAAAAGGCCTGGGCTGCTCACGGAGGGAGTAATTCCGCTCCATGATAACACTCGTCCACATGTCTCCCAGGTCACATAAAGTGTACGAGATCAAGTGAAGGCAGCTTGAGCATCCGCTCTACAGTCCGGACATGCCACCCTGTGACTTCCATCTGTTTGGTCCGCTAAAAAAAATCTCAAAGGGAAGTGCTTTGATTCGAACGGCGAACTGAAGGACACAGTGGAAGACTGGCTGTTGTCACAGCCACTGGAATTCTGGGCACAAACGACTTTATCCTTTTGGTCCTGAGGAAGAACGCTCAAACAGAACATTGGAAATATAGGGAAAATATAACAATAAAGATAATTTCGCTCCATTAGTAATTTCACTTTATGTTTATCATTTTGAGTTGCATACTGTACCCTATGTATGAGACAAAAATCTTTTTGGTGTTTAGAGCCTGTAAGGGACTTAATACGCTCCTGGAAATGAGTAGGTCAAACCTCGTTAATTTAGTAACATATATTACTTTCTTTAGATTTCACTTTGAGGCTCTATAATCTGATCTTTCTGAATTCGGAGGAACCTGAGTAATGTTATGACTACATGTTTAAAATTTCAGTAACGGTATGGAATGCTGTTGGTAGATAATCGCATAAAATAAAGTTCGTCTGTGCATATCACCTTACGTTCCCTCTGCAAGGTTCATTCCATCCCAGAAGCAGTGAAATTACTGTTAATTCCCACTGCCACACAGATGGTCTTCACCTTGTCCACAAGGAACAAATCAAACAAAACAATGAAAAAAAAAAATATGTATACTACACACACATTTCTATATCCAAATCTACAATACTATGTGTTTCATCTGCAAGGATTGCCCCACCAAGCATACACTGCAACCATTACCAAATGTGGAAACACTGACAATAGTTATTCAGTGTTACTGAGATGGTTTTCACCTTGTCCACAAGAAAGCACTATCTAGCGTCATTCAAAGTTACATTCTACTTCACTATAGCCCGTCGGTAATAATAATAATAATAATAATAATAATAATAATAATAATAATAATAATAATAATAATAATAATAATAATAATAATAATATTTATAAGGTCTTGATTTCGTTATAATTGAAACAGCAAATTTGGAAATTTAAAAGTGTTTGCGAAAACAGTTTTCACTATCGCAATAGTTCTACCCTTTCTTTTTTATTGCAAATAAATAAATGCACGTAGTTGCAACTACATACGAAAAATCCACCTTGATTCCTCATTAATTCCTACTAATATGACACACTTGAAACAGAAACAGAAACCGACGTTGTAATAGGAAACCTATAGTATATCGGTTCATTCAGCAACTCATGTACTTTTTACTTCACTAACATTGTACTATAATCATTTTTTTTTTCTGTGATTACGCATAATCACTGGAAACATTGGGTAAAAACTAAACTATAAATCTTGCCCTTTCACAGATAGCTATCTCACGTTCATTTTGTTTAGAGTTCACTAAATTCAGGAAGCACTGAAAATCTCATCTAATATATAATGAAGTTTTATTAACAGTAAATTCGTAGTGCTACAAATAGCTTTTTTTGCCCTATCCACAAGGATCATATTTATAATGCCTAACAGACATACAGGGTAGCTACAAAATCCCGTTACCTCTTGATAAATGCTAATGTAAGTTTTTCCGTTAGCCCTTGATAAATGGTGATGTAACACTTTTCATTGTTTCAGATTGTGTAAACGATGGTTAATACTTCCAGTTACAGTGTTGAAGAACGTGTTATTGCAAGTTGTTGGGTGCATGAGAGAAACCACACAGGTAAGGCACTGTCAAAAGTACGTGCAGACTTTTGGAGAAGGCTTCAATGAGATTCTTCCCAGGAAAAAAAAAAAAAAAAGCAGAAATTATTCGTCACAGGAAGTGTGAAGGATAAGGAAAGAAGTGGCAGACCGTTCACACGAGCAGAAACATATAGTTTCGTCGCTTCGTCCATGGAGAGCACGGAATCAAACAGACATGTTGGTTTCAGCATGATGAGACACCTGCTCATTATGCTCTCGTCGTACGCGAATATCTTACGGAAGTCTTTCTTGGGCGTTGCATTGGTCGTGGTAGTCTGAACATGCCCGCACCACTTGCCTGTCCACCACGAAGCCCAGACCTCACTACCTGTGATAATGCGCTATGGGGGTTCATAAAGGGTATCGTTGCAGAAAACCGTTACGCTAGCAGTGCCGAACTGACAGAAGCTGTGAAATAAGCTTTCACTCAAGTAACACCTGCAATGCGTCGCAAAATGTCGCATAGAACCTGGCGGCGTATTATCCTTTGTCATGAGAATGACAGTCAACAGACTGATCCTTTGGACTTAATGTTTCCTACATCAATAAAAACTTCTCGAAAGCATCCTTGTTCAAGTCATTCAGTTATTTAGTACGTTATGTTACTTATTTTCAGAGGTAACGGGACTTTGTGGCCACCCTGTATAACTAAGATTACTATATGTACTTCTTATGATATTCGAAAAAAATATTCTAATTTCTGTAGTCTCTAGTATCCGGTATGGAGGTGGGCTACAGTGAGATACTATACACACACAAACGCACATATACCGGTGATAATAATAACAATAAATAAATAAAGAAATAAATAAAATAAATAAATAGAAAATACCATTGCCCTCTGCAAGGATCATTCCACCTAATAAGTACTGGAACTACTGCCAAATGTAGAACCCAAGAACTACATTGACAGCAATTTCTCAGTACAGAAGTCGTCTTCACCTTGTCCACAAGGTAACAGTCAACAACTACAACTAACTAATAACTGATTTAAGCTACAAATATTAAAATCGCTTATTAGTTTGTAGTCCCTGTTTCTCATTGCATATAATGAGTTTTTATTTCCTGCCAAAGACAACTCCTACCAGTATATTCCATCCGATAATGATTGCTTTGTTTGTTAGTAGAATTATCCTTGTACTGGGATAAAATTGAGAAGAATGACGTAGTTATAGATCTATTAGTGTAGAAGCAAATGTAAGTTGAAATGTTAATATTAAGTCAACAGTCCAGAAAGGCGAAGTTTCAAGATTGAATTTTAGACTTAACAGTTTGGCTAGTATATAATCAGCACTTGACCTCTCAGCGAGAAGTTTACATTTCATTTGTTTTAAACCATTTCACCTGTGCTAACAATTTGAATATTCGTCTCTGTTTCCTCAGAATTTTTCTCGATAAAATTCATCTTTCACTAAAACTATGAAAATATGGCAATTAAAATCAAAGAAGAAAATTAATAAATCTACATATCAAATAATTCGATAAGTCTCTTCGTCCGAATTTAGCATTTCTTTTCATACTCTGTATGTGAAGAAACCGAATAGTAAATGTTATAGGATCAATGTAAAATAACGTCCATTTTTCATAATCAAAAATAAAATAGCTGAATTGAATAATTATAATCACAAAACTAAATAGCTGTATTGTTCGAAAACTGTAATAGGCCTAAACTTACATAAATTCATATTCTGTCAGCATTTAGACATCTTTTACTACATTTAACAATCAATTGCCCTAGTAAGTCTAAAATTCAAAACTGAAACTAATTACAAAGGACTTACCTTTCTTGTAGACATTTTCTGGGTACGCGGTCATTTTTTTTTTTTTTTTTTTTTTTTTTTTTTAACACGAAAAGAGTAATTGCACTACATCACACGATTAAAGCTTCTTCTTGAATAAAGCGAACAAAACAATATCGTAAACAATGATTTTAATAGTTCGATTGTTACGAAGATACTCGACAGTCGCCGAATGTAGTAAACTAGAACTGATCATAAACCAATCAAAACAATGTTGAATAATAATAAAATTGACTTACAGAATTTGAAATTTTGATGCTCTGAAATATTATTCTCCTAAATTAAGAGAAAACTCCATGTTTAAAACAAATAAATTAGAACGTCAATTAAAAAATAATAATTTCTGCTTAATTCTTGTCGATTAAGGAATAATCTTTCAGCGTTGCCAATGTGTGTGTAATTGCACAAAATGTGTGCAATTTTGACCTGTTTGTGCATTTTGTGTGTAATGCCAATCTGTGTGCATTTTATGTGTAATTTGGTACAATTCAAAATTTTGATCATTGATTATTTTTACGAAGTTACTTTCATTCAAATATTCATTATTTCCACCATTTTTTTCCTGAAAATTGCCTTCTAAAAACTACGAGCTCCAACGCCTGACTCCAGGCCAGCGCAATAAAACCACAGAGAAAATAACAAGTTATTTGTTATTATTGTTAATCTCTTGTTATTTTCTCTACAGTATGATAAAACCTATCTTGCTTCCTTGGTACCTCACTTCTTGTTTTTCAGAGGCGGGTGTCATGACATCCCCAAGCAAAGACGCTTTGTTCAAGCAAACAATGGGAATGAATGTTGACCCTCGATGTTGGCCAAAACATGATGCGGACGGGGAGGTGGTAAGAAGTATTGTCTTCTCACCACTTGTGAAGAAAATGCCATTTTGCAAACAGATGAACGACAGAGTGGCCGATGTCCAATTAAAAACATTAAGTACGTTGAAAACAATGGCGCAGACTTTCCAAGATTTATGTGGGTGCATATCAATGGCGGGTCATATTTGCCTATATGTTTTCAGGGAAGCCTCGATGCTTGATTGATTTACTTTTAGTTAAAATATTTTATGAACATTGTCATAAAGGCCTGTGCTGTGAGAAAGTAAAATATATCGGTACTATAAAGATAAATTGGGGCTGCCCTAGCTGAGTCGGTAACACGACTGATTTAAACACAAGATAAACTGGTTCAAACCCGGGTTCAAGCTAAGAATCTTCTGGGTGCGCCGCACCCACAAGGTTATTTATGTGTGTGCCGGAGCCCTGGAGCACCCACGTAGTCGGCACGCATGGCTGAAAGTAAAATGAAAGTGACACTGGGCGGGTAAGTGACGGTTTTACAATAATAATAATAATAATAATAATAATAATAATAATAATAATAATAATAATAATAATAATAATAATAATAATAATAAGAAGAAGAAGAAGAAGAAGAAGAAGAAGAAGAAGAAGAAGAAGAAGAATAGCGGTAGTAATAGTAGTACGGAAAATTGAAGTCATAATTTTTTACACATTTTTAAAGTTTCGGACCTAAAAGTAACGCGTTAGTAACGCGTTACTTTCGAAGTAAAGTAACAGTTACTTTTTGGAGGCCCGGGGCGAGTGGTTATTTGCATCCCTGTAATACAAGTTGCAGACATTAAGTTCTAGTTAGTTACATCACTAGATATTCTACACAATCAGTGGCGAAGCGTACTATGAGGCTCTGAGGCCGGGCCTACCGTTTTCTACCGTATATTTTCTTTATTTTTGATTTCTTATAAACTAAAGTCAATACTTCAATATTTCGGTTTTTTTCGATAAAAAAATAGCATGTTCGAATTATTGATGAGCAAATGCAAGACCAAGACCGGGGTGGTCTCGGTCTTGCAATCCAGTCCTGGTCTTGGTCTTGCACTGGAACCCTTGGTCTTGGTCTTGGTCTTGGCCTTGGTCTTGCACATCCAGTCTTGCTCTTGGTCTTGGTCTTGCATGCAAGAGTCTTTCAAGTCTTGCATTTAAGAAATCTTAAGCTTTTCATAGGTAAATTTTACTATGGATATAAGGGATAATAAACTCTACAATGCGCCAATAGTAACGGAAATACAATGCAGCTTTCTAAATGCAATATAGTTCAGCTTTATGTAAGTATCATGATAGTGTACAACATAGGTGATGACCTTTCCTTTTTTATGGGTGCCCACGCTTCACTACTTGTAAGATATTCCTAAATCACAACGTTTCGTAATCTATTTATATTTTTTAACAGATCCAACACTCCACTGGTTCCCAAACTGGGGAGGCTACCCCTGAGACGCATGAAAGAAAATCAAGACGGCACAGATTATTGATATACCATGAATTGCAAAATTATTGTAAAATTATTTTTACACTCTAAAGGCATCAGATTTTTCTTTTCAACCACGATTAGCTAATCCTTGTATTAGAAAAACTTCCAATTAAATATTGAGATTTTGTTTTACAGATCCCAGTATGTACTCCAAGGGGCAGAAACATTGACATTACGCAAAAGTGATGAAAAAATTGCAGGCTTTCGATACATTGGCATGGAGGAAAAAGGAGAGAAATAGGTGTGTTGAACGGACAACGAATAAGAAGGTGTTGAAAAAAATTAGCAGTAGGTGGAAAAAAGAAGAATTTTAGATATTGTTAAGAGGAGGAAGAAGAACTGGTTAGTTAGGATATTGGCTGAGGAGGAACTGTATTATGAGGGACGTGCTGGAGGGTATTGTGGAAGGAAAGAGAGGGAGGGAGCGAAGAAGATTAGTTGAAGGAATGTATTAAAACAGAAAATTGCTACGCCAAGACAAAGAGACTAGCTGAGGACCACCGAACGTCGAAGCTTCTCAGTTGCAGCAAGTAACCTGCCAATAATGGCAGAATAGCTATTATGAAGATGATGATATATTTAGCAATATTGACTTAAAAAAAAAAAAGAGAGAGAGAGAGAAAATTAAAATAATAATTATTATAATCAAACCTCTTAATATTTTAGAATAATTTGAGTGAAAACTGAAAACGATTCAACTGTCTATGTCTTTTGTGTAAATTCAATCTATATAAATACTTTTGACCTATATTGGAAATACAAAATAACGGAATCAAACTCCAAGTTATTTGAAGTCTCACTTGTGAATATGGATTACTAGCATCAATTACCCACTTCGTTGGGTTAAAATTAATAATAATAATAATAATAATAATAATAATAATAATAATAATAATAATAATAATAATAATAATAATAATAATAATAATAATAATAATAATAATAATAATCTATTTCGTTAGTCAGTCACTTTAAGAATGTACTTTCGTTTTCTCTTCCTCCATTTTCAAACATGCAGGAAATGAAAACAGTCAATGAGGAGGAAATCCCCCTCATTCCCGCCGCAAATCCCAGAGAGAAGAAAATATGAACTGCACTTTAAAATATTTGTAGTGGAGCTAAATGGGAATATTCTATTAATACACATTGCGTATTTTCCTCCATGTAAATATTTGTTGAATATTATTATTATTATTATCATTAATAATAATAATAATAATAATAATAATACTTTCCGTCTACTTTTGCTTATATAAATATACATTCTTTCTTGTTAAACAACAAAAAAACTACTATGTATATATGTAGACTACATAAATTTAACTCTAAACAGAGTTAGAAACACAACTAAGAAAGTTCTTTAAAATAAATATATTTGGTAGTTTTTTTGTTGTTGTTTAACTCAATAAGTAAAATAAAATTCTGAGTGTAATTTTAAACATTTTATGATACATTAAATGTTATTTGTGTTATTAGTTTGTCGGGCCTACCCTACTTGTGGAATTACGCTTCGCCACTGTACACAATAAGAATTACATTAATAAATTATACATGATGACAACGGTCTTGTAAATCATATTATATTATTGTCCATAATATCTACAGTATATTGTCTTTTTGTGAAGTTTGATATACTAAGTTTAATGATTAAAGTATAATATTACATACACTTCACTTAATCACCGCCACAAATAAAATGTAAAAGTTAATACGGGGAGTGATCAGAAAATAAGGTTACAAAGCCTGCAGTGAAACGTGTGTATATTATTTCATAATAAACCTCTACCAGCTGCCAATGAATTTCAGCGACGGTTACATGTTTCGCTCACAGAAATCGAATAACTGAGCGGACTTCTTCGCGAGACCAGATTTCCAAACGAGTCGCCATTTGTGTTTACCTACAACTAGCACCCTATCTGCTGGGTGGCTGAAACTCTACACAGTTGCCAACTCCATATAGTAAAATCATCGCACACTTCTCATTCCTCTATAACAGACGAAACTAAAAATATCAGGTTTGCAACATTTGTTTCTGAGCCTTCCTCGTATATTCATGTATATAATTGTATGCATGGGTTTTGAAAATAACATTTAGTCTGTTAATAATATAATATTTTCTAATTGCAGTTTGTCTCCATTTCCTTGCCATTGTAGCTAGATTTTGATTCTTCTTGAATTCTCCATCATGTTGACATTTCTTATTTGACATTTTAAATCTTAAAACTTTGTATGGATTAAACATTAAAGATAACATTGTTGTAAAATACATCTTCTAGGTATATGTATTCAAATGAAATATTTTAGTTTCTCGAATAAGTATCTAATATAAATAAAATAGACTGTTCGTGTGTCTGTGTGCGGCCTGTTGACCAGACAAGTGGACTGAGATTTACCAAATTTTGGTCACGGGTACCATCATCCAGACCCCAGACAACGACGAAGCGTTTAAAAAAAAAAATGAATCAGGGAGGTCTCAGGGGAAGCGGGCGTTTACCGGGTCATGTAAAAGTAGTAGAAAATGACCGATATTAGTATCGGATACATGGCTTTCGCAGTCATTGAGATCAATGGTGACACTTCCATTAGCGATGACTTTCAAATTCACCTACAATTGTATGCGGGACGGGGGTTACTGAGACATGTAAAAATAATCCAAAATGACCGATATTAGTGTCAAATCTATAGTTTTCGCGGTCGCTGAGATGAATGGTGATACTCCCAAAGGCGTTGACTTCCAAATACAGCTCCCATCGGCTGGGTGCCAGAATTCGAACCAGGGGGACTCAGGAGGCGTTTACCGGGATATGTAAAATAGTAAGTCTGGAAAATGACCGATATTATTTTCCGTTTGTTGTTCAGTGTGTTTACATAGATATTTTATCTGATCCATACGAAGAGCGGGTATTCCAGCTCGTATGAAATAAATAACCTCTAAAATAATCATGTCGCACTTCCGATTTATCCGTCGCCATTTTCCCCTTCTTGTATCTTGTGTTTCCCATCCATGGAGTAGAATGGTGTCCTGGGTCACCCTAGCCACGTGGGGCTTAGCGTTGTTCTGTAACAGGAGGATCCCTTTGCGATTCAGAAGTGCTGATTCCAGAGTTTTGAGTTTTTATTGAACATGGCTCAACTGCTGACGGTACACAGTTACATTGATGCTCTGACCAGCTGGTAGCAGTTCTCGATGCACGATGTCGCGAGCAGTCACCAAATACACAAGAGGACATTCTTCTGGTGCAGAGCTGGTGTCGGCTGTTTCGGAACCGGTTCATGGGAAGATAACCAATGATGACGGCGCCATCGAGCTTTGTACGGGACCCACTTCTCACCACATGTCAACTCCCTGTCCAGAAATGGCTCCTTTCTCAGATGAGACAGCAAAGAAATACAGGTGTCTGCTCGCGTTGCCTTCTGTTTCAGAGTCAAAACATATGGGACTCATCGACACAACTTGTAGTACTTCCCAAGTTGATGGAGGTGCTGCCGAATGGTTTCTCCACTCACATTGAATTGTAATCCCAGTTCCTCTCATGTCTGGCCACCGTTTGCCTCAATTGCTGCTTGAAGATTTTCATTTTGTACATGTGTTGGTCTTCCGACAGGTTGTGTGTCTCTTCGAGTGTTTCGTAACCGTCCTTAAACTTGTTAAACCACCACTGCACTGTCCGCGTAGTCACGATATCCTCACCAAAAGCCTGGCCTATCTTCGGTCCCGCTGCAGCGGCTTTTGACTCCAGTTTAAACCCGTACAACATACACGACCTTATAACGCTCTGTGGTCTCATGTTCACTCTGTCCTTACGCAAGTTCACGGTGTAACTGAACTGCCGCAACCAGGTAGTATGTTAAATATACCCACACCAACAACTGACCTTCGCCTTATCACTATTCACATTCAACTCACGGTGTGAAGGCCAATTGAACACAGATCTCCACAAAAACGACAGAACTTTCTTGATTACCTTTATATTCGGTTAAATTAACTAAGTAACGTTGGCCAAGTGGTGCTATGGTAAAATATCAGACGAGATTGTACTTAATGTTGAATCCTTTTAACGGTAAGTACGTGTGTGCACATGTGAGTTTTAAACACTGTGTACAAGTGCAAAGTCAGTGTGACGTGTTTTGCTAAGCAATTTCTTTCCTTGGGTATTACTAAATCTAATATTTGGAAGTAAATAGCACAGTAAGTAATAAAATCCAAGGTCACGAACTCACCTGCAGTATTGAAGGTTAAAAGTTCAAGATGATCAAGTATACGATCAAGAAACATTTTCAGTGTTTTCAGAAACGTGTTTTCAAGTGTCAAGTGGAGCGCTGTGCTACGCGAGTGACAGATATTTTATTATTTATATCCGTATTCGGAAACGAATTTCGTACACTTGTAGCGTAGATAGTTTAAACCAGGGATGTAAATAAGCAACAAAATTTTACTCGCCCAAGAAAAAAGTTACTAGCCCACATCCCACAATAGGAATCATTTACTTACTTTCGGTATGATATTAAATACTCGCCCGCACCGATGAACCACTCGCCCGGGGCGAGTGATTTTTTGTATGCCTGGTTTAAATAATTGGAGGGCGTAGTATTCAGGTGGTTCGAGCATTCTACTACCTGAAACTCTTCTAATGGTGTTTTCAAAACCTACTCTAAACTAGCAAAATAAGTCCTTCAGAGTGAAATTCATCCTCTTAGAGTGATGGATAAACAAGCGAAAACTCTAAGTCCATTAAGCGATTCCCTGGAAGAGTATTTCTCAGAAGATCAGTGCTTTGTTCTGTGCTTAGTTGAATAAATTTGCTGTCTTAAAACAAGGTTTTGTGACAACAAGAAAGTGTTATAGAAATATATTTGCCAAGGCATGGTGAGGAAGCAAAACTAAAAGGTCTCGCAAAAATTCAGAACTATTGGACTGATTTGGTTTGGAATCCATCCTCACGGCTGAATATAGTGTATGGTGTGAAAAGTGGCATCATGAACCAAATAAATGTCAAAACTATAGATGCATTTGATGCCTGTAATTCAGCCTTCTTTCCAACAATCAGCAAGCTACTCAATATTTTAGCTTGGTTGACTGTTTCAACCATGTTGTGGAGTATTTTCTTCAATGAAGAGAACCAAATTCTATATCCGAAACAGGATGTGTGGAAAACGGCTTACAATACCTGAGCTTCTATAAACCCATTCCCACCTGTTACCTAACGTTGAGAAGGTGTTTGATGTTATGACCACTGGTGAAAAAAAAAAAAAGCTTCTGTAAGTGAACAGATAAACTCTTTTCATTGTGTTTTGTAGAAAGTGTATGCCTGTAATTTAGAGACATGAAACGTTCATTTTTTTAACCAATAGATTGTTACTAAATTAATATTTAATAAATTTAGGTGCGTGTGCTTCCCAGTCGACATGTGTAGACCTATAGACTGTAAAGGAAGTTCCTGAAGCAGAAACCTTGAAAGATTTTCATGTCCTTGTCCCTCTCGGAAATGAAATTCTGGCTATTTACCTCGACTAGAGGAGAAGCACTCACCGCGACAACGTCCGTTAACCTCTTCACGTCCACTCTCAGAAGCTTTTAAGTTTTTATGACGAATCTTCTGTATGTGGTTAATTATTATCATTTAGTACTAAAAATTCACTGGAGTTGAAATTTTGAAAACTGAGAACTCGAGAATTGCGTATGTCGTATGTGACACATTGGCTCTGCAAGCATACACTTCAGTCATACATTTCAGCTTACTGAAATATGTTATACTTATGTGTCGTGTACGATACACAGAACCTGGAGAGGTTAAATGACGAACCAATACTACTTGTGTAAGTTACATTCGCGTCTCTCACAATTCTTGGTTTATAAGTGGTGCAAACTGGGGTTGAAGGCCTGAAAGTCTTAAAGATCGTGAAGATTCTCGTCACAGGCATTGTAAACTAGAATTATTACTCTTTCCCTTCCTCTTCTTTATCTTCTTACTTTTGTGCCTGTTATTATTATTTCTACTATTTGCCTTATTGTTATTGTAATTATTATTCAGATTAAACATTCCTCAGTGTCACCTTCTAATTACATTTGCTCCACACTTGCAATAAAAGGTGACTAATTGTAATATTCGCAGTTCTACATAGGAAAACACTAGGAGAGCTACAATGTTTGTCGCTGTTGTGTGCCATTCTTCAAAAGTGACATCACATTCACAGATGAACATACAAGGCATCTGGTCGCAAACACACATGTGAATGCAGTGTTGCCACCGTTTTAGTTCTGGAGTGGGCTGAAAAATAGTATCAAGTTGAAACAAAAAGGGCGGAATTCATTGTTTTATCAATGGAATTCATTATTTTACATGGCTCTGTAACACCAAACTAAAAGAAGTAAAGTTCTAGAACCCCCCCCCCCTCTTCCAAGAGTCCAAATCAAGAAAGTGCTCTTTTTAAAAATTACTTTTTAAAAATTACTTTTTAAAAACATCTAAATAGGAGGACTCCGAGCAATTGTGGAAGTAGATGAAACTTTTCTTGCAAGTAAGATGTATAACAGAGATCACAAATAAAAAAGGAAAACAGTTATAATCTTCGTCGTCGCTGCGCCTCGAAAAACCGCTATGTGTTAATACCACAAGTTTTCAGGAGAAGCAAAAAAACATTTCGAATTCTTAAAATGTTGCCAAATACACGGAAACACTTGAAAAATGTTATAAAATTGGTTCTGCTTATATTATGCACTGAGTATTGTTGTAGCTTGCTTCAGCAGTATTATATTACTATTTTTGTGTTTACGTAGCACCTTTTGCGCCTTTAGAAGTACATAGAGGATTTATATACATTAATCAATGCGTACGTGATGAGAACCAGAAGCTTTTAATTTCAATCTATAGTTTTTCATTGTTGTAGCGAAACAATTGAATATTAACTTATGGCATTATAAGGAAAGCTGCCTGGCAGCTTTCTGGTTTATTTGCATGACAACTCATTTTCGATAAAATTGTCACATAGCGCAAGGTGACCAGAACTTTTACTTTCAAAAACGGGACGCATACGAATCGGCGACGGGGGCGGGGGGGAAGGGTGACTTCCACATTGTATTTTGGGACTCAGCAGTATTTTCAATTTACAAAATACACAAGCAAGGATGATAACACAGCGTTTCTAACTTAAGTACTACCCAAAAATACTTTTAACTACTTCAACACTCAGAATTCCCACTCAATTGCCATTTGAACCACAGAACACTCAATTCTCATTTGAATATTCAGAAGTTCTAGGCACGGCTGAACCTTCCCAATGAGTGTTGGTACGGAAGAGTGTAGAATTACCATTGACCATTTATATTTTGAATAATAATTACGGGACACCCGGGTCATGTTTGCTTAAAAACGGGACATTTAGGCGTCCCATTTGAGAATCAGAAAAAAACGGGACAACGGTTGAAAATAAGGGACTGTCCCGGCTAAAACGGGACGTCTGGTCACCTTGACATAGCGCTTCCTCGAGGTGCAGCGACGATGTATTGTAAGAAAACCAAACCCGCCTCTACGAAACGAGGAACAAATCAATCATCTCCGAGGTCGTTTGTCAACAGTGCGTTATTATAAAATATTAAAATATAAATTATTGCATGTTATTCTCCCTTATTTCATGAGTATTACTGACGCTTTTGAAATGTGACAAGTATTTGTTAAGTGATGCTGAATTTGGTAGAATTGTACCAATTTTTTCACAAAAGGGGCTGAAAATGCCAGCGTGGTACCAACGTGCTAATGAATGACAGAAAAGGCTGAATTTGGTACTATTGTATGAAGTGTGGCAACACTGTGTGAATGTTTTCCTTTCTATTCAAACAGTTTATGATGTGTTTATTGTATTTTGGTGCTCTTTTATGAAGTTCAACAAGTAATGTTGAAACTGATCTAGGGTTTCTATATTTCAAGAATGAAAATCCGGGACACTACTAAATTATGAGAATCTTTGAAGTGCATAAAATGAAAAGAAGTGTTATATACTAATTTACTTTTTTTCCATTTGATACACAGTAAAAAATGGTTGTGTTCATTCAACTCAATTTTAACACAAGGCAGTGGTTCCAGCGTGACTACCACTATGCGGGTTAGTGCAACAAATGCCCCGCGGTGTTGGCGTTTAACACAGGGGGTGTGTTACGTCTTTAACACACAACCGGTGTTGAGCCGTGCCGTAAGCGTTAATGAACCACAAAATTACTCCCTCAAAATATGTTAAATCGCCTATATGCGTAATGTGTTTACATTATGCTGAGTCTAAAAAAACACTTTAAAAAAGTAAGAAAAATACTCCAGTGGCAGGGGACGCACCACCAACCTTTCGATTGCTAATCGCGTGCTCTTCCGACTTGGCCACGGAGGCGATGAAGAAAACGTCGCTTGTAGAGGAATAAATTATTGAGGTCTTTTGAATTTGGCTAATAATAGTGCTCCTTTAAGGCGCGTATATTCGACGATAACCGTTCGGGATAAGATAAAATCTCGCCATGTAATTTTATAACAAAATAACGACTGTATATTTACTTTATTTTACAGTTCTTCCATATTCACTTTCAAATAATCGGCGCCAGTTGCCATCTAATAAAGTTGATGCGTTTTTTGCTTCTAGTACACAATCGCTTAGAAAAAGAAGCAATAAATGCATCAAATGTGGGAGATGAAATTTTGCGTATACCTGGATTTGTTTAAGTATTTCTTTCTACTGTGTTTGTCTGTAGCTTCAATTCATAAGCCTTTATAATTAGATGTCCAACATATTTGGCAATCACGCAGAAAACAACATCGAAGATTCTACACTTGTGTTAATTTAACACACATGTTGTGTGTCATTTCAACTACCGGCATTTGACACACAACTCCAAATGGAGAGTGAGTTGTTCTAACCACTTGTTTGTGTAGGGCCGGCGCTAGCAGTTTTGCCGCCCTGGGCGGTACTTTCACATGACGCCCCTTTAATCTGCAAACCTTATTTTGACAGAAGGCTTTAAGTGCCACGAAAAAGTAAGATGCCCCACTTAAAAACATGCATGAAATGGAAAAGTAAACAAAAAAGAACTACCTCTCTCGAATGCTTTCGTAATATTTAAACGACTCTATACATGACAATATTCAGTAAGCTCGTTTTCGCTATACAGGGGTAGTTGGGGTAAGTGGGGACACGTTTTGCAATGTTCAACTTTTAACTACTGTACTAGTAATACTTTTCGGATTATCAAACTGAAAGTATGGTCATATTACCTATGGTTTTACACTTGATAAGCATAGGGCCCATTTGGAAGCAATGTAAATACTTGTTCCACAATAACATGTTTATTAAAAATCAGTTACTGTTCCCACTTACCCCGCTTTTCGGTGTAAGTGTTCACAACTCTGTTCCCTCCTGTATGTTAATACGGGGAATAAAGAAGGGGAAGTGGGGGCAGAGTACCTGTTGTCTACTGCTGATAAGTCCAAGTTTCACATTTCTGCTGCAGTTCTGGCCAGAGATACATTTTAAAAGTGGCACTGTGGCAAATGTAGAAAAAACAAAGAATGTCAATATTTCAAAAATATGTTTTATTTTGTTCAGAAAACTATTATATTAGAAATATTTGCTGGACATCATTTACTTATCCCAGAAACATTAAAATAATGAAAAATATGTGACTACAGTTTGCCCTGAGGCTTGATATTTGGTATGGGGCAAGTGGAGACAAACAAAATGAGCTTTAATCTAGTACATAAAAAAAAAAAAAAAAAAAAAAAAAAAAACAAGAGCTCCTGATGAGGCACGTCTCTGGACTAAAGACCAACCAAATACTGAATACTAACAAATCTACTGGTGCCTAACAGTTCTAAAGGATAAATAAGAATAAATGTAGGCTACACCTTGAAGCCTATGTAGTTTCATAGGTCATAGCGTTAGAGTGATAACTATTAATGGGAATTGTAAGGAATCTAATACAAATCCACATAGTTTATAGGATACAAATAGAGTCTACACAAAACATTGACTGCATGAACTAGATTTGTAGTCTACAGTTTTGCCTTAATGAAACGATAGTGTTTATCAATATCAGCTACAATAGATACTTAATTACGAAAGGCACACTGTCAAACTTAACAGAGCCATAGAAAACATTAACAGAACTTCATTTAATACATATTTTTGCTGACTTTGACTCCGCCAATAGATCAATTTTTCACGTAATCAGCTGCATAATACTAATCTGTCTCTAGGCCACGTGCTGTAAGCCAGACAATGCATTGTCTTCATCATTTTCGATGTATTATCGGAAATACCTGCATCTGTGTCCGTGTACTCACTTACCCTACAGGTAAAAAATTTGTGAGGGACATTGTACGGGACACCTCAACTGTACATATACTGACAAACATAATACAGTACATTCAATTTTTATAAGTACCTTATCATCTCTTAACCGTACAATGTTTTCCCCGGGTGCTTCTGTAACAATTATCTCAGGATAGCTCAACGCTTCAAGATCTACGAAAGTTGATCGGATGCTAAAACATGGACCCATTTTTGGTATAGGAGTATTCTTTTATACTCTTCATATTAGATAAAACCACTCTACCAGACGAATGGCACTATGTCCACATTCTTCAAATTTGGAGGAACTGTTTTCATATTTTTTACCAGATTTTTGAAACTGTGCCTGTCCCCACTTACCCCAGCTATACAGCATCTGTGATATACAGCAGCGCATACAGAAAATTTTTAATATATATGCGGCCCTGTGTTTGTGTCATATTTTAACACAATCGTGTTGATACATAGGCATGTCGTTGAAATAACACAACGATTTTTTACAGTGTATAGTTGTTCTAGTATCACGTAATCACATTTTTAGTCATTTAAATAGACCTTCCCCTCCCTAGTTAAGCAAACGTAAGCAGATGATTTATCCCCCGCATAAGCCTCTATTAAAAAAAAAAAAAAAAGTACTCCTACATTTTTCCATTGTTGTCTGTTCAGTTATATTAATCCAGGGGTATAGAAGCAAAACATGCATGCTAAAT